>NW_021133765.1:0-600000 GCF_004193835.3 Ostrinia furnacalis
GGCTACACAGGAGTTACAGTGGTGGGAACGAGAGGTGGGAATAGTCCCGTAGCATAACACAAGCTACTGCTAAGTGTACATAAACCTTCCTCTTGAATCACTCTATCTAATACAAAAAACTGCATCAAAATCTGTTGCGTAGTTTTAAAGATCAAAGCATACTTAAGGACAGACAGTGGAAAGCGACTTTGTTTTATACTACACTAGCTTTCCGTGCAAAACCGTGGAAATCGGTTCGTGCTTTCTGGAGTTATAGCGTCAGGAAGGAAAACCCGACTTATTTTTATATAGTAGATATGTAGTGATTCATATATTAGCTTGTCGTCACGTACCTACGTATATAAAATTGACAAGTCACGGCGACTAGTCGTCGCAATTGTCGCCCAGTGTGTGCTGTCTCTAATGTTTTGCGGTAACGACAAAACTGGATCATTACTACTATCCTATCCTACTTAACTTCACATTTAAAGAAGGTTTGCGAGATTTTGTTATTACTCTTTCACGAAATAACTACTGAGAGGATTTATTAAACTTTACAGTAAATGTTGTTTATACGACACGTAAAAATTACAAACTATTTATTTTATTTACTGGTCAAATTACAACGACATTAAATATCAAGTACCTAAGTGAGTCGGTTCTGTGACAATCATAATTGCACGCGGGCGAAGTTGCAAAACTGGTCAGAAAAACTTAAATTTTAAATTTTATAAAAATAATTGCGATAACTGGCTGTGAAGTCTGGGATTGCCGTGCCGTGGCCGAGCGCAGTCGAGCAGGCACAACCAAAATAAGCATATTCTTGTTAAAAACTCTTAGAGCGAGCAACAGTAATCAAGTGCACCCCATTTCAATTATAAGTTTGCTTTTTCCAGACATTACGAAGGAATTTCCGTTGCTAACCGTACTCAATTCGAAGCTACTCGAGTTGCAGGCGCAATAACGATGTGGACCGTACCGGCCGAGGGGACAATTGTATTGTTATAGCTTCTCGCAAATGAAAACACGGGAATCAATGTAGGCTCAACGGATTCCGCCTTTGTTTTTCTTATTGCAGGATTAATGAAAAAAAAATGTGGGCTATCTGGACGCGTAACACTCGGTTTATTCTTACAATAAAATTTTAAAAAGTGGTTCACAAAATAAACTAACGTTTAAACCTAAAATCCAGTTTTCGCTGCTTAAAACCAGAACTGCCACACGTCTATCCAATAAAGAGAAAGTAATTGGTATTTTCGCTCGGAATACATGCATAACGGTGTTGGTTGATTGATTTTAAATTGCTTCGATTCCACAGTCGAGTCAACGAAAATTAATTTTAGGAAACCAATAAAGGGTACGTGAGTTGTCGAATTTGTGAGGTCGATTGCTCCTTTGTGATTGCGGCCTAGGTTACGAGTATGACGCGGCATGACGGGAGGGAGCGACACGACCGATATTCGGAGGAGGATCTTAGGACCTGGGAAATATCACAAAAGAATTAGAGTCGCAAATCTCAGAACACCAAAATACAAGGCTTGCTGTATCGGTATTCCTTTTCATATTTAAAACACCACGTTTTATACGAACAACAAAAATAAACTCCTTTTGACACCTAACTTCTGACCAGGTAACTTCTAACGTAAAGTTTTCAAGTTTTCAGTTCGTCTGTTATTCGCGTCATTCGCCATAAAAACTTTTCGTAACAAAACTACGAGGACCTCGTTTGCGACTTTATCTTATTAATTAAAATGTTATCTGACGGAGAGGCAGAATTATGGAGAAAATAATGCTGGATCATGGACGCTTATCGACGTGATTAAATTATATTTCTATATTATCAGGAAAACGCGATAACCTGCCCAATCTTTGTTACGATACTTAATGCTGAGTTGCACCATACAACTTTAACCGTAACGTTTATCATACTTAGTTAAAGTAAGATGGTGCAACCGAGCCTAAGTATTGAAAACAAAAAAGTTGTTAAAATAAACAATGTTTCGGTCAGGCTAGCACAGAGCTCAGAGTTACTCTGTAATGTCAGTGTTTATTCAATTTAAATCACAGGAATTTTGTATAGGGTACACTTAGCCGCAATGCTGCTAATCCACGAAGCTCGTGTGAATAAGGCGGATGTGCGGAGGCAGTGTTGCAGTTTGTTATAAATTTCGCAGACAATGGAAAGTGGAGTGGCTACAGCTCAGATAATAATATGTACCTACTCAGTGCATTAATGGCGTCTATGTTTGCCTAATGCCTGTGTTTAGTGTACGTCTATTTGCTTACAAATTCAACTGAAATGTAATACTGATTTTAGGCCACGATTGTCGGGTTGATGATGTTTGGGTATTAATTAATGAGGTGTTGGCACATGGTGGAATGCGGAATCAATTCGACTAATAAGTACATAATATCTACCTACGTTTGTGTTTCAATATCTATTTTTATTTATAATATGAAACTGCCTACTGCGTCAGCTTAGTTTTCCGAAAAGGTCAAGTAGTTGTTTTGTATGACCCAAATTCTGGTGCAAATGTGAGGAGTTTTTTTTATATTTTTTTATTGATGGGCGAATAATAGCAATAAATATTAAGGCTGGGTTGCACCATCTTACTTTAACTTTGACAAACGTCAAAAATCTGTCAAACTCCATACAATAAACACCGGTTATCGTCATAGTTACGGTCAAAGATAGGTGGTGCAACTCAGCCTAAAAGTTTAATACGTCAAAACTAATCGTTGCGGTAAATATGAAATTAGCAGAAATTGAAATTTGCTCGGCATCGACTTGTTATCGGCGACGTGATCTCGTTACCAATATCTGTTAGCGTTTTAATTAACAACATCGTCGTTAACGAACCAAAGACGGGCTGATAAAAGACGTTAATTCCATTGAACAGTCATACCTTTGCAGCTTTAAAGCTTAGTTAACTCCGCAAACGTATCTACAATTGGTAATTTAATTAACCGTTCGAATACAGACTGATTTCGAGAAAGACTTTCTGAGTTGGATTTATGCAGTTTATACATATTGAAAGGGAATATAATGTTGTCATTAGTTCAAAAGTTCAGGGATAGTTTACTTTCGATAATTTTGTAATACCTACTTAGTAAAAATTTCACTATCGTTAAACTGGATGTGTTCTGGTACTTTTTATGAACTCAAGCAAGATCATAACTAACAATTCAAAAAATCCAAAGTATTATCATGATCATCATTTCAGCCATCAGTCTTAATCGCCCTCAATGATTTCCATATTACCCTTGGCGTCAGACGCCCTACGTAGGCCCTAGGTCCTAGGAGGACCGACGCCCTCATACAGGTAGCAGGAGGCGCCGGATGCAGGGCGCTACCAACCGGGCAATTATGGAAAAGATTGCAAAAAAGCATTAGAAGAGTTCCAAAAAAGAAGTGTCGTAAATAACTTTATAAACGTTTGTACATCTTTATAAAATGACCCATATAGAGACCATCGTGTTCGTATTGTTGTTCCTCAGTTAGACTGCATCCCACTTGATATCAGGTGCGTTTGTAGTCAAATAACTGCCTTGTTATGCATAAAAACAAAAAAAAGTTACTCCGTGACCATGGCGCTTTCAACAGTGCCGAAATATCGGTAACTCAAAATTAACGTACATGGTAGCAATCCCATAAATAATGATTATAATAGTGTTGTTCTAATATTACCTGCAGATGCAATAATGTTATAAGCGCGGTTCTTAGTACTTGTAGCGTTATTGCAACCTCAAAGTGCAGCATTTAATCATCTAACTGAAACGATATGAAAAAGGCAATAATCTCTTGCATTGCGGTTTCATTAACCTGGACAGGATATTAAAAGCTCTTCAATATCATTTGTTTTTGTGGAAATTATTATTGATGGTATCTCTTTTATCGCTTGTTATGCGAGAATTCAAGATTGTAAACGAATAAGTTTAAAACTATTTGACTAACAGAAGTTAATTAAAATGAAAAGCCTAAACCTTGATTTAACATTAAAGTTCATTGTTTCATTCATTTAGATAAGATCAGATAAGCATAATTATATAAATTGTAATTTTATAATTAGATAAGTTCGGTTTAACTTTCAGACAAATTACCACAAGCGTTGATTAGGTTGGATCGTTTATCTTAATTAATATGGGTTTAGTATAGCGTACATTGGAACAAAATTACTGAAGCAAGAATAAAATGCGATTACACGCGCGCTTCAGCGCGTGTAATCATGTCTTGGCGCTACTTAGGCGGAAACTCGAGGCCTCCACTATGATAGTTCACTCGTGAGTGAAAATAAGCTTCCCGTTCCAATCGCTTCTTATACCGTCTTCATCCTTGCAATTAGAGATGCAAAGTGTTTTAACATCGACAAATGTATCGAATATCGATATTATATCGACACAAATCACATAAAATTCATAAACGACGTCAGTAAATATTCAATATTTACTGACATTGTTATTATTTTTGAAAGAATATAAACTACATAGGCAGCGAAATATTGAACGAAGTAGAAAACTGAAAAAAGTGTAAAAAGTATAAACTATGCCGGGCAATGAATAAAATTGTTTAAATATCTCATTATTTTTGATAATCTGCTATCGATAATGACGTGAGTTATAAATATTTTATTTAAAAAATATCGATAACATTGTCTTGATTTTATTATTAGGTATGTCATGTAGGTTACATTTAGTTATTAAACGACTTACTTAACAATTCATTCACCTCTCACGACATTGCTCCGACATCTTTAATTGGTTTCTCATAACAAAGCCCGACAAAGCACCTATTAAAAACTTTTAATTTTACTCAAAGAATAATCCGTTAAACGCTTTTGCATGCTCAAAACGAAGCAGAAACGGTCACAAAAATAAGTTGAAAGATAAAAAATAAAAAGCCATAGTAATTATTCTTGGGAAAGCCAACGCTGCAATTTTATTTGTTTTCAGCAGCGAAAGCGTTATAATGACTATCGTTAATTTTGAGCTCAGCAATGGACGATTTTGTTAGATCTCGCTTTTATTACACTCGCTGAGGATAGCCAGGTACTTACTCCAAAAAACATGTTTTTGGTTGCCTTAGACTTTTGAATGTATGAGGGAGAGAATACTCGTATACGTGCATAAATGCTACGAGCAGACTGCAACTTTGGGCTTTTTTCAAGATTCGTAGATTTGAGAATGTGGTGATTGATCAAACCTAATTTATTTTCAATCAATAAAATTGCCATTTAACGTAAGGCTTGGGTTTACAAATTGTTGGGTTTGAACTTTGAAGCGAGTTGAACAAGTATGTAGGTACTAGACGAGTACTTAATCTGTGGTTGAACATAGTTTCAAACACTATTGTACAGCTCGAGTAATGTAATGAGGTTTCAATTCCCGTGGCCAGTGATCATTGAGACTATCCAGCGGAGACCAAACTTTGTTTTAACATTTTAAATTCACATATCGAAAATACGTCACTGTTAGAACAAATAATGCAAAAAATTAACGGTAACATGTAGCACCGCTGTGAATGGTACGTGCTGCCAAGTTAGATTGATATATCCAGTTTCGGCCTGATCATCACTTACCATCAGGTGAGATACAGGCCAAGAGCTTCCTCGTTGTAGATAAAAAAAATACCTACTTAATGTAGACCGCAATTATATACGTACTGGTACTTCTACAAAATTGTACAGTTTTAGTTTCCTCCAATTTTCAAAAGTGCATTTCTTTCTGGGCCACCCTTTATTTATGGACAGGTTCCGTTGTTCCTGGAATACAAGTTAATATCTATCATTCAAAGAGTCAAATACCCCGTGAATAAGATTATAAGCTGCATTTTACAGGATACTTGTAATTTGACTGTCTGTTGCTGGAGTTTTAGTTTAGAAATCTACTGCGACTCGGCTTTGTGCAGCCTGAAGCTGTTTAGACAGACAGACTTTGTGTATCATGTTTTCTTAAAATAAGAATAAATTCAGGTAAAAGTCGTGTGATAAATAGATTGTGCCCGCCTTACGGGTGCATGCGGTGCTTATAAGCAGGCAGGCAGTACCTAGCATACGCTGTAATTTATTGACGAAATTCAGCTATTTATTTGTGAAATATACTTGCTACTGCCTGTCTCGAATGAAACTTATACACGCCACTGCTACTTTATTTATATAAAACTGCTAATTTATACTAGACTTGCTTAGTTATGACATACCATTCACTTTAATTAGTAATGGAAGTACGTATTTGTGAAAACATACTACACTCCAATTTACAGCCGTAACGTCAAAGATAATTGGCGCCGCTGAAGTAAGTTCTAAGGATCTCAGTCTTAACGTTACCGAGAAAAGTAGAGAACCTTAGATCGCAGTATATTTGTGTGGCAGACTTCAATAAATAATGATTGTGCCGCCAACTAGGTGCTTCTGAGGCAGCGTGTCTCTCCCACGAACGCCATTGTTTCTGGCTGGGGTTTAAAAGAAAATGCGCCCTTAGGAAAATCTGTACCTTTACTTTTACAGTAAATAAAAATAGTTAATATTATAAATGGGAATGTTTGTGAGGATGTATGGATGTTTGTTACTCTTTCACGCCAAAACTGCTAAACTGATTTTGATTAAACCTTACAGGAAGTATTATTGTTTACATAAGAATAAACTGAATATCAGGCGGGTGAAGCTACGGATAAAAGCTACATATTGGTCTGTTCACAATTTAATAGTAATTTATTATGATAACTTACCTACAATTTATTGACACAAAACTTAGAATCATTACCGAAAAATAGCCAAAACAATCAAATCCTCATTAGTGAATTTGCCAGATTTGTTATTGCTGTCGGCGTGAAGAGCACGTTGATTTAAATGGTAGAGTTTGAAGAATCTTTATCGTCTCCGAGGCCGGATTAGCGATTGTGTTTGACAGAAAGATCCTAAGAAGCGCTTTTGCTTTAGCTGAACGGCTACACCGATCTTTTGTGACGAGATTTTCTCAAAGATTTAACAGCATTTTTCTTTCTTATTGTGGCAGCGTTTATTTTTAATCTATTGTATTTTAATTAAAGCTTTCCCGACGTTGGACAGAGTAAACAATTTGTTTCATTGCAGGATAAAGAAAGTTTTTTCCAACAATTTCTGCTGTCCAGGGTGTTGGATTATCGTGTTGTTAATGTTCAAATAATTTGTTGTGACTTTATAAAGTTACTGTGAGAAAAACGCTGCCGCAAAGCCAAGAGGCAGGTACTTTTTTATCTCTTCCTCGAATAATGTAGAAATAATCTACTAACAAAGTAACATTAACATGTAAATAAAAGTACCTGCAATACAAATATTAGATTCGCTAGTAAAGCTAGCTAGAACACAAACATCCTGGATATCACTCTCAAAACAGGAAGCAGAATACAACTAAACAGTCGGTTTAACAAAACTCCACCTTATTTCAACCGTAACAATGACTATAACCGGTGCTATTTTGTATGGACTTTGATAGATTTTTCAGCGGCAATCCAGCCTAAGGCTTTAACTTTGTCAAACGTCAAAAATCAGTGAAACTCCATACAAAAACACCGGTTATCAGTAACGATGAGGTAGATGGTGCAACTCAGCCTTAGACCCGTGGAGGAAAACGTCACCGAAACAAAACATAAATTATAAAGCTCGTATTTACTAGAAAAAATATTCAAAATAGGCGGATTACCTGACTTGTTTCTTTGGATTAGATCGGATTTTAAGATAATTATTTTCGACGGTTTTGCTTGCTTTGCTTTGATGTAGAGTTTGGGACTTTTTGATGCTGCACAAATGACTTAGGGTAAAGTTTTCTTAAGACTGTGGTAATGCAGGGGATAATATTGATATTTTGAAATATGCTATCCGACATATCAGTTTCATGTCAATGTAATTCTTCTGAAGAATCTCTGGTACCAATCGTGTTATAAGGAAACAACATGAAATGTTTTCTCAATTTAATGGTAGGTTTGAAAAATTTACGCATTTTTAACAACATTTTACATATTGCTAGTGTTTAATAGTAATCCCTTTAAGTGAACCGTAGAAATAATCTGTGGTATTACGTTACGCGTTACCATGCACGTTTCAATGTGGCTTTAGTGGCTTTTAGAGAAATAATTTTGTGTACTTAAAGTTACGCATCTTTATATTACCACAAAATGATTTCTCAATTAATTCATTGCGAGTGGAATGGTTTTTTGCTTTGACGACATCAATGGTACAAGAATTTTTCAATTACTTAAATAAAACATCACGATCTCATAGAAACAGTCCGCCATGTTTTATTAGCAGTTTTCATGTCAAAGAAAAATTCAATTACGGTATCATAATGCTCGTTTATTTGTCTCTGGAATTTTAATGAAATATTCCTCTTCCTTCCGCCATCTTTGCTATGACAATAACAAAAGTTGTTTTCATCAATAACTTGACTCTCTGATATTAATTAGAAAGAAATAGGTGTAGGTAGAGTCCTACCTCCTATTTCTTTCCAATTAAAATGGAGATGTGTGACATGAGTGAGTATCTTTCTTTATAGTCAGAGTATAGATTTGTATATACTCGTAGTACTTCTTAGCAAAACTTACTACATTAACGGACTCTCAGACAATGGTTAAAGTCTTGTGATTCGTTTTCCTGTACCTAAAAGGCTTTATCAAATGGACTTACCTATATGAACATAATAAACATGTTATGTTATGATGTAAATAGCTCTGCGCTATTGTAAGCTATGTGTCCGTTGTTAAAAGTAGGTAACGTTGTATTGTATACCGAACCCGAATTTTAAAATTTATACAGTCTTATACAGTGTGAGTCACGTTAAAGTGTACATATGAAAATAGATGAAACTAGACCTATTTTTATCGACAAAAAAGAGGTCAAAAATTTTTTGAGATTTTTTTTAAATTTTTATAGAATTTTTTTCTTCCAATTACTTATTGTAAAGAAAACGTAATAACTTTTAAACTAAGCGGTATATCCTGATAAAGTAAAAACAGTAATAATGCTAAATAATAGGCAATAGTAAAAAAATACATAAAATACACCAAAAATGCAAAAAAATAATAAAAAATGATACTTTTTGAAAAAAATCTGCTTAATAATTCGTGTTTTTTTGGTTATTTGATAAATTTCTCCAAAAAATGCCCCTATAACAGGTGGTTTTTAGGGTTCCGTAGCCAAAATGGCAAAAACGGAACCCTTATAGTTTCGTCATGTCCGTCTGTCCGTCTGTCCGTCTGTCCGTCTGTCCGTCTGTCCGTCTGTCCGTCTGTCCGTCTGTCACAGCCGATTTACTCGGAAACTATAAGTACTACAGTGATGAAATTTGATGGGAATATGTGTTGTATGAACCGCTACAAAATTATGACACTAAATAGTAAAAAAAAGAATTGGGGGTGGGGCCCCCCATACATGTAACTGAGGGATGAAAATTTTTTTTCGATGTACNTAAAATTAATATTCATACATAAAAGTACAAGGCAAAATATCGGGAGAGTTTAGGCTCCATTCACCAGGTGTATAAATTGACATAATAAGTTTATTATATTTGCTGCTACGGAACCCTTTGTGCGCGAGCCCGACTCGCACTTGGCCGGTTTTTATTGTTTTGTATTATTCTCTATCGCATTACCTTTGTAAAACCAAAAATTGCATGTCTCTATCCCTATCACAACATTTGCTATGATAGTTTGAACAAAGGCCTATCACAACATTATTCTCCTCTACAGGTAGGGACAATTTTAATTTTAACTAAAATGCTTATTTTACTTCGAAATCTTTTGTTTTTACTTGAAATCTAACTTGTCTTTATCAAAATTACAAATTTATCAGGATATACCGCTTAGTTTAAAAGTTATTACGTTTTCTTTACAATAAGTAATTGGTAGAAAAAAAATTCTATAAAAAATTAAAAAAAAATCTCAAAAAAAATTTAACCTCTTTTTTGTCGATAAAAATAGGTCTAGTTTCATCTATTTTCATATGTACACTTTAACGTGACTCACACTGTATTTCTAAATTACTCAACATACTTAATAATCGTTTAAATTTTGTAATTACACACCTAATTAGCTGCTTACTCGTACATTAGAGTTTTATTTTGTTTGCAAATACACTTTTTATTTCCTCATTAATTATAACATATGAGCCGGTAATTTTCAATAAATACTGTAGGAGTGTCGGTAGATACTTATCTAAGTGTTTGTTACACGATTGGGTTCGTAACGTAGATCGTGATAGATAAGTATTTTATTCATGCAATTTATAAGAAAGCAATGCAAAAAGAAATATTGTTTTAGACTTTATTTTGGTAAAGTGCTACTAAAGTCGAACTAAATTAATATCTTGTAAAAACGAATTGCCTTAGGTGGTAATGTCAGACGGTTAGGTATGGCGTCTCAATAAGATTGACATTAGGTGAATCCTCAGTTATTTCCTACATCGCACACAAAGGAAAAGAAACAACAACTACCGGACACACTAGCTTAATTCTGTCACAACAGCAGATCATTTCAAAGGAAAGCCGATAAGAAAGTCTCGGAAATGTTTGTGTTACTTCTTTCTAGTATTTGTTATATTCTTTCGGAAAGATTACTCAGGTGGATTTACGCCCGTATTCACAAACGATGCTTGCAAGTGAAGCAGCAAATCGAACGCACAGCGTTGAATAGAGCTCTGTGATTGGTTCGTGTGTGACCCTGTGCGGCCACGCGCACTGTGAGTCCTCATAGTAATGTTTGTGAACCTACGATTTGAAAAAATATTTTTGTGTTGAATAGCCCCGACTTGTGTAGTATTGCAAAATCGGGAAATAATATTGATACTATGTTCACGCGTACGAAGTCGCGTGCACAGTTAGTTAGGTCATAATTATACTGCCCAGGATATAGGTACATACCTATACATATTATAATATATTTACGATACTAAAAATGCTCAGAAACGTATGAATAAGTAGGTGTGTGACAGCACAATGAAGTGATGTTGATATCACGCGTAGTCCTCATCCTGTGACAAATGTACTTAAGTCACGTAACGTTATTATAATGTTCCACACCCTTCAGAAGTCGCGTCATGATCTTAATCAAATCATTATTCCGACAAAAGCATGTTCTTGAAAGGTATTTTACTTGCTGAACACATCTTTATTTAAAGGAAAAGTGCAACGGGCGATTATTATTAATAATAATAATAAGTAATTTATTTCAACAATTATTGTATGACATGTTTTGCGTAGTTAAGTACCTAATATTTCTAAGTGTCGAAGAAAGTAGGTAATTGCTCGTAGTACATTGATAGCTCAGATAATGGATCTAGGCATTACAAAGCAAAAAAAAAGATCTAGAAACACACATAGACTGCAAATCATTTACATGACACGCGTCATTCATCATTTGCATATCGGATCCGTCACATTGTTGCTTTACCAATATAGGGTTGTGACAATGTTTCCCGAGGATCGTCTCGGAGACGTCAAACAAGGGGTTGTCGTTGACGTCGATAAATGCACGTCACGTCATTGTGTCGCGTCAGAAGCCCGCGTCATGCCCGCTCATCGGCTGCTACACGCGTTGTTGACTTGCCGAAATTGCCTTGTTGTGATGAGCCCGCAACTTTGCCTTCTCCGGAATCTCTTTTATCCCTAATGTATGGGCCTTTAAACATGCGGTGGTCGAGATCCTTGAGGCTGATTTTATTGTAATAGGTACTTAGATGTAATAATTCTAATAATTGCTTCGGGTTCTTTGTATGCGTTTTTATATTTTTATATTGATTATTTACATAACATTGTAGAGATACCTTGAAGTTTTCATAATAAACATCACGGAAATGGAATTTTTTAGTATTGATAATTAAAAATAAATAACATCTAGGCAAGTTACTAGGCAATTCCACGTGAGATTAATAACGAAATATATTATGTATTATACATAAGTGTATAATCTACATAGGTACATAAAAGCAATGAAAATATGTAAGTAAATATTTTTCCCTGAAATACACTAAGTGGTCGCTTATTGTGAGGCCATAACTTTAGTGCTATGAAGGGCATTTATTAAAGTTTCCTACGTAAATAAAATATGAGTGAAATTATAATCCCTACCAGATGACAGCCTAACTAAAATATTAAAATTAGTTAACATTGAGCAATTGGGCAATTTACGATCAAGATTAGGTACTTACTAAAAGAAATAAATGTAGGTGAACGAAAAGCGGAATTTCTTTTGACTCCCTGACCTTGACATGGAATAGAAAAGCTCAATGCCTACTCATTTAATACCAGAATTACTTTGCTTTTTCACTTTGCGAACCTTTCGGGCTGCAGCGCTTGCGGCGAGAAAATGAAATAAGTGAATCTACCTACGCTGACAACTTTATCCACAAAGGTACGACAGAGAAAGTGATTTTAATAATTTGGCCTTAAATTAAGACCTTAATAATTTAGTCCTATAAAGGCCTTAACAATTTGATTTTGTAAAAGTCTTTTAGGAGATGAGTGAGAACTCTAAAGAAATAGGTACACGAACGTTTTAAATAATAATATGATTAGTAGTTTTTGACGACACAGGGAGATTCTTGTCCAATCATTTTCTGACGTAAGTTGATTGGAGTTCACTGACATTATGTGAACTGACACTGCCTCGGGACTGATATTCCGCGATAGCTCTAAGATAGAATAATTAATATTACGTAGTGTAACAAACGCGTGCGGTAATGTTTCCCGCTCACCTACCTAATTTGTAATAGGGATGTCCCGATATTTAAATACGATTACAACGTACTGAAATTTATCGACTTTTTATATTTGTTACGTCATCCAAACTACTTTTCGTTTAAGTGTCCATTGGTACTTGGCAGTAAGTTGAGTGAAAATTATATTTTTCTGTTATATGTAAAACATTGAATTGTCTAGGATTCATCATCATTTGCATATCTTTTTCCTAGGTTATCTGGGGTCGGCTCAGAGTGTTTTCTTCTTCTACACAATAAAATAATAACAAAACCTTAATGTGCATATTTTCGCATACAAAGGCCATTCTTACTTTGTATCGCTATTTAGATGTAAATTCTAGATTGAGCGAGGTGGTGTACGAGTAAGTATCTACTGTGTAAGCAGTACGAGAACACTCTTGAAACTACATCAGATTCTGAACTGGATTTGCAGGGCAAATAAAATTAAAATCGTTTAATTTGGCGTTATATCATATTTATTATATAATATCTGTACCTATTTTTCTATAGTGTACAGTCGCTGACCTGAAATAATCTGAAATAGGATTTACTATACGTAAGTATTTTTCATTTTTAGGCGATTACTTGTTACGCTTTTTTAAGAAAACTCGTTTTTTTTCCATGCTATTTTAGTACCTAAAATACTCAATTTTTTTTCTACTAATTAAACTTGAAACATAATCATGTTCGATATATCGATATGAACTAAGACATCTCTAAATCGTATTTTAGTACGGAGCTAACCCTAATTCAAGTTAGCTTACGAACACCCTCCACCCATTTGAATATCTTCAAGTTTTCCTTTGCATTGTTCCAAATGACATTGTTGTGTACCAACTCGCTAATTTTTAGTACCTACAGATGTTTTTTTAAAGGCAAATTGACAGTATGTAAAATTATTGTCCTAGTTCCACGGGCAAAAAAAGGTTTAACTCGGTGTTTCTTTTAAGTAATTGATATCGGCAAGTGACGTCACTAATCGTAATCAAAAGTGACGTAATTAATCAACTCACCGAAGAAAATGAAAACACATGAAAATTAATTAGGTTTCATAGAAATGATAAATTTTAATACTTACCCACAATTGGGAATAATCCTTTTAAAATAAATATTACCTAGGTACTTACTTAGTATTTTTGTAATAATTCTACATAAAGTAAAATTAATCATAACTGTCTTCTTTGGAATTATTGTTACATCTACATTTCTATAAAAGCTTACAAAAGGCACTTAGTACAATTGCGAATTGAATTCTTTGAAGACATAATATTTATTGATCAAAATTACTTACTTAGATTCTATTGGGATCTAGACTAGCCGTACAAATACTACTTTAATTTGCTCTTAATCTTTGCTGAGTGCCTTTCTTCTTAGATTACTCAGTTAAGTAAACCTCTGGAAGCCTTAAAATATCGGCGAGTTCGCGTCTTTCCGTTCTATACATGGCCAGAACGCACCCATAGGAAACTGCTCGTGTATATTTTGTAGTGCCTGTTTGTAAATCTGTGACTCCAAACTATACACGAATTTTGCGTACTGATCGTGTATAGTTTGGAAGAGCTTAGTAAAAAAAGTCATGTCCAAACTATACTCGATTAGTTTCTACTACACCACTTACACTTGACTAGAGTGTGTTTAGTTGATATTTATTTAGTAAAATTCAGTAAAATGTGGAATTATATTAAAAATTACATTTATTTGATATTATTACATAAAATATTATTATTTTACTGAATCTATAATTAATCTAGTTTTTTAACACTATTGTAAGTGGTTTTTGAAATGAAATTGATATGGTAGATTTCAAATTAAATAACAATTATTAGTTTAATCATAAATTCATTTAAAATGAGAGAGAGTGAGAGAAGAAAGTTCAACGTGCATTAAATACAATATTATGCGAGACTTTAAATGCTAGGTTTGTATTGTCGACCGTTTGGTGTAGTGGTTCGAAACGGACTACTATTCCAGAGGTAGCGGGTTCGATTCCCGCACAGTACAAACATTTGTGTGCATGAACATATTTGTTTGTATTGGGTTGTGTGTTTTCTATGTACCTATAATAAGTATGTATTTACAAAAAAAAAAGTTTTTAAGTATGTTTATATCCGTTGTCTAGTACCCATAGTACAAGCTTTGCTTAGTTTGGGACTAGAAGCGCAGTTTAAAATGTCTAAGGATATTTATTTTATTTATTAACTTTTATCTCAAGAACAAAATCATTTTGACATATTTCCATACAGGACCTACATAATTCTTAATTTAAGATTTATTCGAGAATTGGTGAAATATCAGCCCCAAAACAAATCTTATCTTTTCTATGGCAGAATAAGAAACACCAAAAAATCCTTTTTCAAAACAATGGCACGTGTCGAAAGATGATTCAATGTTTAAAGTAGACACGCAGATATGAATTAATATGTTATAGAAAGAGAGGTAAATAAGTCAAAATGACTAGCATGCAACTACTCGCGTATAAATTGTTATCACGCACTTATTACAATACATACATGATTAGGCCGTATGCGTAGGTACTGGCGATGTATATTTTGGAGCAAGATAATTGACCTAAGTCACTACAAGGTATACGCGAGCAGTACGCAGCACATGCGTACTGGTCGTGTATAGTTTGGAGGAGCTTAGTAAAAAAAGTCATTTCCAAACTATACTCGATTAGTTTCATACCCTTGCGTTCTGGCTATGTATAGAACGGAAAGACGCGGCGAGTTCCTTTGGAAAGTGGTTCAAGGTCCCAGGGGAAGCCCTACTGAGGAACCACTATTGTTCCTCTGAGTGTGCAATGACATCAAAATCTACCGTGGAAAAGTTAAAAAATGAATCGGGAAAAATCTGATGTACCATTCCATTTAAAGTATTATTAGTGTTGGTTCAAAAGTCCTTAGGGAAATTGATGCCTTAGCTATACTCGGCGCAAAGACTCGTGGCATGCAGTGTAGTAATAATAAAACAGTGCATATTACGAGTTTTATCACACTTTCTCGCACTCACACTGGTTATGGGTGACGTCACACAGAGGCATATAGCGTTGTTTATTACGTAATTTAATAAAATATTGGCGTGTGTGCATCTCTGTGTCAAAAATTACTTATGGCCCGGCTGTAGATCCTGGCTACACAGGAGTTGCAGTGGTGGGAACGAGAGGTGGGAATAGTCCCGTTATGGCCCCGTCTGCCACGAGTCTGCGTCGAGTATAAAAGAGTTACTATAAATGTTACTCGTACGTATAATTATGCTTGCATATCCATTCATTTGAATCGGAAAGATCAGCAACAGATAATTGATCGCAATGCTTTAATACCTCTCTATTTAATAAACCTACTACGCAATCACCAAATCGCACGTCGCGGCGTCGGTACTCGGCGAGATCGATGTTTCAAAACATAATTATAAGTATTGACCAGCACCTATAGTTCATAATCAAATAGAGGGTGCACCACCCTAAATTACCCTTCCCAAAATTGCATTGGGCATTCAATACTTTGATCAAAGGGCCGTGTGTGTCCATATTAATTTGCAAGGGGATCGTTTTAATAAAGCCTCTCCTCCACCTTTTTGCTTAGGGTGCAGTAGTTTTTTTAATTTTTTGTAGGTAAATTGCTTTGATGTCTATGCTTTGGTCAAACCTCTTTGTAGTAGGTATCTGCGTTTATTGAGATTTTATCGTGATTCGCTTATTAACTTCGAATGTTGTTTCACCGACATTCATTTCGAAAAGCAGTGGATTCGTCAATTATTATTTCTACTCCCACTCGTCTTGTCGATATTATCTGATTGACTACTATTTATTATAGTATTTATAAGGTAAGGCAGTATCAGGAATGAGTTAGATAGCATTATTAAATTAGATGGCATTAGGTTTTTATATGAACATGGTCAGAATGCAATCGAGGTATTTTACACTGAGTTGTTATGGAGGTTGATATGTGCTTCTTATGATTGACAGGTGATCACCTACTTTTTATAAGCCTGAGAGAAAAATACAACTTTTCTTGCCTTTATCTGCTACTTTTTAAATCTATGAGGATATTTATGTGAGTAAAAATAATTGAAGCCACACTGTGAATACATCTGAATGTTTGCTATTGTAACCCCTTCGATGTGTGATTGGTTCGTAGTGCATAATATAACTAAGTATGTTTACAATTATGCATCTATGCACAATCACGAGCCCTAATCTGGAAGGGTGTCTCCCTATCAGGGGGTAGGGGGTCAGCGAGGGGTCAGTTTCGTACAGCAAACGCACATCAAAAGAGCAACTATTGTAGCATGTAATTTGGCAAGGGGACGGAAGTCAGACGTTATAATGTTGAGAATTAAAATGTGTCAAGGATAAATTTGAATCAGTTAATAAAAAAACTAAATTAAAAACGGAACTCTAGAGGAATGTGATATTAGAAGGAAAGAAAGAAAATACAGAAAAATTAAAATTGTAAACTTATTGCGTCACAAGTAAACTTATTAGTTTTTGTTTGATACTCCTTAATTTTATAGTCAGCCTATTTTCATTCACATGCAGAAAAATAAAGCTCTTAAACTTAGTTTAATTTAGAGAATGTTTCAACAGAATTGCTGCTATTAACTCACCGAGATAAGGATTCGACTTTAGTACTACGGCTAAGTACTGCCACAGATTACCTAAATAGTTCTAGTAAGTTAGATTAAATCCGTGCCCCTAAAACGCCCTTAAGATAATTTACGAGTGAGGACACGAGTCATTGTGCAACAGCCGTCTACAATGGCCATGTTCTATGGAGCCTTCGGGAAATACATATGCGAGAAAAATGGGCAAGAAGATAATGAAAAGCGAGTTTCCCCGCACTTTTTTTTCACGACCTCCCAAATGCTCCTAATTACGGCGAAACCAGATAATTAGGAAGGAAATGCGATGCGCAGCGCAAAATCCGCAGTAAAAAGATTTTCTACTGCAAACAAGGAGTCTAATTCGCAGAATATGTCGGCTCCATCCATCATTTTCGCTCGGGTCAGCAGGCCTATAGTGCTCTCTTGTTAGATGAACAGGACGAGTAAGTTTGCGTTGAATTCGTTTTTTAGAGTATGATGCGCGGTGTAGTTTATCTGGCAGCATTTAAAGAAGTATAACATGCAAATTAACGATAGGTCAATTTCTTGTTTTAAAATTATGCTTTTACGAATTATCACTGAATCGGCGTAAGGTCAGACTTCTTGCAGTTATGTTTCCAGTCTTAGTTTGCATCCAACACGGTTTTATGGGTACTTCCAACTGCTTGCTACATTCGCTACAATGTTGCGATGCTTTTTATTTCTATGTTAATATCTGTGTTAAAATAAAATTATGTAACATGTTGAAATTAGTATTTAAGTTTTTCATTAAGTGAAAAAAAGTAATTTCTTTCGAAATTATTTATATAAAGTTTCTCTAACCTGCAAATTAATAAACCTTTATCCACTAATGCTGGCTTTAATCAATTCTGTAAACTGTTAAATTTCAATATGTTTTTAGTCAAAATATCTGTTTGTTTATAAGACTATTTATACAACATTAAAGTGTAAACGCATCGAAAATTGTAAAACTGAATTAAATTTGACAGTTGAAATCCGGACAAGGATAGATTATGGGAAACGTGCATACCTACCTAAATCGAAAAGTTCTTACAAACCACTGCAAACCACATATTATTTATTACTTGTCCATAACAATATTAATAATATACCTTGTAGTTCCGAATTCATGGTCGGGAACATCTAATAGAGAGTTGCGTGATGCACCCAAATACCCAAATTATTCAAAATTACATTATTCATAGTCGGGAAAGCTGTATCGCTGTTACCCCGTGTTCACACAGCACTGGACCGGAGTGTACGCAAATTGTCGGACACAAACACCGCTTAACGCATTATTAACATGCACTTAAATACGGACTTAGTAACTCTAGTTGTATTCCATTCGAGTAATCTTGTTTGGGAATAACGAGGGCCTGCTGCAGATAGCGGTTTTCTGTAGTAGCTAAAGGTTAATATGATTTAAACGGTTAACCTCTCACTGTCAGTTTTTTGATACAACAAAATAATGTTAGATTGTATTGTTTATTTATTTATTGATAAAGGTACACCAACAGCAATACACATTTAAGACATTCACAGTATACAACACATATTGGGGTTTCAGTTTAAATATGTTTGCCAATTACAGGTATACACAACAATTTCCAAAACATTGCAGCTTATTAAAATATATTATTTGTGTATACAAAACACTAAAAATTACACAATTAAAGAGTATTTATTGTTGTATTTAAAACCTATACTTATAACATGGGAGATGATATCCCATCAAAATTTACAAGACTACGAAGTCATCGTCGTCGATAAGTACGAACTTATGCGTGAAAATCGGTGTAATAATTTTTCCCGTTTGTGCCACAATCTCATTGATGCTCTGCTTCTACTGGTCGCAGCGTTATAAACATACTTACTTACGCTAGCAACCATTACTATGAAGTCTCACAGTGCGCGTGGACGCACAGGGTGACACACGAACCAATCACAGAGCTCTATTCAGCGCTGTGCGTTCGATTTGCTGCTTCACATAAGCAAGCATCGTTTGTGAATACGGGCGTTAGCCTTCCTCAATAAATGGGCTCAACACAAAACTATTTTTTCAAATCGGACCAGTAGTTCCTTGAGATTAGAGTATTCAAAAGTGTGTAAGAATGTACAGATAAAAATAAAAGTATAACGTTTAAAAATGGTAAATGGTTTTTGGAGCTTCGGCTACTAAATGGAGAGGTGATGAGTTTGCCACTTAAGTGGGGCGATGCGATGGCACTCCAGCCTGTCATGTCAAACAATGTTGGCACAACCAACATACAATCGGAAATTATAGCCAACGACAACACCTGGAAGTTTACTAAATAAATGTATGTTACGGTAAATGTGATAAATGTGGAAATTATGAATAATTACCGGCCATTATGAATAATTATCGCATGATTTGGTAAATGTGATTAATATGAGATCATTTATGTGTGTATAAAATTAAATAGGCAGCTTAGTTGAAAAATAGGTTTTAATTTAAATCAAAACAATATGTTATGGGCATTATGGCAAATAAATATTACGCAAGAAACAGTCCAAACACATTATGGCAAATTATATTAATATATGATTTCAAAAGTTCAAAATATGTGGCTGTACACGAGCGCTGTACACGAGCCGGTATTATCTTTTATGATATTTGTTAGTACTAAGGTTACATTATTAAATAATCACTGATAAATGTGATAAATTTATCACTTTTACCACGACTGTCGGTAATTATTCATATTAACCGGTTATTATTAATAATTTTCAATTTATCACATTTAGGTACCGTAACATGTTTACTGAAGTAACAAAAACTTTCAATTTCTAAAATACGAGTTGAATACGAATTAAATTGAAAACAAAAGAAATAAAATAAACATAATAAAACATACTAAAAGACCCTTACATTTATCTCCCAACCTTTTTTTAAATAAAGCTATCCAGTTAACTATCGTAACAAATATTTGCACTAAGCATTAAGTTAAAACAGAATGAAAACGATATTGAAAATTCAACTAACACCATGGTGTTGTATGAACACAAATCCGTGCGCCCATACTCTAACTTTAAATAATATGCATATTTTTGCATTTTCGATTAATGTGCCGTATGCTAATAAAATTTAATTTACATTCACTACATGACTGCACATCGTTGTGAAAATGGACATTGAATTTCGACGATAAAGGTGTATGGAATTACCGTATATTTGTAGATTGGTAACGAAGATTTATAAATGCTTTATATATGTCAACGTGAAATTGTGAACTCTGTCAGTTTATAATATAACGCGTTAGATTGTAAACTAACAGTGGGTTAGGTTAGGTTAGATTGTAATTTAACCACGTCAGATTATAATCTGACGGAATTCACAATTTTACGGTGACATATATACTACGGTTTTCGATGTTTTTAGTACATTTTCATGTTTATAAGCTTTTTATAAGAAGACTAGCGTTTTACCCCCTTCATCTATCTTACGCGGTTTAGATTTTTTCATACAAATGTTTTTTCCCGCTAACTCCCGTTCCCGTGGGAATTTTGCAATATCCTGTTGTAACTAAGCTTTAAGTTTACTAAGGTACCTGCATGCCAAATTTCAAGCGTCTAACTTAAGCGGTTTAGATTTTTCATACAAAAGAATTTTCCCGCTAATTCCCGTTCCCGTGAGAATTCCTAAGTATACTACAATTATTCTTGGTACAATTATTCTTCATACTCCTGGGCAGATTATACCTGCCCAGGAGTATGAAGAATAATTGTACCAAGTTTAGTTAAAATCCGTCTAGTAGTTTTTGTTTCTATAAGGAACATACAGACAGACAGACAAAAATTTTACTGATTGCATTTTTGGCATCAGTATCGATCACTAATCACCCCCTGATAGTTATTTTGAAAATATATTTCATGTACAGAATTTACCTCTCTACAGATTTATTATAAGTATAGATAATATTAAAGTGTAAACGCATCAAAAATTGTGGAATCTGTTCGAAAACTGATTGAAATTGGACTGCTGAAATTCGGATTTGGACAAGGATTGAATATGGGAAATGGGCGTTAGTAGTCCTAACATGCAACCTCCAACCGTCTGTGAATTTTGATATTTTATTGAACTTCAAAATGCATTTTCTAGAGCCTAGCTAGATTTAGGAGGAGGTTCAGTTAGTTTAATGCCCGTTTTCACCATCAATTCCTAATTTTAAGTGACCCCTTTGAAAACAAAATTCCTGTTATGTGTGTTACCATAGGGGTCACTTAAAAATTAGGGATTGATGGTGAAAACGCGCAGAAGTAACATGTTTTGTTATTATAAGTTTAAAACGAGAGGCTCCAATTCCGGTTTAGACCTAAAGAAGTGAGACACAGGCAGGCTACAGACAATAGCCTTGAATAGTAGTTCCTCGATCAAGCATAATAGTAATATCATTTCAATATTATAATTTAATTAGTTACTGAATTCCAGACATAACAGGAATGCTACGGGGAACCTACGGTTTACTACGGCAGTACTACGGGAATGCTACGATGATTCTACGGGTGTACTACATGGGACTACGGCTAAGCGGCGTGTGCTACGGGTGTGCTGAAATGTTAATTTATAATGTATCTATATCTAGCGGCGACTGCCTGCGTCTTTGTATGCGTGGATCCCGTTTTACCCCCTTGGGTAGAGTTTGGTAAAATCCTTTCTTAGCTAATGCCTACGTCATTACATCTACCTGCATGCCAAATTCCACGCCGATCCGTCCAGTGGTTTGGGCTGTGCGTTGATAGATCACTATGTCAGTCAGTCAGTCAGTCACCTCTGAATTATATATTGGTGATGGTTTTCAGAAATATTAATTCAGGTATAATTATGTAGTGTTAGGAAAACCTGGTATCATCCTAATTACCTTCTCACTAGACTATTCACTGCAAGCAGGATGATATTCGCTCGTGTTATAACGCCTTACAATTTTCACAAACGCGCTCATTACGGCGCGGCGCAACTATGCGACTACTGAACAACAGTGGCACGACAGTGGATTTAGACTCTTTTTCAATATTTTTGTGATTTAATTAATTATGATTTACGATAAAATGTAACATGCATTAGACAGATATCGTTTATTTAGTTACGTATTGTAATGAGATCAAACTGACAGATAATATTTTGTTTAAAAATATTTTTGTCGTTAAAACTGGTGTATTGTTTTTATACATTCACACACACGCGTCTCTAAAAACACGTGCTTCGCTGAATTTACAAATTATTGAAATAACTCCGACGTACGATTCGTATACTATTTGTCGGAAAGCATTAGAGCATGAACTTTATTTATCCAGGTATTAAAATCGTCTATTGATGTATTAACCGACTTCAAAAAAGGAGGAGGTTATATGTTCGACTGTATGTATTTTTTTTTTCTATGTATGTTCACCGATTACTCCGTCAATTGTGGACCGATTTTCAAAATTCTTTATTTGTTCGATAGGGTATACTTCTGAGGTGGTCCCATTGTCACCAAGTCAGGATCTGATGATGGGATCCTAGGGAAATCGAGGGCAACCCTCAAATTTTATAGACACGTATATCGTTTTTCAAACTTTTTCTTAAGTTATTCAAGTATTTGCTTCTGGAAATCATCATCTCATATTGATGAGCTGATGATAGAAGGTAAAACTCCTTAATGCTTAGGAGTTGGAGGATAATTCTTTTAATTTTATAGATAAGTATAGTTTCTAAAGTTATTCAAGTGTTTACATCAGACATTCATCATCTCATCATGATGAATTGGTCATGGTAGGTACAACTCCTTAATGCTTAGGAGTTGGAGGATAATTCTTTTAATTTTATAGATAAGTATAGTTTCTAAAGTTATTCAAGTGTTTACATCAGACATTCATCATCTCATCATGATGAATTGGTCATGGTAGGTACAACTCCTTAATGCTTAGGAGTTGGAGGATAATTCTTTAAATATTATAAGTACAAATAGACCAACAGTTGTATTCTTTCATGTTTTTAAGGTGGGCTGAGGGTTTAGGGTCTTTTAGGTTTCCTATATGGTAACCTGTATTTTGTATGGAATATTATTTACACTACACATGAAAAATATGGTGTCAATGTACTGCCTACCTTCAGTGGTAACATCAAGGTAATAATTCGTTCGTTCGTTCGTTCGTTTCAGCCAAATGACGTCCACTGCTGGACAAATAATTAGTTAACTAAAAAGCAAGAAATAAGTAAAATTTTATAAAAAAAAATAAAACCGACTCCAAAAAACCTACACTAAAAAGTAAAAAAATAATTACTAATTTCCTACTTATTTATTAGGACGAATTAATATTTATGTAGGTATACCATGATTGATACTTTTGGAGTCGGTGCAGGCAAACTTTACATGTTTCTTATCTTGGCACCGACTCCAGAAGTATCAATCATGGTATACCTACATAAATATTAATTCGTCCTAATAAATAAGTAGGAAATTAGTAATTATTTTTCTACTTTTTAGTGTAGGTTTTTTGGAGTCGGTTTTTTTAACAATAATATAGAATCCTTTATCATGGGATCTGAATAGCAATATTACTTCAATTGATAAAATATGTGTATGTATTTTAAATGGGATGTTTTTGTGATAGATTTATATGTTTTCATTTAACAATAACCATAATGGACTAATATGGTCTGAATTTAATTTTAACTTAATTATTTACAATATAGATTAACTGTATAATATAGTATCAATAGGGCGTAATTAGCTGATGGACAAACTGGTTAAGTTATAAGTGTCCTTACTACGCGATTTATAAAGTGAATTACTTAGTCTAAATTGTCTAAAAATGTTTGCAACTACTTAAGTTCTTCGTCTACTTGCTTTCAATATAAATTACTTCTTCTTATTTTTCTTTTCGTGTCGACAACAAACCTACACGGTGTCAGCCCAAAACTCTGCCACAAGAGTGACGTTGTCAGCAGCACTCATCAAATCCTCCTGAGTGCAGTTGCTTGGGCACTCAGGGCACGACATCAGGTGCTTCATCGACTGGGGAACAAAACCGCACCTGCACTCCATGTTTAAGCCATGGCTTAAACATTTTAAGCCATCCAAGAATCCCCACCTGACCAGATTGTACTTACTACGGCCAACCTGCGTCCGAAGTCTATTTAAAGACTTCCAGGTAAGCCAGGGGAGCTCATGTCCAGGTGGGGGACTCTCAGACTTAAGTACAAAAGGGCAGATCAGCTCTCTCGCGCCCTTAAATTACTATGTAGTACGTTATTAGGTAACAGTACCATCAATCAAACAGCTTTATTTTAGGAATTGCAGCCTCGAATAAAATGTAAGTACCTAATATATATTCGTCATCATCATCATCATCATTTCAGCCATAGGACGTCCACTGCTGAACATAGGCCTCCCCCAATGATTACATTATATCGTTGTAATTTAAAATCTTTTTAGACATGTGTTATACAATCCAGCACCTATGTATTAGTCTGTGTTCATGTTTGCTGTTATCGTGTATGTTACACGAAACTTTTTCTTACACCTTTTTTAAAATGAAAAGGTTAAAACACATACCTACTCGTACATATTATATGAGTTCCAGTATCTGTCGAGAATTGATTGCGGGAGGCGTATTATGACGCGAGCGTGTAAAACAAACACATCGGTTTTAATATTACCTATTTGTTAACTGGACCCGTACATTTCTACCGTCTAAAGCAAATATTTATTGGCGGCTGTAAGCGGCGCCGTAAACATTTGGCGTTGCAATTTTTATTTGTTTTTACCGTGAACGGTTTCATAATGGTGGCCATTAATTCGGCGGCGCCAATCCAAGTGTTCGGATCCATCTTTGTTGGGGCGATATTAATAAATCGATATCAGACTTAAGAACGTATTAGTTAAAAATAAATAGATAAATAAATTAACCTTTATTGTCACCAAACAAAAAAAAGTCGATGATTTGGACTGCACATATTACCTACTACTAATTAAGGCTGAACTGCACCATCTTACTTTAACTTTAACAAACGTCAAAAATCTGTAAAACTCCATACAAACAGCACCGTTTTATAGTTGTGGTTAAAGTAAGTTGGTGCAACTCAGCTCCTAAAAATAAAGCTACGAGTACCTATACCTACCTACCTTATCTACATGCTTGTATTAAGAGTAGGTCCACCACAACAGTCCACTTACTGTACATCACTTGTCTAGTGATAGACGGGAATCGATCTACCGACCTTTGAATTGGCAGACTCCGACAACATTGAGTAAGACATTGTCGCCTCTCGTTAACCGTAAAATCATTTTACCATCTAAAATCTTATCCTATTAAAGTGTCGTAACTGTATTAATTGAACCAAACGCGATCTTAACTTAAAAGAAACTCTAAAGAGCCACCCACAAAAAATAAAAGCTATTATGTCATAAAATATGGCTCTCTTAATGCTTTACTGTGTCCAATTCACGGCGCCAAAGCTTCAATTTATATACCGATCTCCACTATTGAGGAAGTAAGTGTTTTTATGTCATTTTTATGCTGAATAAAACTCAGGTGTAGCCAGTTCTATGATTCGAAGATATTGAGTTGATCGGATTGATACTTTAATTTATACTCGTAAAAGATCGTTTATTCACCGCACATTTATGTCTTTGCTCAATTTGATTTTTTATAGGTTAGTAAGGTACTCGTATACTCAACATGAAATATAATTATCACATAAAGATTTGCGGAAACGCAATTGTACTTATTGATCGCTAGAACATAGTTAATATTGTACGAGTATGTACCTAGACTTATCTACTCAGTGTTGTAACAAACATTAATTGTTTCTTGTGGGAACCAAACAAATATTACCTTAAGAAATCTTGATGTAGCGGGTATTGAATCCTAAACAACTAAGCTTGTTAAAAAGTTACCTGTACCTATTCAAGGAATACAACAAATAATTGACTAAAGTTTTGCGCTATCACTAAATAGCATTTTAAGTACTAACATCACTCTATGTAGGTATGTCTGGCTGGAACATGCATGTGGTTTGGTTGGCATCACGGAATGCCTCAAATCATGTCCAAATTATGCCGCCAGCACCTAACCGCCGACATGTCAGGGCCGGTGGCTTTGGAGCATCTTGAAATCAATTTCCAAGTACCTACCTTGCTACAGTGTCATCTAGATAGATCTATGCAAGTTTCACACTTGTGTGTATAGTGTATATTAATTATAGACTTCAAACCTACTACTAAACGAATGCCATATTGTTTATGTAATTTGGTAGAGAATCGCATAAACTTCTTGCGTGGTAAGCTGTCAGTAGGGTATTTGACACCACCAATCAATTGACGTCCTGTTAAGAACTTCCAGCTCAACTCAACTACAAAGCAACAAAATATTTTAATAATTGAGTTTTTAAAATCGGGATGAAGTGTGTTTTTAAGAAGTTGTGCTATAGAATAATTGGTATCAGGCCAAAAAATAATTTTAAAACATTTGCCTATTTGAGGAGGATACTAATCCAACAAATCAGATAAATTAAATCAGCCCGGCTTGCCATATAAATTCAAATTCAAATTCTTTATTAGTATGTAGCCTACATACTAATAAAGAATTTGAATTTCAGGGCACTTAAAATGCTAACTAACTAGACATTGTTTTATTTATTAATGTAATTTAAAAGTAGGATCGGCATATTTATGCGGGAGTCAAGTAAATGAGGTTAGGAAATGTTTGTCTTCTGATTCATTTCCACTCCACTCGCGCCTATCCGTCCTTAGGACTCACTCCATTTAATCTTATGGAGCCTCAGATTTTTTAGTCTTTATGTGTCATTTATAATTTTTATTTTTCATTATTAATATTCATTTGGAATTTCTGGATCACATCAATATTTTATTTACTTGATAGCATGTTATTCAAACAAAAGAAGAAGGTAATAGAAAGGAAGGGGCGGCGTTTAGACTCCAACAGACTACAGATTTTTAGTCGGCCGACAGTTTGGTAGGCTTCCTATTTGTATGAGCAATCGGCCGGTGTAATGTGCGCACTTCCATACATGCTCTACTGATTAATAGCCTGACCTAACTATTGACCGACTAAAAGTCTGTGGTCTGTGGGTCATGTTAGTTAAACTTTTTGCGTATAGTCAACTTTTGAGAATCATAATGACTCACAACAAAACGAAATCAACTAAGCATTAAACAGAAAATTAACAATAATGAAGCAAATAAGTTGATAGCAAAACGGTTATAAAAATTGTGGAAATGTATTTTATTCCGGTAAACCGCTATTAAATAATCTTCTGCCTCATTCGCTTATCTGATCGAGTTGAAAAGAGTTCACAGCTTCCAATACTTACTTAAGTAGTTTATGATTCCGGGAAATCTCGTTTGAGGCAGCTGGAGCTACCTGTAAATAGGACGTCGGCAATAAATGCCCAGACGTTATATTAACTCAATAAAAAGCTGAAGGTAGAGCAGATTTTAATATCCGTTTATTATTAACTAGTAGTTCGTTTTATTGGTTTTTATTAACATTCAAGCATAAATGAGAAGTTCTCACTAAAGTAATGTTAATATTAACAAAAATTCCATGAGACAGCCAACGCTTTCGTAATTAAAAAGTGTGATAAAGCAAGAATTTGAGGAAATTGTCCAAATACGTAATAAATGTGCATGTAAATTAAAAATGATGTGTGTGATAATGTGTTTCCAAAAAGTAACAGTAATAATGTATTGTGTTTGTTATTTATGCTACTTAGACTGGCATTAAAACATGAGTTTTTTTTTTTACTATGAAACTCCATTATTGTACCATATTGTATACTATACAATATCTATTGATCGATGCAATGCAGTCACTAACTCACACATCCAGACCCATATGAAACCAATACAAAGGGCACGTAGGTCTGAGCACAATATAGGAGTTTTCACTTGACCGAATGATGAAAACTTTTAGGGCATGCGTACATTCATTTTCCAAGAGCATTAAAAACAGACTTTTTGTCGGCCGATAGTTTCGGCTGTCAATCAGTATGAACATGTACGAGTATGTTAAGTGTACACATTACCTATACCGATTTGGAATCGTTCGACGCGAGAAAATCATACAAAGTAAACTACACTGGCCACACTTATACACACAAGATGTAGGTACTTTCGAAATTAAAAGGACTTGATAAAAATTTTGAATTTCTATAGTTTAGAAAAAATGGAAATTTTAAAAGTGTACATGTTCTTAGTTTTCAGGGCAGTGTAAAATCTGTCACTTTCCGTAAAGTGCGTGCGATGCGGGCTAATGGACCGGTACCTTAAAAGTCTGTCTGAGGTGAGGAGCGTTGAGAACCTCCTCCGGTGTACATTGCCCCAAATGGACATCTTTGCACGACACTTGAATCCGTCGAGCACCGGCAACGGTTCAGAAATCGTAACCGGTAATACTTAGCACTTGAGGATGTTCGCTACACAGCACAGAATGTAATTCTGGACGAGCTTTGAACATGTCATTTAATGGATGTAAGAAGCGAGGAGTTTTGTAATTAAAGTCAATCGAGAGTAATGAGAATATAAACGCTTTTTATTTCGATTGAATAAAAAGCTAATTAGGTACATCTTAACATAGCCTTTACATTTTTACAATATCCATTAGATTGCCAAAAAATGATATATTTTCAAGAAGGCGCACAATGTCGTCCGCGTAGATTACTGAATTGAGTTCTCAAAAGGACAATTTGCATTAGTAAACAACAGGAAAATTGTGGGTCGGGAGCACTTATAAGTCATTTAAGTATAAGTAAAATGTGCGTGGGATCTTAGTAGCGCTTTTCATCTCCGATGTTAGCCCTTCACGGTAGAATGATCTAAACGGAGTATTGTTCGCACACAGCCGCGTTTTATTCTTGTCTTTCCAACCGATGGGTGCCTCCGGCTTGGATATTTCAGTCCAGATATAGTTCCGCATTAATGATATTAAAACTTTACAGTTCAAAATAACTGTGGGTATCTTTTGTAGTCATAGAATAACAGGAAGCAGTAGCAATATCAATTTCAATAGATACGTGAACACACATCTTATACAAATGGTCTGCGAAGTCTGGTGGTTGAGAATAGAGGCTTTCAAACTGCTGTCATAATAATAGAGTGGTATAGACCATATTGCAGTGATGCCTTGTGCATGGGATGCAGTGTCGTTCGAGTCGATGCTCGACACAGGCTCGATGAAAGGAGATAGCACGCAAACATGTAATTTATGACAGATACTCGCTGTAATACTGCGATGTTATTTCTGCATATAATGCAGCAGTAGTTCGATATCAACCAATGGCATTTGAGCTTTATTGAAACTATTGTAATGTGTTCTATTCTCTCACTTTACTGCTTATTTTCTGATTTTCAAATCAGGAGATGTATTAGGTATGATCGAATATTCTTTTTAAAGTTTTGTCATAAGTACATGCGTTCTCCATTGCAAATGATCGTTTATGTATGTAGGTACTTACCTACTTTAAATTAAAAAAGGAATTCATAATCTGCTCCAAAAGAATGCGCTTTTCAAGCAATTCAATTTGTCTACTCATTATACTGCATAGGATCAGCATAACTGGAAATTCGAGGTGCATTTCCAGCCACAAATAGTGCATAGGTCGTATTAAAATGTGCATGTATTTGAATAAGTTCATAGGAGATACGGCAATCAACCCTTGCTCAGTTTAAGTCGGTCGAGTTCCGCCGCCGAATGAAGAATGTTCACTAATTTTGTTTTTTAGCTTTCTGTATTCTCTGTTAAAAATAAAAAATACACGTGAAAGAATTATTTCGATACGTCAATTAGTTTCCAAGATATTGAATTTTAAAAGTGCGGGCGGCGGTCGGCCCGCCATTTTATGCGCGTGACGTCATATTACAGTGACTGGCTCATATTTGTATGGGTGGAATCTTGCAAGCTGAATTAAGACCCACTTCCAGGCAACCGATTAAGCTGAAATTTCGCAAACACATGTGATTTGGATGACCATGCAATATTATGATGACATGGAGCTGATCTGATGATGGAGCTGGAAGGTGGCCATAGGAACTCTATAATAAAACGACTTAAATCCATCGAGTTTGGGTTCGTTCGTTTTGTATTGACGAGTACTTTAATTCTATATAGTAATCAGGGTCTAATGATGGAGCTGGAAGGTAATTCGCAATAAAACGACACAATCGCATCAAGTTTGGGTTTGGTTCAATTTTAATTTCTGTGATGGGTCTGGGTGTTAATATGTAAAATAAGTTTGTATTTACAAAAAAAAAATGTATTTAAGTATGTTTATATCCGTTTTCTAGTGAGCGGATACTGTGAATGTACGTCACGCGGGGTCACGTGACTGTCGGCGGCACTCAATATTTAAGCGAACTTTGAATGCCTATAAAATCATAACTACTGGGTATTTTTGAATGAAATAAAAACTAATGTATTTGTAAATGTAAAAGCCTAACTGTAACATAGCTTTCAAGTGATTTTGCATACCTAGTAACATTCTCAATTGAGGGTAGTGTCGAACCCGACGAAATTCATGAATAAACCTGTTTTGTCTACTGCGACCACGTGTACTGAAAATGCAGCGCTACAGATCGGCGCTATTAAGAAAATTTAACATCTACTTTGTGTTAAATGGTTTCTATAATGTATAGTTATGATTTTTAGGTGAAGACACTAAGTACTAGTTGATCAATAACACAGCCTCTTTTATAAAAAATAGGTGTTTGTTAAACAAGAGAGTAAAGTCAGTCGAAACGTAGCTTATTACGAAATCCTAAAAGATTGATTACTTATCACTGATTTGATTTTAATTTTAAATGCTATAAAAAGGTATTTTTGTAAAAGTATCAGTATCGAATTATCATATTCGGCGGGGTTGCCAAGGGCAGGGTGAAAATTCAGACTGAAATGTGTGCGTTTTAATCCGCGACGCAACTGGAATGATACAATTGATGCGTATGTACGTGTCTGCGTGCACTACCTCTGAAGTATATGACTGTCTGGGGGTGAAGCTTCCAAAAGGGTGGACGCTTTTGTAAATAAATCGCAGCACCCGTGACTACGTTTGTTCTGGATCAAAAACTTTTCGTTTCGACAAATTCCACTTAAAGTGCGATAATGTGAAGCACTTTGAACATGACGGAAATATAGTTTGTAAGTATGTAGTTATTCTCCAGTCATTATGTTTTTTTGGAATATTTGATTGAATGCGATCTTAGGAGAAGATTAAAGATAGGTATTAGTTCGTCGCTAAATTTAAGTTCTTCGATTTAGACGAAGTCACTTAAGTAGATAAAATATAAAAAGTAAAAAAGCGATGGTTGCTTACAAGATGCTTTTTTTTATTGAATAAAAATAAAAGTTGCCTAGATAATATTGTGTGAATAATTTTATGACGAAAATAAATGAGTTTTTGCGTGATACGTTTATAATATTTGTAGAATTACGGTACAGTCAGGTACAAAAGTTTCATCAGGTGGAAAGTGACTGCTGTAGCTCATGGATATTGATAAAAGAGGGAGATTTCCAATGCGTTCGCTAGACCGTGACCGTTTGCGATGCTATTTATTGATAAAAAATTGAATTGGTATGAGGATTTCGTTAATATATTATGTAATATTTTCAGGAGAGCAAGTATTGAAATGGAAATATGTTGCGTTGCAATAGGTAAATTACCTCTGTTTAAACGAAAGGTAAGTAATAAAAAAGTTGATAATTCAAGTAATAAAAAAGTCTGTTGAGGAGTCTTGTAAGTAGCACCTCATGCAAAAACAATGTACAATAAAACCCTATTCCTGCTTAACAAAGCCATCATTCCTGCAGTCGGGCAACTTAACACAGTCGTTCTATCCATTAACGTATTCTACCAATCCGTTAAAACGGGGCACGGCTAAATGCGTCGGATCAGAGCCGTAGTGTTAAATGCCTCGACTATGAATAATTTAGCTTCGCGAACGTGATCGCCGAAATAGCAGGCGAACGCTCGGTCGCTGGCGAACAACTAATTATGCATCTCAATTAAAAGGGGGTGATAGCCGCCTGTCTTATTTTATACATCTTTTAGCACCTGCCTCGTCACGTTGACGAATTAATTTGTCTCTTAACTGTTTTGGGTAAGCTCTATTTTGTTCAATGCGTTATAAAACAGTGATAAGCATAGAAAAAGTTTTCATAAGTCAACTTTATATAATGGTAGATATTACGCAGCCAGTGGGGTTGTCATGCGACTATATTCTTATTTTCGAAGCCTAGAAAGCTAGCTAATGACAGCCAAAATATTATGTATCGAAAGCATAATATGAAATGGATACCTACTTCTCCGTCGATCAGTATGATTAGTATGTTTGAGTATAGTCTATAAATAAGTAGGTATAAGGCTGCCCTTTAAAAGCTAACTTACGGAAAATAAAACCGTAGGTTTTAAGGTCAGAAGTTTATAAAGTGTCTATTTATAACTTTCAAAGTCGCATGAAAGTGGCTGTAGCGAAACCTTATAATGAATGACGTCACAATTCTCAAAGTCGTCTCTAACTCGCTGAAAAAACTTGCTTGTGCCCATTTCAAACTTTCACGGTCACCAATCTTTATTTGAATTGATTTTTTTAATTAAAGAATATTTTTAGCAATTTATTGTAAATACCAAATACATTACATAATAAACGTTAACCGCTCGTGGTAAGCAAAATATGCTTGTGCTACGAGTGGGTTCATTTCAATGGTCACGTAGTGTGAAGGTCTAGCGAAGAGCTTACTATAGAAATGATCCTATGAAGTAATGGTCGAGCGGCGGCGGGATCGAACCCGCGTTCCTCGGATCACGAATTAGCCATTTCGACACCTTCACCGTTCGGCTACCGTTGCTTTTAAGTCGTTTTATGTTTAAAGTTTGGCGCTCTACACCAACTGTAAACTAGAGTAACATATGAAGCTGTTGGCATCGCCACCATTATTTGAAAGAAGTAACAAAATTATATATTGCCAGCACCGAGCCACAGATATGTCGACAGTTTTGATGTATAGAGCCTGTGCCAGCTCTAGTGCTTCGAATGAGAGACTAACTTGGTAAATGTTTATCCACTTTATATGTGTGAAAAATCTAAAATTTTTACTGAACTAGCCAGAAGATCATACGTTACTTAAGTAAATTAAAGTACAATTTAAGTATCTATAATAGATTTAGTTTCCTTTTGGAGGTAGGTATATTACTTATTTGAGAAGTCAATCAAACTTTAGTAAGAATGTTTTACCCGAATATGAAATTAGAAGGAATTAAGAGCTTTACAATGCTATTATCAGTTCTCGATTCTAATTGTTATTTTAATTTCCTTACGGACGCAGACGCCTGCATGTGAAAGACGTTCCATCTAATGAGGGGCACATCCAGCTGATCCGCCCGCAGACGTAGGTGTCTGCAGCCCGTCGTTCCCGATCAAATCCTTGATTTATGTCAAACGCAATCCCGATGGAGCTCCAGCAATTCGCGCTAGATCTCATAAAATATTGCGGCATCCAATTAACTGGGGTTTATTTTTTTTTAATTGAAATTAACTTCGAGTACACGTGATTGTCTAAAGCGAAAGCTTAGGTCACTGACTAATTCACTCATCACGAAATCTCAGAAACTACAGGTGCTAGGAGTCTCAAATTTTGCATGGGGTTTCTTTTATAACGCAGGTGCTCACTAAGACAGGATTTTGAAATTCAACCCCTAAGAGGGTAAAACGGGGTCCACGTGTACAACATTCTTTTCAGCATGATGCTAATTTACTAAAGGCAAATAGACGATTCGGCCTAAAATCCTCACGCTGACCGGTCAGGTTGTGGAGGTTATAATCTGTGGTGGAGGCCTTACGTTCGCATGTTAGTCGATTGGTCGCTTTCTATAACATGTACGGGAGGTATCGGATTGGTATTCTACTCTGTGTCTGGTAACCACATGATAGCCATAATAAATAAATATTATAATAATACTGACGTGTATTTTATAATATTCGTCAAATTAAAAATAATATGAAGGGCAAAGAAATCGCATCCAATTACTTTAATTGGACGTACCTTTCTTTACCAGAATTCGAATAAAGTTATTACTCGTGCTCATACATCAAACGCGTGTAGGTACTTCCTTTTCTTAAGAAGCAGTTAAACAGAGATTAGAACTGCATTACGAGTATATCTGGAACTAATTTAACTGAACGTATTATTAGCATAGATTTTGTCAAAAAACAAAACATATTGTAACCGGCAATACGAAGCAATATCAACATCAAAAACGGTTTCAGAGTACTTCGTACATTATTAATGAGAAGAAACAGCGTGAATAAATCTGTAAATGCTGCTGAAATGTCAAACGGAGTCGAGTATTTATTTAAACGTTAAAACGGTCGAATATGTCAATATAGCGTATCACGAAATATATTAGTTATTGAAAAATGGGGAAGAAAATTGGAAAACGTCCATCAACGGTGCGGACGGTTGGACAACGTGAGAAGGCTGATCATTTATCAAGTTTATCTAGATTTCAGACCGCACCGCATCATTTACCGAGCCGGAAAAATCTATAGCGGCACATTTGAAATGCGATTAAACAGGTCTTGTGTAAGCGTTATGCCGGTCTGTCCACGCACGGTGGAGCCCGCCCATTTTTGCACGGTTCACTTCATTTCAAGATATTTTCTCATGATATCATTGTAAGCGTTGTTTTCCATTTAAACACAAATGAATTCCCCAGTGAAATTGTCGTTACAATCGCTGTAGCTGCTAAATGAAGATAATTTTGTTGCTCTCCGAGGAGATGGAAGAGTGTTGTCGGTGTTTAGCGGAATAATAAAAGCTGATTCTGAATCGTTTTATACATCTTTTATAACTACTTATTCTCTTGGAAATGAATACGTAATAATTAGGTATATTTCATGACTTGTGGTCACATATTTTTCGAGCCTTAGAAAATCTGTGATTTCTCACATACTCGTAGCTGAAGAGAGCATTAAATTCTTCCTAGGCCCTCATCGCCGACGAATAGGTGCTCCGTAGGTACATTTATTTCGGCCGAGTTTCCCGGCCGCAACACAAAGAGTTATAGCATAATTTGTTCTGGTGGGCTTCCAACACAATAAGGATACGAGACGAGGTGAGAACCGTGAGATGCGTTCAGTATGTACAATGAAAATTGATGACTGGACATTTGTCGTCAGCCGCAACTTCGGCTTACGGGATTGCGCTATCCGATCTCGTGACAAATGAGATGCAACTATGGATTGCTGACATGATCGTCTCGTAGCTTTGTCGTCATTTGTTTCATATGATATCGATACCAACTATCTTTGCACCCAGGACCAGCGATAATTCAAACAGTATTATTGAATACAGAATACAGTGTAACTACCTATTTACATTGTAGATTCTGACAAATGAAGCAACATATCTATCCCATAAATAAATGTGTTACAAAATAGCTCTGTCATCAAACATGAATCGCGAGGTAATAGCACAATTTCTCCAAAGTGTCATCGTTCAACGAACATATCAATTTATTATACATAGTATAGGAAGAGTATCCGATTGCAGACATGAAAAATGTCAACGGCTCCGAGCTCTTGGTAATAAATAATGGGATCACGGCGTGCGTCGGATTTCGGCAGGCCAGTGTATGATGTCCAAGTCACGGCATAACTTATAACTTTACAATGCCGATGGTGATTTAAAGCTTAGGTAATGTTTCGCTTTAACAAATTATAAATTTTAAACGCAAAGCCGACACTTTTAATTAAAGAATCAACCTGTACGATTTTACCACGAAGCGGAGTGTGGCTACAAGCAAATTATTTAAAACACACTTAAGCCCAGACATTAATATTGACATACAGCAACCAGGCCAGCGGCAGCTAAAAGCTTAAAAGTTAAAATTCATTGATCAGTCTTTGTATGGCAAACATTTCCCGAACAAACTTTTGTGTTTTCGAGCGCTGTTTAAAAATGCAAGGGAGCTTGAAACAAATTCATTCTCATTGAAGTCGACGCAAATTAGCAGAGTGAAGACCACCTAAGGGGATTGGCGGGAAGCGCACTAGAATTTGAAAGCAGTACGAAAACTTTCGTAGACGTTTTGGCAAACAAGTAAGTTTCAGTTGGAAGTGGGACACTGGCACCGGCAGCGTCCAGGCAGGCGCGGCCGAGATCTTTCAATGTTGTACTTATGTGTGCCGATGTACTTATCAAGCAAAATACCAAGCACTTAAGGCGATTACATGGCCGAACGACCTTGAGCATTAGAGCGAGACAACGCGCCTCCCGCCGCGCGCCCGTGCTTCTGCCCGATACCAAAGTGCGCTCAGAATACAGATGCGAAGCGCTGCCAATTCTAACATAACGGCCTACGGGAATGTTAANGCCGCTAACCTAGTTACAGCTACCTGGGGCCTACCGTCAACTCGTATGGAATTAATTCAAACTTGAGTTTTTGTCGTTGGTGTCGTATGTATGACGGAAAAAGTGATAGGCTTGGCATATTGGCGTAGAGATTTTTTATATCACATCGTTAGGTAGCATAAAGCATAAACACAGTTATACTGTTTTCTGTTCCTATTTTTTAACACGTTGAGGAGTATGTTATATTCTCCTCCTTAAATATTCTCGTGTGAAAATGTAGCTACCGTGCTTATAATAAATTACCATAAAACCCAGACAATACTAACCATGAAACATCAGAAGCCTTTTACTTCCTGACATTATTAGCGTGCGCTAAACGAAGGCGAGGGAAAACTACGCGACACGAGAATAAATTAAAGTATCACGTGTTAACGCGCTTAGTATGCTTATGCATGTCGTCAATAACAGGCTGCCTTGCCGGAGGATAGTAATAGGCTATTAATTCAGTTTATTTACAGGCACGGCTCTTTGGGCCGGAGCGGAGTGGGCGGGTCGCTCTCCGCCAAGTTAAATAGCTCATGTGACGTCCTCTTTGATGTATAGCGCCGTAAATTGGTCTTACTCCACTGCACCTCTTAAATTCATACCTTGCACTAATTTAATACCATGTATCAAGCTCCGCTATCACGTTAAACTCCTACACGCTTTGAGCGAAGTAAAACAAAAGGTATATACTCGTAGGTCTTTCAGTTTTCAGGACGACGTCTGGGGCAAATTTCTGTTTCTATGATAGTATCATTTGTGGTATTCTGAATTCTGGGCACGTACGGTTTAACATGTATCTCCCATGTACGTTTTGGCGTGTACTTTTTTAGCATCCTTTGTGTAAACCTCATTTTTCACGTGTTGTAACGAGTGATGAGATGAAAGTTATTTTGGCTCTGACTGACAGTACGAGTACGTTCGTCGTCGTTGTAATAAAAGAGTACGCAAGCGGTGAACGGAAAACTGAAATGGATCTAAAAGAGGCTTCAATCTAATTTTGTATAGCGACGGAGGTACAGTTTTGCTGTTGCATCTAGCAATACATTTTGGGAGACTGCTAAATCAAATCAAATCAAATCAAAGCAAATCAAAATCTTTATTTACTCACACAGACATTAAAAACATACATGAGATAATTCTGATTATAATGTTTAATATCAGTGTGAGTTTGATGCCTATGCTAGGTATCGAATACCTGTGTTACAGGACATCAGGCTCCCACCGCCTCGAACCTTATAGCACTTAGACAAGGCTATGAGCTAAGTGTAAGAACAACATCCATGTGGACAAAGATTTAAAAGAAAGAAAATAAGTAACTATAACATAATTTACAGAATAAAATTAAAAAGATACAATACGTTACAAAAAAGCAATGCTAGTTTTAAGTGTTGTGATTTAATCGAATGAGGCATAAAGGAAGTGACTGAATTTTACAATAATGTTAGTATAGGTACCTACAATGTACATACAATATCTAATAATAGGTTCCTTTAGTACCTGCATACAGTTCGAATTAATTGATACCTAATGCAAGAGAGCCAAGTTGCGTAGATTAGTTAGGTTCTAACGGTTGCAACTGAGCTTCGTAGGAAAGTACTTAAACATAGTATTGTTAAACATAGTAGTTAAACATTTAAAACATGTTCTTACATTTTGAAAGTTTTTATAGTTTTAATTGCGGCTTATCCCAATGAATCAAGTATAACAAGCTAAGGGTGGTGCGCGCGATAACCGCAGAAAATAATTTAAACTTTGAAATCCTTAGATTTACGTGGTGTTTGCCTTGCTGAGCGGCGAACAAAGCGTAATATCTGTAGAAATCTGCATTATGGTGTTTACAGTTTTGGGATTATAAATGCAAAACAAATTGGTACTCGTAGGATCTATGAAACCTTTTTTTGAATAAAATTATTATTTTATTCAAGAATCAGCTGGTGAAATCAATAGATCAAATGTGACGTGTGGTCAAATCATGCAAATATTATGTACTTACCTAAGTTTCCAGAATCGGTATTGAGCCACCGACAACCGAAGTGTACGTGACTAGGGGTATAAGCCAATTTCAATTATTCGCTCCCACATATTTTATTTTTATCGGCACTCACTTTATGCGTTTTGTATGGCCTCATCAGACACATTGCGTTATTTATGTAGTAATTTGCCCCTATTGTCTGTCCTCCTTCTCTAGAATAGAGCTGTATTTCCGATGCATCATAAAAAATGAATAAAAATGGCTGACGACTACTCGTCGTGAATTCAAATCAAACCTTCGCGGGAGCAAAATAAATGAAAATGTTGCGTGTATCTATTTGGCCGAATATTATGGGGACGAGTGTACTTGTATCTTCACATGTCACACTACATAATAACTATTAACTGCAATGTTAATAATTATTAACTTTCACGTTGATAATAATATAGGCCTACTTTACACTAAAATCATCTCAAAGAGGGCTAGTAGTGGTTTCTGAATATTTGCAGTAAACAACGATATTGCAAGCAAATAACCACAGCAATATCGAGAATCTGGTACATTCTGCTCAAATAACTTGTTTATCCTAACTCGCAGCGAGAAGCGGTCTGAGGTTAACTTCTCAGAATTAGGATCTAAAAAATCTTCTATATAGAACAGTTTGCCAAACATTTGTACCAACGTTTTACAGGTCCTCGTACTTCAAAGAGCCGAATCAATTTGCCTTTGGCAACAGTTGTCAGCTTCAATGATCACTGTGCGGGACAGTTCCCACTATGAAACCGGCCGTTTTGCAGGATTTGTCACTTTGTGTCCAGACACAAAGTGACAAATCCTGCAAAACGGCCGGATAAAGCCGGATAAACGGCTGAATAAAGTGTTTCTATCTCTAGACCAGTCTAGAGATAGAAACACTTTATTCAATCCTATATTGGTAGACATTTTAGGCCTAAATATACCTCACCGGGCACTACGGAACTACATAATTGGCTGGAGCTGAAAATAAATTGTTCAGACGGCACAAATTTACACATTACTATTAGATAGTTTCAATAGAGTTTTTGTATGTATGATAAATACATTGTTTAACTTACCTACTTAGTGATTATGAATATTATTATCACTAGTCTATAAACTCACATAGCTCACAAATTATTAATTTTGAAACGGTTTTATTTAGCTTGCCCTGTTTGTTTAAAATCAATTTACTTATTGGGACTTAACATTCAACACCACAATACTGTATATAAATACCAAAAGTAGTTTTGTTAAAAAATATCTCTACGGATACGAATTGAAAATACCTACTCAATATCTCAACAGCATTCAACCCTCCACGACAAATGGCATTTGGCGAAATGCACAAATCGTTCCGCAGAAATCCAAATTGAAAACACAATTTGCTCGTCATTAAGTGGGTTTGCTTAGCTCCGGGATTTATTCAGCCGGTTAGCATGACAATGTGTGCTCGGAAACTTTTTGCCAGCGCCATTAGTGAGAATTAATTTAGGGGATTTATCATGTAGCTTACAGTCCGGCCGCTAACCTGTCACGGGATTAGTGTTAGCTGCAGGCGGCAAAGTTTATCAGCCAGTTTTGCATGCAGCGAGGTCAAAGGCAGGAATTTGCTCTCCTGCCGCGTAATCCGACAAAGCTCCACGCATTCCCAGTGCAAAGATACTGGTTTAACTGTTATTTTGCAATTTGTCTACAAATTCAGACGGATACAAAACTAGGAAACAATCACTGTCGATGAATATTAAAGTAGCTAATGCCGTCTTCTACTTTTGACCAGTTATCAAAAGTCATAGAAACTAATGGTCTACGAGTTTACATGATTTTTTAAAATTAAAGCCCCGACATAAAGTCGCAGGGCTGACGGCGGGCTTGGTGTGTAGTCTTTTAGTAAAACTTTCCGTATTAAAATGAAGTTGATTATTCCAAGGTAATTCTAACGTTGTTTATTGCGTGTAACAAGCTTCAACGAGGTCTGGGATGTTTTCAGTGATTTTCCAAAGGATTAAATTATCGTGCCACTTGTGGTCTAAACTGAATAAATATTTTTGATTTAGATTTAGATTTTGATTATGTTTTATATCTAAATCTAAATAATTATAATATAACTAAAAGGTGACTGACTGACTGACATAGTGATCTATCAACGCACAGCCCAAACCCCTGGACGGATCGGCCTGAAATTTTTCGGCATGCATGTAGATGTTATGACGTAGGCATCCGCTAAGAAAGGATTTTACGAAACTCCACCCCGAAGGATTTTACGAAGTCGCGGGCGACCGCTAGTCTTAAATAAAACTATATTTGCAGTAGCCATTATGATGACTTACATCTCTCGTTCTTCTCGTTTGATATTTACCTGTCCTGGTGACTTTAAAATAAGAACCTTACTAGTAAGCTTAGTTTCTGGTTCCAGTCCCACTACTTGGAAAAGTTGTCTTCATCTCAGCATTTTATATGCAAATTGCCATCTAAATGCGGACGAAAATGAGTAAGGTATTTTTTATCAGTTTTCAATAAATTGAATAAATAAGTAGGTATTTTGTAAACTTCTATTTGTGCACAATTACGTTGGATTAGTGAAGGAGCATATGGGTAAAAGGAACGTACCTATTTCATGCAGCTTTAATGGTAATGTCTTTTTTTCTCGTTTTTTTCTTGTTCTGTATTTCTGTAAGTTTTAAAGTAAGCACTTGCTATTAACCACGCTAGTGCCGTTAGTAGTTTTCCCTTCCTTAACATAATTACATTTAAACTCCGTTATTTATACTGACTTGGGTCGATTTGTGTGTTTGTATCATGATCAAAAGATCATATAATTTTCCAAGATTTATGACTTTTACAGCACCCTCCCTGCATAACCTAGTAACATAAAAGGTTTCTGCCCCATAGAAAAGCGAGAATATCAAGTGAAAGGGTTGTAAAGACGACTATTTATAACTTTTGAATGGGTAATAAGTATTTTTAATAGCAGTTGGGAAAATGAGTAAATAAAAGAGACTTCGACTGAAAATCAGTTTCGTGAAATCGTAAAAAAAAATGTCCAGACTGTTACAAGTTGTGAAATTAGAAAACCGTTAACCTAAAAACTGAAAAGTGAATAACAAGTTATAGGGTGACCCACTTAATGAGCCTTTCTTATTATTTGTTGTTGCTACCAGAGCGCTTCGTGACAAACATTCCATTGTTAGTGTTGAAAAGTACTAATGCTAAGATAAATATAAATCCGAAATCACAAACCAGTGTAGCCACTGATATAACATAATATTCGCTTGATGGATTGAGTCGCGTGCTACACTAGGGTGGATATGTACCTTCACCGGAATTTTGTTGTAATAAAATATGAGATGTATTATGTCACATCGTAGGTGGTCCATTTAAGATTTGCCAAGTGGTAACGGGAACACCTCGACAATCAATCACCGATGACTGCCGCCGGAGTGGGAGCGGGCTCGCGAGTCGTTCTGCCATTACGGAAAAATGGGGGAAAATTCCCGAGAACGTTAATATTCCCCATTTAAAACGTATCCGATACTTCCATAAATTATGTGTAAGTGTTTAGCATGTCCAACGAAATAATACACTCCATTTTATAATGTATTCTGATTTTATACAGAGGTATTTGTAAACATGTCAGTGGGAATGTCTGGAATGTAAACAGTCCCCGTTCGCTATTTACTGTTTCGGCAAATCTACGCAATAAGCCCGCGAAAAATGATAAATATTTTTATCTTTGGTAACATTACCCTACTTAGGAAGACATTTTGAAGTTCGTATGTATACGTATAACGGAATGTAGTTTTTAAAACTCAAATCGTAGCCGGAAACTGGGGCACAATGGGTATACCTGTGTAAGTTGTAGTTACTTATAAAAATGCAGGAATGAAGTGAAAAGTTTCGAAAAGCTATTGGCACTTGTCTCAAGTTCATGAATGGAGCATGACGGAAGACGTCGCTAAGTATCATCGCCGCTTTTCTTTTCGCTATCGCTAAATATATCGTCGAACTATTTAAGCCAATTAAAGTGCTAAGTTACCGTTAATATCTTCAGAAAATAGGCCAAGTTCAAGTTACGCTTTGTGCTTCTTCGCCCTGTCCTGCCAATCCTTATTTTCTGACCCCTTATGAACTTTGTTCGAATATTAGCAGTCAGATTAGAAAATACTTAAAATGCTAAGTAAGTTGAATGTGTAGGTAGTACAAAAAAGTATGATACTCGATAACCGATTCTGCAGTAAAACTTTGCTTCTTGCCAAATTTTATGCTTCTAGGTCAACGGAAAGTATCGAATAAGTTTTGATTTACTTACTGAGGAGGGTCTAAATATTAACTAACTCCAAAGAACTTTAGGCCTAAATATTTGACCTTAATTTCAATTTAAGTACATGCGTAGCTATCTTTGAAAACAAATCTAATAGATCTAACGAGAGGTCGAGCTGTGAAGTAATCTTGTAGTGTAAGGTTTATTTTTTCCTTTTGCGGTACGAACCCTATAAAGAGAAGTGTAAACTAAATATACACTTACCACCTACTCCACACTATTCCTGTTTCCCACCCTATCCTTACGTGCTAGACTAGGTCAAGTACTTAGGTTTTTCAAGTACGTACGCAGGATGCCGCAAAGAATTATTTATAGGAAACTATTTATTTTATTGAAGTGCTACTTATTGAAGTGCACCTGCCATTGGAGCTAGTGGAGTATTCCAATTATTGCAGTGCAGTGATTTGGTATAGTAGGTACTTATTTTTTTATAGTACCTAGTATTATACTTTGTTTAAAAAAATAACTTGCGAGTGAAAGGTATGTAATACAGTTTTTTTTATAAAGAGAACTTTGTTTTTTTTTACAAGGATTCAACGCAGTTTTCCGCAAAAATATTTTGTGTGGTATCAAAGTCCGCTGATCAAAAATAAATAGTTTCTCCAGTAACAAATAGTAAACCAACTAGTGTCCGACCGAAACTAGTTTTACGACCGAAACCGAAACCGAAAACGAATTTCGGCAACGGTGTCTATTTCGGCCGAAACCGAAACCGAAACCGAAACTTCCTTACAAGGCTCAGTCAGTCTTTATTGTTTTCTCTTTAAATTGCATTAAAATTGAACTTATAAAGTGCCTTTTTACTCTAAAAGGTATCAAATTATGTATTAAAAAAGAAAAAGAAGGATTTATAGTCTAGATTTTTTTTAATTATTCGCAATATTCAGGACATCTACAAAACCCGTCCCATGGTCGGGTCTTTTACCTTAATAATTTCTTAAAACAAAATTGGTAGTATGTAAGTTAGTATCGGTCAACAGCACGTCAACGTAAACACTGTGGTATCTTACGTAGTTGCGATACGGGCGACTTTGCAACGAAAATGTATAGCTTGATGTGCTGTCGACTGTACTTGCCACTTGGATACCTTGGTGATAAATACTAAAATGAACTTTGAAACTCTGAATCCACAATATTATCACCATGAAATGCACTATAGTCATTACTAACTACTTTTTTTTTTATGCATAACAAGGCAGGTATTTGACCACAATCGCACCTGATGTTAAGTGGGATGCAGTCTAGGATGGTACATATCTGCCCTGTAAGTGCTTATTCACTCTAGCCTCGCCACTTAACTAATGTTTGTTTACGTATAGCATTTGCGAACCAAAAAACAAATTTATAGGTTAGATTAAACTTGATTATTCTTTTATCAGTCATATTAAATTTCTTTTTTTGATGTTTACACTCGCTCTTATGTTATAACGACATAAAACGAGATAAAACTTACCAAATTCAAAATAAATCACTCGAAAACTCGCCACCACAACAAAACAAAACTAACAGCAAACAAACAAGCGAGCGAATCACGACATTGGCTCTGATCGGATTCATCCACTCATTCAACGCGCCGAACATGACCGATAACAGCGCGGAAACTCCCGAATGCACATTCGGTTTCGGTCGTAGTTTCGGCAAATTTGCCGCCGAAAACGAAACTAAACCGAAACTCGTGTTTTTACCGAAACTCAACCGAAAACGAAACCGAAACCGAACATTCGGTCGGACACTAAAACCAACAACCAATATTTTCTCCTTTAACACTCGTTTCAGCATGTATCGGCAAAAATAAAACTTTGGTAAAATGAAATCCCTGGTTTTTGGATTGGCAATTTTTGCAAACAAGTTACCTCTACAAAAGGATTTCTGAACAAAATATGACAGTAATGAATTCCTTTTGAATAGTTGCATAGCTTGTTCGATTATTTCAATGAAAAGACGTCCACTGTTGTGTCGTTAAATAATCATCGAATTGTTGATTGTGAATGACAGCAGCGGATTTAGGTAAGACAGCAGACCTAAAAGCATTTACACTCTATGGTACTTTATACGTATAGGAGTTTATTTAAATTTTGGTTAATATTATCATTTCTCTCCGATTTCCGAAATTCGTATTATGTGTGTATATTTTTTTAAATTTTTTTAAACCGATTTAAAAAAATATGAACTAAATCTACCGCCCCATAAACTTTGCCGACCTAGACCTAGACTCCAGCCTACTAAGCCTGCTGGTAAATCCACCACTGGTGAATTATTAACTAGTTTTCATGTGTAGCTGTTTAGAAATTCACATAATCTGAAAGCCATTTCATGCATCGTAGTTAATGCAACGGACATAGCAACTGTTGTCCCCACGAGCAGCTGTGATTGGAGTGCGCATTAATAATTTTAATAGTCCTATTAAATCGAGGCCTACTGGGACAATCGAGGTAGATAGGTACCATAATATTCTAATTCAATTAACGCATGTTGCGTGTTTTAATTATATTGTGTTATGAAAATCTTCTTCTTCTTCTTTTCAGCCAAATGACGTCCACTGCTGGACAAAGAAAATATTGGATTAAAATTAATTGTTCTGTGAATCTAGGTTAGTACGAGTAATATTAATAGGATGAGGACATCTCTATACCTAGCATCTTGTCTTACATTTTATTATTTTCGAAGGACTGTTTATTTTCAGCTGCTGCATGTCAATCTTAAAGAGCCCCCATAAACACGCTTTTCCCTAGTTAAAATTTGATTAAACGTCATTAACGAGTAAGCTTGCATCTTATCGGCCCAAAGCAGTTAGTCCACTCAAAAAGTTACCAAAAAGGGGGTGTAGAGTGCGTGAGCTGGTACCTTAGCAATTTCTTCAGAAATTGGTTCAGGATGCTTGAGTAACATATTAAAAGTCCCCACCTCAAGGGGGGGACGAGTTCACGCACTCTACAACTGTTTTTTTGAGTGGACTAAGTGTCCCCTGTTTAATGTGGAATTGTGGAGTCTATTAAATCCAAGTTGTCTATGGCAGCAGGACCGGCAGGGGAATGAAGGCAGGTGTTTTAACGGCAGGAGCGCTTGTTCCATGAAATGCATTCTGTAGCGGCGCGCGTGGCCAACCTCTCTCAAGATAAAAGCCTTCTTTCGGGCGCAGTTTATCAGCGAAACTCTAAAACGCTCTTTACTCCTTTTTCAGAAGACATCGAGCCAAAGCGAGAAATACTCAAGTCTTTAATCCGAACTCGGGATAAAACTTTTAAAAAGCGTAAATTACAGAGTAACTGAAAACTGAAACAACTGCTAAAGTTGCAATAAGTTGCACTGTAAAATAAACTTGCCCGTATTAATAGAAACTGCTGTAATTGCGTTTATTCCTATGCGTCATCGTTTTATTTTTCACAGCATCACAGTTAATTAACGCTTAGTTTTATTAGTCTGATTGTAACGCTGAACTCGATCTCGGTATAAAAGAATTATTAACGCTCTTGTAAAGGAACTAGTGCAAGAAAAAAATGGCGAGAGTTCCTTCAGAGGTGGTACCAAAGGAGCGCTGCGAATGATTAAAATAAAGAGTTTGAAAGCATCTTAAAAGTGAGTCAGGCTACACATCTTTTACCTATGAAAATTGAACTTTACATATTTAATTTGATTGTTGTGTTTCCTGAAAATTGCGTCATAAACGATTGAATGAACACACATAGGTTCTGCAAAACGCGTGAGTGCTAATTGGAGTCTCGCTCAACTTCCTCCCAAGTTTTATTTGTTTGTAGTACACTGTCTGCTTCATGAGTTATTACGTCTTAAACAAATAAACACACTGCGGTCGTATTCAGTTCTATCTTGCGTCTTGTTAATCTCAAGCCGTTGTCAAATTAATTCTCCGTTGGAACTTGGCGCAATGTAATACCAGATATGATTACATAATAAATCTTGGCCTCCACGCTCTCCACTGTTACCTACAGCTTTATTAACTAACTGGGATAACGGCTTATGAAACCGAACCGTTCCCTGAATGGTCCGATATTATCATTTATGAATTGAAAATCTAAAACTGATCGAATCGAAAATTGAAATCTAATAAATTATGGTATTACCTACGTGTTATGGGATCCAAAGGATAACTTGAATGGAGTTTAAATTACCTGAGTAAATAAATTGTAACCCATCCATCATTTGGGTTCTGGAATAGTTAAATTGTATATTCTTCTTTTAGCGTGTGTACTGAAATATAATAAGTAGTCATGTTTTTCAGGGAGAGTTGGCTTTAAATGGCGTCATATTTTTTAAAAAGGGTAATATTTAGTCTATGTGTAAGAATAAATTCTAGTTTTCTAAAAGGAAAGTTTCATGAATTTTGTATCGAGAGACGCGCTATTGTAATAAAAAAAAATACGCATACGGACGTAAAGAAGGTACAATGGTAAGATTGCCAAAAGATAACAATGTGTCAAAGAATATGAACTTTGAACAGAACCCCAAAATTCATATAATGCCTAGCGGGAATAAACGAAAAGTAAATTTGGGGAGATTCATTTGAGACAGTTCCAAGTGTTGATTGGACTATTCAATTATGCTTAACTTTTAATTTGTTCCTTTTCAAGTCACGGGACCTTTTTCTTTATTTTACTCCACATTTTTTGGGTGTAGCCCTGTAATTTAGATTTGTTGTGGAGATAGTGATGATAAAGTTTGTGAATGGGGAAGATTGATTGGCCAATTTGTTCCTATTATTCGAAATTAGAAAGACATTTATTATAATGAGGCATCACACAAAATTCAAATCGGTACTTACGACAGCACATCAAGCTTTTCATCACCGTGGGATCTTTATTCAGTTGTAATAGGGGATATTTTGGAACAAAAATGTCGACTGTACATTATCACATGACAGTACGAAGTAAGAAGAAATAGTGGATAGAGCAGTGCCCAATGCAAGACCCCACTCTGCATAATAATATGTCATGAGTATGACGAATTCCACAACGCTGGTTTTCAGCGTGCCATATCAGTTAAATATATCTTTGAAGAAAAGAAATGTTACATTTCAAAGTATTACTCACGTTTATTGGTAAGGAAAGACGCTAAAATCCACTTTAGCCATTGCAAATTGTGGGAACGACAGGAACAAAAGGCGGTATAAAATTATATTTGGGAAGACAAATCTCTTAAGCTCATCTACTCTCAACAAAGAGTTGAATTGGTTCGCTGCCGACATCCCACATATTATATTTGCCTTCTCGATGTTTTCATGTTTTCAATTTCATGTCAAATGTTTATCTTTCACGGCTGCACTTCTAGACGTAGAAGATTGTGTGGTAATGATATAATATTTATACTAAGCGCATATGAACACATGACTATAAAATAATTCAACAGGATCTGACTTTCAAACGTTGATTAAATTAACACACACATGATTAATATTAAGTATTAATTCCTTTAGAAGAAGATTTTACAGGCATCACATGTCTTGCCTCCTTGTGACAAGGAATTTAAGTAGTGTTTCATTTGATAACACCGAATGATCTGTTTCAAGTGATTTGAATGTTTGTTTACCAAGTGTTGATGATACTGTGGTAGTTTAGTTCCAAACTTCTAACTTGTTTGAAAGATACAGGTACGTGCACACACAAGAATATCTCTGGAACGGTATTTTTTTTTGGAATCGAAAGAATTGATCAGGGTTTTGTTTTATCCGGATTAGCACTACAGCATTCGCTACAACAGTTAATATAAAATATGAATTAATTTTCATTACTTGAATTTTCATTAATTGGATTCAGTTGAATTGGTTGTTTATTTTATCCATAAGTTATTTCATAGAAGATACGGGTACACAAGGCGCCTCATTTTATATTTGAAGCAAATAAAACTCATTCTAAAAAAATTCTTAGTTATATTATTAACGAAAACTTACAAAATTCAGTACTAATTTCTTTTATACCACCTAGCCTGTAAGAATTTTAACCACCTATTTTATTTGGGGTAAAATTAAATAGACCACCCACTGAAACTTGGCTTGAGCAAACTGTTTCATAGTAATTGCGTGGACATAATGAAACTTGGCGGAACCGGCTCTTTTTGTTTTGTAACGAGTAAGGATGTAATTATAAATTAAATAATATTAAGTAGATAAAATAAATAGGTGATTTTAGGCATTTGAAGAAAAAATATGTACCTAAGTGTAATAAGTAAATATACTTACCTAGGATGAAAAGTAGGTAAGGTACTTTTTTTGGAATGAATATTAAGTACCTACTCGTAGTAAATAATTTGTGATAAAACTAATATGTTTGTGTAAAGAGCCCAGCGGCGGCGGAGTTTGAGCTCGATAATGATTATTTCTTCATGTATTTTAAGTTACCTAAATTACTTTTGTCACTTTGAAGACTATTATACCGTGTAGTTGTGTTGTTATTAGTTATATTTTTAATTATTGCAATGTGTCAGTGGTTAGACGTAGGAAATACAATGGTTGCAGTCGCAATATGTGACATAGCGCGCGTCTGCATTATTCTCACAATCACACCTTTATGCTTATTGCGTGAGTTCTCAGGAAAAGCAGTCTGTATTGACATATCTCGGCAAGACCAAAGTAAAAGAGAACAGTAAGTAATCCTATCCTACTAATTCCTATCCCTAATACTTTGTCATTCTTTCACACAACGATTTGAACGGATTTTGATGAAACTTTACAGTATTTTTGTCCTTTATCAGAATTACATTATACGACATCAAGTCTCGGTCAGTTTTCAGTTACTCGGTACGAGGATTCGGTCTTTCTGTTATGAAACAGGTCCAGAAAAAACTATTACCTCTCCTTAATATACTCTAACTTCTTGGTTTTCCGCACACAGCTCAATGTTATTTTTTAGAGGGAAATGCGTTGAAAATTACTTTATTTACTTGAATGAAGACATCATACTGACCTCATTTCACTGTGTCCCCCACACTTATATCAACGTTTCCATAATAATCGTATCGTGTTTCCTGTGAACCAACTATGGTGATATGTGTCAGTAGGCTAAGCTTAGTTAAGTAGAGTACTTAGTAGCCGTGATTGCGTCGTTCCAGTTACAATAACTGAAGGTCAGTGCATGTATTTTTTTAATAAGAAAATTAATTTCATACTCACGGTAGGTAATTAATTATATTTTATTGCAAGGTATAGTCTCCTTAGTTACTTCTTAGACTTACCTAAGCTCAAAGTCGATCGAAATTTCACAGAAGGCAACGTTGTCAGAGTACCGAAGTGGTAACTTCGAAGTGCATTGAACAATATTCATACCAAATAGTTATTACCTAACTATATCAGTCACGGTGAAGGAGTAACCCAATATTATTACAAAATTGACTTAGGCTGGGTTGCATCATCTTACTTTAACTTTAACAAACGTCAAAAATCTGTCAAATCTCCTACAAAAAGCACCGGTTATTGTCATAGTCACTGTCAAAATTAGGTGGTGCAACTGAGCCTTAGACTAGATTTCTCACATCATCGAATCTCCGTTCTCCATTAAAGTTTCCAACTATTCACTAGTAGTGGAGTATTATCACTACAGCCCGACCCGAAGCTATTCCAAAGTTTGTAAATAAAGCATATAACGAGAAACCCTGAAACATGGTAGCGGTTCGATGACTATTTTTTAAGAATTAATAATAATTTGTTATATTATTTATATTTATATATTTAAATTACTAAATAGTCACTATCTATAGCGCTTAGTACTAAGCTAAATATGCTACGAGACTACGAATGGACCCCCACTACGATAGTCCAGAGAGCTTAGTGTGAGTTTAGTTTAGTACTAGCGAGCGCGTTAAAAAAAATGTATGAACATTTTAGTTCTTGAAAATTCCGCTAGGGGCGCTATACAATTCGTCATACATTAAAGTGAAGACGTTTGATGAATACTCACACTAAGCCTACAGAGCGGCCAACCAGCGTTCCTCGGATCTCGAGTCGGCCAGCCTGCCTGACACCTTCTTCTTATTCCTTTCGCTCTTAGCAGAGCACCTTCACCGTTCAGTTATTGTAGCTTTTTAATTTGACATTGCCGAGTTTCAGATTAATTAATTCTTTCTTACTATAAATAGAACTAGAACTATCGACAAGAGAGCAGTAAAAATATAAACGAAGTTGATAAACAAGGTGTTTACAAACGTAGCATTGTTATTGTTATTCCTTAGAAATTTAAAAAGATTGTTTAAGAATCTTGTTACGTAAACAAAACTTGCTATTCTTTATGCAAATAAAAAAATGATAGAATGAGCAACTCGTATTTAGTATAGTGTAATGCGCATAAAAATAAAAACTAGCTCATAAGTGAGTATCGAATGCTCGCTATCGGTGTCTGAGATAAGATTCTGCGAAATCATAATAATTATCACTTCTAGATATTAATTATGTCAATAGAATCTTATTTGGGATCACAGCATTTTGCGTTGACAGGACGAGCGCGTCGAGCTGGCAATAACGTCTTGTGTCAAGAACAGGGATGTTATACTCGTAGATATGAAGTTTCGGTTATGGATACGGTTACGGATATTAGAATAATATTATACCGGTTTCGGTTACGGTTACGGATAGTAAATCATTATCCGAAAGTTTCGGATAATTTCGGTTACAGATATTAGAATTTTAAAAAGGTAAAATTCAAATAGCGCGATGCTGCACGACCCACATAGCCACTTTATGTAATATGATGATGGTAACAAATGATAAAGGTAAAACAGGCGGGTATATCAGAATGGTGCCAGGGGATGCCAGACAAGTAGGCCAAATATTTAAAATATTAAGATTTAGACTCCGCCTTTATCCGAAACTACCCGAATCTTTTGAACCGGTTTCGTATACGGTTACGGATATTTTTTTATTTCGGATATCCGATAGTTTCGGTTACGGTTACGGATATCCATAACATCCCTGGTCAAGAGAATACGAGCGATAACAAATCAATATAATTATTCGGCGAATCACTTTAATTATCGCGCCTATGTTTCCCTATCATAGATTCTCTCTTATTATTTTCCTACCCATTGTATATTTTAACTATTTTTTTATTAATTAGCTGTACCTACCGCAACTCAGTTGAGACCCACAGTCTTACCACAAAAAGTTAAACGCGTGTTGAACACTTGCTTCAATATGACATTTAGGCTGAGTTCTCAGATCATATGATCTGAGGCTGAGTTACATCACCTTATCTAACCGTAAAGATAAATAAACTTTAACCGGTATTCGACACGTGTTTATTTTTTTGTGGTCAGGGAGTTTTTTATCCTTCGATAGTTTTGATAAGTATCGATAGTATAGTTATTTTGTAATTCGCCCTTGATCAATACCACTTTTAACTGGAAAAATCAGTCAAAAGTGATACTTATTGACCAAGGGCATCAGTTAAAACCACTTTTGACTAATTTTTGCCGTCAGTGGTTTTGATAGATTATGAGTTTTGACTGTAACATACTATACACAATAATACTGTAAAATTTTATCAAAATCAGTTCAGTAGTTTTTGCGTGAAAGAGTAACAAATACAGGATGGAATTTTGTAATGCCACCTAGAGGGAAAGTACTCTTAATACTGTAGATAGAAAATTTTACTGAAAGAAAACATTCCTTTATTTTTGAAAAGAAAGAGAACTGCATTCAAAGATTTTAGAAAATTTTTCGAAAATTCACTATCATACCATACAATTTTCTGTTCATAATTAAAATGATTTAAGATTTCATGGTTTTCCTTTCATTTGATTAATCAAGTTTGTTAGAGAGATTTCATCCTCATACTTAACCTAATTTATCGATGCAACAAAAATACAGGGTGTTAATTTTAACACATTTTAGTTGGTTCTATTCCCGGGTGTGGCAAGCAAATTTTTGGAAATCTTTGAATGCAGTTCTATTTCTTTTCAAAAATAAAGGAATGTTTTGAGAAAAAAATTCTATGTACAATATTATGAGTACTTTCCTTTCAGGTGGCATCACAAAATTCCACCCTGTATACATTTACTGTCGCATTTACGGGTATAATCTTAGTCGGAGTAGGATTTTTGAAAGAAACAAGATATTTTTTGTCCACAACGAGGCAGCTCTTGGCCTAAGATAATTTTCCTAAAAATACATTTTTTGTAAAAGAAAAACTGTTTGTTACTTTAATCCTTTATTAGTAATAATCCATTAAGCGTACATAAGCGTAAACATGTAAATGTTCAATACGATTTACACAACGCAGGTACGAGTAGATAGGTACAATTAATTGTAAAAGACTTATATTCTATGGGTATTGTTAGACACACATTCTTAAAACCTAAATTAACTGTATTCTTCCACAGTAATACTCGTACATAATAACCAGAAATACTAGTAAGTAAGTGTAAAAAGAAGTCAGTAGGTATACATATTTTTTTTGTATTTTATCAGTAAAATCCCATGAAATGAAAAATATGTAGGTAGTGGGACTCACTGACATAATTAATGATATCCTAAAACATATTTCTTTTTGTAAAAAGAACAAATAAGTTTCAAAAATATAGATCACAATTGAAGTTCATCACAGAAAACTTTAAAGTTATGTATATTTGAGCAAAATGTAGTTTTTTTTTATTATTTAAAATGTCTAAACACCTTCTTTTTTACAAATACTCGTTTAATAAATTAATATCAAATAATTAATAACTTAAATATTTTTGATACTTGCCTACGTTATACATAGACAGGACAGAATAGCAAAATTTTAATGATACATAAATGTATACAAAAATACATTGCAATCCAATTTTCGAAATGTATTATTAATTATTATCGTTGAAAGGTCTCATAAGTATTACACCAATTATTTACACCTAGACGCATTTGCGTGGAATACAGTTACTATAAACTGTGCTAGAAATAAAATGAATGGGCGGGTAACATTAAAATTTGACGTCACGCTCAACTATTTTCATACAAAGTTTAAACGCAATTTATTTATTTATTTAAACTTTTATGCCAAAATAAATTTGAACATAAGGCGAACTTAATGCACTAAAGCATTCTCGACCAGTTTACCTTTGGGTTGAGCAGAAAAGAAATTTGTTGGCGGTACTTCTAGTGCAGGAAAGAAAAACAAAAACAAATATGCTACATACATAAATAATATATAAAATATATAATAAATAAATACATACATAAAATAGATGATTGAGTTAAACTGAAATTACAATTCATGAAGATGAGATTATTTGATATAATTTATTTGTTTTTAGTCCGATTTAATTTTTTTTAAATAGTTATTTACTCAGTATTTTTTGACTTTACCATTTTTTGTGGATTTTTAAATACATATATAGGTTTTGATATCGGTATAGCAGATATTTCTTCTTCAATGTCGTCGTCATCGTTGACCTGGTCTTCGACGTCACTTTCGTCCAACATGATATCAATAGTTCCGGGAGGAGTTGGATCAAGATCCGGCATAGAAGGAAGTTCTATGGTTGATTCATCTGGATAATAATTATCTTGATTTTCATTTAATCTATCAAAAATATCATAGTTAAGAAATTGCAATTTTTTAGCTTTGTGGTACGGGTTGCGTATTTTCTTAAATCTGTAGTAGCATTCGCCCTCTGCGAACAAAAAATAAAATGAAACTTACGAAATAAAAAGTAAAGAAGTGATAACATTGTTTGATTACACAAGTAGGTATATTGGAGCTGGTTAGGTAAGCTACAAAAAGTAAAATCAGTAGACTAGGAGCAAGATTTAAGTTGCCGATATACAGGGTGGAAACGATAAGTGATCTCACTCGATTATTTCTAAACTATACAAGATATCCAAAAACTAGTTACTGCACCTGAAACTGCTTCACAAGCTCTATCCAACGGTACCAATAACACCGGTCAACAAAAAAAACTTTTTTTTTTGCGCATGGATTTTACTTATTATATTCTGATTAAATAATCAGCAAATTTATATAAAAAAGTGCGATTACAAATCGAAAATATTTGCTTTTTAAAGAGTTATAGCGATTTGAATTTTCCATCTTCATAGTAGAATGTCTCTAAAGATGCACGTCACATTCTCATTGGGATATATTTATAGATAATTATGGGGGCTTATTCGCAAGAACAAGGGGCATGCTTTCATCAAAATATAGTGGGTTTTGAGAGACGACGTTACCAAGGCCAGTAAACTGAAAGCATGATATGGTTAGATTTTTATGAGAAAAATCTTCTATGGAACATGACAGCAAATTAGAATTTTTCATTTTTAATCAATATTTGGACTCTATTTTAGATTTTCTCTTGTGAGAATGAATCTTAAATGGATGTTTGGTATGTTTTAATAATTAGAAAGAATGAAAGAAAGAAAGAAAAAAAATATTTGGCAACATATGAAATCATCTCTTTGTTCATGTTTCATACATTCATTGATATGTTTTTTTCTATTATTTACACATAAAAGCAAATTCAGAACAATTTTTTGTTGTTATTCTTATTTCTAGGTATTAAAGCAATAAAAATAAGCTATGCATAACCCGTGCGCAAAAATGCTGTAGACAGTTGTAATTAATAGGTTACAAAATAAACTAGATCTATCTGAAAATTCAATGTTTCCAGCCTCCATACATTTAGTAAAACCACATGATATTAAAAACTATACAAGATATCGAAAAACTGGTTACTGTACCTCTAGTACGAAAAACTTTCGAGTTCGTTTTGTTTGCGTATTCAAAGTGTCATCGAAAAATTTTGTATGAAAAATTAAACAGCGCCCCCTAGGGCGGCTATAATATAGGGGGCGCTGTTTAATTTTTCATACAAAATTTTTCGATGACACTTTGAATACGCAAACGAAACGAACTCGAAAGTTTTTCGTACTAGAGGTACTGATCCTGAAAGTTCTTCACGAGCTCTATCCAACGGTACCAATAATAAGTTATCCCATCAAAAACAATACTTGTCAAAAAAACCAAGTCTCGCAACTCAGTTGTTCTACGGTAAAAAGTTGTGAGATCCATGTAATACCAAGTCCAGGCCAGGAAATCTTTAACGTTTTACATAAATTATTGACTTGGCCATCGCACTAAATAATTTAATTTACACGTGTTTTCATGCGATGGCCAAGTCAATATATTTATGTAAAACGTTAAAGATTTCCTGGCCTGGACTTGGTATTACATGGATCTCACAACTTTTTACCGTAGAACAACTGAGTTGCGAGACTTGGTTTTTTTGACAAGTATTGTTTTTGATGGGATCTCATTTCTTTTTGTATTTTGTAGACAGCAGTTATGTATCTAGAAAACTGGACCGAAATTGAAAAATTTTACTCGACTTGGCGGTTGCACTACCGTGCCCCCAAATATCATTTCTTTTTGTATTTTGTAGACAGCAGTTATGTATCTAGAAAACTGGACCGAAATTGAAAAATTTTACTCGACTTGGCGGTTGCACTACCGTGCCCCCAAATATTTTAGTTTTTCCTTGATTCATGCACCAAACACTACTTATATTCCAAATTTGAAGCTTCTAGGTCTGCTAGAAGTGCCTTAGAGTTTTGATGATCGGTGAGTCAGTGAGTCAGTCAGTGAGTGACAAAATTAAGTAACTTTGACCCGTTATAATTCTTAAACTACTGTTTCAAATTGAATGAAATTTTAAATATACCGTGTCTTTACAATGCCTGCATAGCTAATGAAAATTCAGCCTTCTAGTTTTATCCACAACGAAGTTACAGGCGGTCGAAAATGGCCTGAATTGCTTCGAGAAAAGGATGTTACGGCCGTGCCGCTTTTTTGCTCGACTTGGTGGGGGCACTGCCGTGCCCCCAGATAAAATATACTGAATCTAACCGAAAATTCAATGTTTCCAACTTCCATACAATTACTACTGCCACAGTCACGGCACTCATGTCTTTATAATATTTTATAGCAAGTAAAGCCTAAAGCCAATTTTTTCCATTAATAATTTTAAATAAGAATGCAATTTACGAGTTAATTTTAAGTGTTTATTATTTGAAATGAAAAAAATAACACTTCTAATATTGTGTGGCTAGCATAGTGGCATACATTTAGTATGGAGGCTGAAAACATTGAATTTTTGGATATATCCAGTTAATTCTGTAACCTATTACTGATATCGTTTGAAAGAGCTCATGAAGCACTTTCAGGATCAGTAATCAGTTTGTCGATATCTCGTGTAGAAATAATCGAATGAGATCACTTATCATTTCCATCCTGTATGTAGTAACTACCTATTGTGTAATTTTATTTGAAAATGAAAATTTATTATTTATTTTCCATTGCCAGGAAAATTAACTTTTGATAAAAATCCGACTAAAAATAGTTTGTCAATAAATAAAAATAATACTCAATTCAGTTAATTCTTCGATTTTGAGGTAATTTAGTAAGAGGTTCTTTTATAAAACGTAAACATCTGATAAAATACTTTATTTTCAATTTAGCTATATTTTCTATGAAGAAATTATTACATAATATAAGAAACATAAGTACCTACTAAAGTATTTCACTATCTACAATTATTATGACATCAAAAAATCCAACTTACCAATAGAAAAATCCCTAAATATACTTACCAGGTATTCCTATTTCGTCAGCAAGCGACATCCAGTTTTCTTCTCTGACTTTCTTACTGCATGGTTTATTCTTGCGGTAAAGACACGGCCGCTTCTTAACGGCGGCTAAGAGTTTATTTTCCAGTTCCTTATTCCATTCAAATGGGGGATCAGTAGGCCTCGAATAGTCCATCTTTCTCTCCTCCCTGTAAAGGTAGAACATATTATACTATTTGACTCTTTCGATATACAGTTTGTAATAACCTTAAAACTAAACGCCTATAAGTTGCTTGACGGCCGTTCTAGCGACAATTTTTTTAGACTGCGTGATTTTAACTCTAAAGATTAGTTTTGAATTTGATACTCATTCAGGCCATTTTTAGAGTTGAGTATTTTCTAAAAATTTTTCAGATTGTTATGATGTAGGTAAGAGCGTCGTACATTTGAAAATCTATACTTATAATAAATCTGTAGAGAGGTCAATTCTGTACATGAAATATATTTTCAAAATAACTATCAGGGGGTGATTAGTGATCGATACTGATGCCAAAAATGCAATCAGTAAAATTATTGTCTGTCTGTCTGTCTGTCTGTCTGTATGTTCCTTATAGAAACAAAAACTACTCGACAGATTTTAACGAAACTTGGTACAATTATTCTTCATACTCCTGGGCAGGTTATAGTATACTTAGGAATTGCCACGGGAACGGGAATTAGCGGGAAAATCCTTTTGTATGATAAATCTAAACCGCTTAAGTTAGACGCTTGTGGATGATGGGCATATTGGGCGTTAAACCAACAGAAACAAAAAGTATATTAAATTAAAGCTTAATACTAGTACTTCATTTCATAGTATGACAACAATCCTGAAATACGCGGGGATACGGAGATAGAGGTCGTTGAATATGCAAAGTTTCCATAGTACCTATTTCACATTATAGCCTGACCAGGAACATAAAAACCCTCGCCATGTTGCGGAAAACTAATGGTACTAATTTCTTTTAATGGCAACAGTAACTGAAAACTTCATTCACATGTCACCATGCATGTCAGTCAAGTTGTCAAAGTGTAAACAAACTTTATTTTAAATGTGTGCAATTGATTTCGTGAATTAAATTGCTAAAATATTTTTATAGTCGTGAAATAAAAGTGGTTCACGATGTGTTAATGTATTTGTCGAAGAGAAATACTAAGGGTTTGGACAATATTTTCATTGAATAATGTTTCCGACAAAGGTTGTCAAATTGACTGACATGTTTATCGTATGGTACAGTCCACTATGAAAATTAGCTGTAGTCTGTTTCAACTACCTATTTTAAAGTTTTTTGTCACTTTCTAAGTTTTGAATTTTATGGAATTGGGAAAGAAGTACCGAGTTTGAAGCGTTCATGAGCAGACATTGCAGTTGAATATTCATGTTCTGAATTTGATTATTGATGAATAATAAAATAAATCCTACTAGCTCGATTGATGGTTTCATTTAATTTATTTAAACCAGGTTATCTTTAATAATATTTTTCGTTAATTTATGAAAATATCAAATTAGCCCGTAATCCTGAATCCTGATACATAAATTTAGCCTATTAATTTAACACATGTACGACTGTACTCAGTGTTGCACTATCAAATGCAATTGAAGCGCCTCTGTGCCAGGGTTTTTATGTTCCTGGTCAGGCTATACTTTAGGGTAATAAAAATAGTATTAGGTCAATTAGATTGCTTTTATTGATCATATTGAGACTATTGTATCATATCTTTCTATCGATTTAGTAAGTATGTATACCGAATAAATCATAATCGATTATTCGATTGCAATAATCGATTATATTGCTGAAAATAAGGAATTGAATTAACAATCAAATGAGTAATGATGGTACTAATCAATAAAATCGATTAATCGAATTGTTAATCGATAAATCGTTATTTGGCAATGTCGATTAATAATCGATCCGTGATCGATTATGCGACAACACTACAACTTAACTGGTAGAAATCCCATTGAAACATGACTGTGTTCATGTCATTTCTCTAAATGGTACCTGGGTATGGTCCTACGTTTATAATGTAGAACACGGTTTAAATATACAATTTTTTGGCCCCACTCCTGAACTGTTGGACATAATAATGGTTAAATAACTTAATATATTTAAAATGTAAGTAGATAAGTATATTAATTAATAATATTTTTTGTTTGCGCAATAACGTGTAAATTTAAAATTACGTGTAAAAGCGCTTTTTTAAAGCATATTTGCAAATATAAATGAATTTTATGAATTTTATTTAATAAAGCACCTATTACTATTATACATTATGTCAATTTCCAAGCAAACCCGGGAGTTTTTGGTAGTTATTTATATGAAAACATATTTCTGATATCAAGTCCTACTAGTAGTTACATTTCTGTTGGTTTTACGCCCAGATTCCATAGAAAAGTGCCCATCATCCTTTGGCATGCAGGTACCTTAGTAAACTTAAAGCTTAGTTACAACAGGATATTGCAAAATTCCCACGGGAACGGGAGTTAGCGGGAAAAAACATTTGTATGAAAAAATCTGAACCGCGTAAGATAGATGAAGGGGGTAAAACGGGATCAACGCGTACGAAGTAGCGGGCGGCCGCTAGTATAAAAATAATATAAACTTACGTCATCTTGTTCAAGTTTTGTGATGCTTGCTGTGGGATTTACCTGCAACAAAAAAAGGGAATTTTATTCACAATTTTATTTTCCATAGTGTTATAGCCCTAAGGTGTTCAAGGCTAATTTGTTTCACCATAGATCGTTGCTGCACATTTTTTTTTCAAAAGTAACCTCACTCTACATAAAAATAACAATTAAACGACAATTAATCAATGGCAGTGTTACCATTAATGTACGAGTATGTACTGTGTTTTGTTTTAGTATAAGTTTCAAGAAAAAAATAAAAACCTTAATAAACAAATTAAATAGAAAGTATTTAGCACTAGCGGTCGCTGTCTTACGCGGTTTAGATTTTTTCATACAAATGTTTTTTCCTGCTAACTCCCGTTCCCGTGGGAATTTTGCATATCCTGTTGTAACTAAGCTTTAAGTTTAGTAAGATACCTGCAATTGCATGCCAAATTTCAAGCGTCTAACTTAAGTGGTTTAGATTTTTTCATACAAACGTTATTTCCCGCTTATTCCCGTTCCCGTGGGAATTTTTCAATATCCTGTTGTAACTAAGCTTTCAGTTTATAGCCTGACCAGGAACATAAAAACCCTCGCCATGTTGTGGAAAACTAATGGTACTAATTTCTTTTAATGGCAACAGTAACTCAAAACTTCATTGACATGTCACCTTGCATGTCAGTCTATTGCTGTCAAAGTGTAAACAAACTTTATTTTAAATGTGCGCAATTGGTTTTATGAATTAAAAATTGCTAAAATATTTTTATAGTCGTGAAAGAAAAGTGGTTCACAATGTGTTAAAGTATTTGTCGAAGAGAAATACTAAGGGTTCGGACAATATTTTCATTGAATAATGTTTCCGACAAAGGTTGTCAAATTGACTGACATGTTTATCGTATAGTACAGTCCACTATGAAAATTAGTGTGTTGTGGTTTGTTTCAACTAGCTACCTATTTTAAAAATGTCACTTTCAAAGTGTTGAATTTTATGGGATTGGGAAAGAAGTACCGTTCTTGAGCAGACATTGCAGTTGAATATTCAAGTTCTGAATTTGATTATTGATGAATAATAAAATAAATTCTACTAGCTCGATTGATGGTTTCATTTAATTTATTTAAATCAGGTTACCTATAATAATATTTTTTCGTTAATTTATGAAAATATCAAATTAGCCCGTAAAATACTACAACGCACAGTGGTGCTACAGCTTTGGTGTCATAGTAACAAATGCTAAGGCGGACGTATTCTGTCAGAATACAGCACTTTTCTTTTTATTGGCCGACACTTTTGATTTTGAACAAAAAATGTATGAATCGTCGATGAATTTTAGATCTCAAATACTCGACGCATAGTGGTGCTACAGCTTTGGTGCCATAGTAACAAATGCTAAGGCGGACGTATTCTGTCAGAATACACCACTTTTTTTTTATTGGCCGACACTTTTGATTTTGAACAAAAAATGTATGAATAGTCGATGACTTTTAGATCTCAAATACTCGACGCACAGTGGAGCTACGGCTTTGATGCCATAGTAACAAATGCTAAGGCAGACGTATTCTGTCAGAATACAGCACTTTTTTTTGTTGGCCGGCACTTTTGATTTTGGACCAAAAATATATGAAACGTGGATGATGTCCTTTCAAGTGTCTAACTTAAGTGGTTTAGATTTTTTCATACAAATGTTTTTTCCCGCTAACTCCCGTTCCCGGGGGAATTTTGCAATATCCTGTTGTAACTAAGCTTTAAGTTCACTAAGATACCTGCATGTCAAATTTCAAGCGTCTAACTTAAGCGGTTTAGATTTTTTACATAAAAGGATTTTCCCGCTAATTCCCGTTGCCGTGGGAATTCCTAAGTATACTATAACCTGCCCAGGAGTATGAAGAATAATTGTACCAAGTTTCGTTAAAATCCGTCGAGTAGTTTTTGTTTCTATAAGGAACATACAGACAGACAGACAGACAGACAGACAGACAGACAGACAGACAAAAATTTTACTGATTGCAGTTTTGGCATCAGTAACGATCACTAATCACCCCCTGATAGTTATTTTGAAAATATATTTCATGTACAGAATTGACCTCTCTACAGATTTATTATAAGTATAGATAATCTTAAAAAGCTTTTTAGGTTCTAGTTTTTTGAGTTCTTACAAACCAACCATTAACCATTCTAGTTATGTTATAGGAAAATGATTAGTAGGATTTTCACAACTTATTCGATTTCGAAAAATTTACAGTGAGCAAAATAAGTTGTAATTTTTTAAAAATTATATTCTTCTACCTAGGAAGAGTTACATAAAAAGCTAAAAATTAGATATTCAAACATACTCTTTATACCTATGCGAAAACATTTTCTTAAAATGCATTAAAAAATATTCGGTATCATTTATAGGACTTATATTTTGATATTTAACTAAATCAAAATAAATCAACCATGAAATATGACATAAAAGTTTATAGAGAAAAATAATTAGAAGTAAGAGATTTTAACTTGAATTCGATTCACGGAAGAGCGTTGTCCAAGCGCTTTCAAGGTAGGTGCATCCTGGTGCATCATAGATGGGCGCTCAAAGCGGGCGCTTAAAGGTGGAGACACAATGGTGGGCGCCAGAGGCATGCGTGCGTATTGCATTAACAAAGAGTGAGATGCTTGTTTTAAATATCTGCAAGTTGCGTTCAATACCTTATTAAAGACGCAACCGCGGACCGCAATCGCAGGTGCTTCGCAGAAAATCTTTTTAAACAAGAAGTTAACAAACCACATTTAGGTCTTTGACTTAAGCTTAACGATTTAATAAGAATAAACTATGACTTACAAAAAGTATGCCACGAGATGATTGTGATATTGTATGCCACAAAATAAGGTTAGAAATCGTTACCACGGCGCTGGTTGCTTAACTTTGTGTAATCGCAACCAAAACGCTACCACACAATCGACACGCACTTTATACTAATCTTATTTAATTTTTATCTATTAATAATGTAAAAACTAGTTTTTTGTACACACAAGTGCAAAAAATCAATTATTGTTAAACTAAATATAGACATCGGACATGCGCATTGGACGACTGGTGCTAAGTTTTATCGAAATCTTCGAATTGAAGATCTGTAAGTTCACGTTCAATATCTTCTGTACGAGTATACTAAATGTATTCTTGTAGACAAAAAGCGCACCACCACAGATCGCTCCCACAGGTGGTTAGGAGCACCACAGATTACATGAAACGCAGTGGAAGGCGGCCATGATCCGCAGAAAACTTTACAAATTATAAACAAACACTATTCGTAAAGCAATAAGATAGGTAAATAGACATTTACTAAAAAATATTTTTTAAATTTTAAGTAAAAATTAAATGCCTACTATAGTTTTCAGAGTTTGCAGATGCTTAATAATTTGTCGTTTAACATTGTTACATGTAAGAGCACTTTCGCAACAGATCTCGCTTAGCAATACTCACTAATCGGTCAACTTATGCACTCGTTAATTAGCACAATCTTTTTTTCACTAAACTTTGGTCAGGTACAATGCTGAATCACAACATGAAAAAATGTTGTCAAGGCGAATCAAAGGAGCATGCGCACTACGCGTCTAGTTCAAATTTCCGGGAAACGTTCTAAATTCGGCTTGCTTTGTTACTTACACGTGATTGGTTCCGGTGAGTGTGCACCCTTAGAGCAGCTTCTTGTTGTAAAACGCACTTCTGTAAGTCTTGAGACTGCTCCCTGCTATCCGTACGGCGACGTGGGCTGTCGACTGATTGTGATTTATGCCGGATTGGCACATGCGCGGTGCAGCTAACAACAGGGATGCCTACGGGCTAAACTAATAAATACCTTCATCTAGGTTGCAGGCACTTAAAACATGCATAATTTAAAGGCAGTTACTTCTTTTTAATCACTTTTCACAAGATTCCGCGGACTTTCTCACAGGACTACGATACATTTTTCGTGACATAAGTTTTACAGTGCAATTTCCTGAAATCTTCTTCTTTGTTGAGTTGTAACAACTGCCATCGCATTTCAAGAAAAATGATGATATGAAACTTGAATATGAATCAGTATATTGAGCAAGGTGGAAAATAATTATAAAACTTTTTAATTAGTAGTAGAGATAAAGAGGCTGGCGAATTTCATAAAAAAGACATTTTTTTTATAGCCACGATAGCCGAACGGTGAAGGGGTCGGAGTGGCCGACTCGAGATCCGAGGAACGCGGGTTCGAATCCCACCGCCGCTCGACTATTGTGGTGAGCCCACTCGTAACACAACACGAGGGGCTAATGGATTAGTAATTTGGGCAATAAAAATTGCTAATAATCTTTTTTTTTTAAAAAGACATTGATTATAGGGTATCTCTTTCGTGCTGTCAATTAGTGTTAGTAGTTAGTAATAATTCTGCATGGTACGTCGATTCCCTTAGTTCTTCTACAGATCTTTTTCTGACCCCTGGGCATAAACGCTTTGGGTGAACCCATGAGGCTCATAGAAAGGGACCACGTCTCAGCTCCGTATGTGATCACTGGCAAGACTAGTGAACCAATAAATACAAAAGAGAGAAAAAGTTACCTCGAGATCTGCCTGATCTAAAAAAGTGGCAAAACGTGACAAATAATTGAAATTTCTAAATCACTTCACAGAGCGAAGTGTTTAAAAACTCCAGAGCGACGGAATTTCGAAATTGCATCTGGCGCGTTTTGCCATTTCTTTATGGGGACAGCTTATGAAAATAGCGACTTCAACTGAATAGATTATCTTCGGTTTTCACTCGATACAAATCCATCATTTTTCTTTTAGCACAATTTTTTTAAATCTAGAAATGCTGAAATGACTAAAAGTCCGATATTTCAGCAGCCTTTAATATCCCAACCCCATCCGTTATCGAAAGGTTAACAACCTCTTTCATGGGGTGGGTTTTCCCTGTCCACTGTCTGTCTGTCTATAATTGTAACAAACATGTGGGAATGAAATAATGTGTCATATTAAATTCTCATCTTAGATATTACCGCCTCTTTTATGTCGTAAAAAGTAGCTCAAAAATATATAACAGTAGCTAAAAATAGCTTACTTATAACAAATGTGTATGGTGAACATACAAAGGTGGGAATCGAACCTAGAATTACTATTCTCTTGTCGGGCGACTGCTCTTCCATCTAAGCTACTTAGATACTAGATGACATATTTAACTGCCTCTGTGGTCTAGTGGTAAGACCACCTGCTTTAGACGCAGAGGTCCCGGGTTCGATTCCCAGTGGGGGCAGATTTTTCTGTTCGGTTTGGTTGGTGGTAGGGCTTGTTAACAGTATTGTTGTGTCCCGGCAGATAGAGGTAAGATAGCCAGTTCTTCTGTGGTTGAGGAATCCGGGTGAAGCTCGCTTCCACGTTCGGCCTGATTATCACTTACCATCAGGAGAGATACAGGCCAAGAGCTTCCTCGTTGTAGATAAAAATAAATAAATGATAATTTGACATGTTTTGTGTAGGTAATACAAATTCCGGGCAAAAACTGAACTAATCTTGTGTTTGTCTGAATGATAGTCCCACTGCGGCTATAAGTATTTTCATTGTTGCCCTAATGTTACATACTTCTTGTTTCAAATTATAGTTACGCTCATTTATTTGGAGAAACCCTTTCTATGTGTTTAAGTAGGCTTTTAGACTCAGCATCCAAAAATGACACATTAATATACAAAGCGTGGAATTCAATTTCGCCATTTTAACTAAATAAAAAAAAATTGAAACTTTTGTCGTTGGACGTGGAAGCTAATACATTAAAATTGTAAAACTAAATCGCCTTGCATACAAATTAAACACTACACACCGCCTATAGCGAAAGTGGGTGGGTTGGGTTGTGTTTTCACAATTTTTACTTTCACCCCTTTGGTAAAAGCTGTTCATAAGTTTGTAAATGCATACGATGAAATATAAAGATTAATCAACTGCAGGAATTTAAAATCAGGAATGTTTTAGTTTGCATCCATAAGTAGGTACTTTGAATCAATATGATATTATGTTATACTCTCAACTGAGCATTGTTGTTGTTGTTGAACTCGGTTGTTAATTTCGTCTCTGTTTCTTTTTTGGGTGAATATAAAGACGAGTTTTCAGTGATTTAGTGATGCTTTCTTAGTTTACTGAAGTCATTTAAAAATACACCATTCCTTTGAGTACATTCACATATTTAAGTTTAAGAACGCGGCACTATTCGAAACTGACCAACACTGTATTTGAAGAGACTGAGAGCTCTGGCCTTTGCTTTTTGTTTGCCTGTACTTTTAGCATAAAAATACGAGCAACATAATTTTTATTCCGGCGTTTGAAGTACAGCTTTGCCGACTAGAGATGTTATTTTTGCATATTAAGCCAAATGAAAAGTAAAAATGCCCAATTAAGCAAGGTAGCGTGAGCTGTTTGGGAAAATTGTTGATTGTAATAAAAAAGCATTGAATATTTAAACAGCTTGGTTGGATTTACGGCAGATTGTTTATGAAGTCTACTTTTGTACCCTGGAAAGGTAAATTAGTAAAACCAGTCCGGTGCAAAGTGAACGTAGGTAAATTGCACCCTGGGATATGGTCAGTGAAGTTGTAACAGTGCGTAAGTCAAAAATGTGTATTTTACGGTTTAAAACAATTATTTCTCAAAAACAAAAAATACTTTCACTTACATTTACGCCCGTATTCACAAACGATACTTGCTTAAGCAGCAAATCGAACGCACAGTGTTGAATAGAGCTTTGTGATTGGTTCGTGTGTCACCCTGTGCGTCTACGCGCACTGTGATACCTCATAGTAATGTTTGTGAATACGGACGTGAGAAACACTCATAAGTCACAGATCTTCATAAATTATAGCCTATATGTTATTCTGGGTTATAAACAATAATACTGTAAAGCAGCGGTTCCCAAACTTATTTAGTCTACTGCCCACTTTGAGAATAAATTATTTTTTAGCGTCCCCCATTTTTGTAGTCAAGAGTCGAGTGCCAGTCGGTGTCTAAGAGTCCTCCTAGTAGATGACGCCTCCCAAGCCTCTACACAACGTCCCGAATTTTTTTCTGGGTCTCTTACCGCCCCCCTTTAAGCCTGCAGCGCCCACAAGGGGGCGTTATCGCCCACTTTGGGAAAGACTGCTTTAAAGTTTCATCAAAATCCGTTCCTTAGGTTTTGCGTGAAAGAGTAACTAACATCCAGACATCCAGACATCCAAACTTTCGCAATTATAATATTAGTAGTATAGTAGGATGGAGCGGATATGTTGCAGCTTATAACAATACTAGATTAATCACACAGGTACAGTTTTTTAATCACATACACTTCAACCAAGAATACATTCACAATTCAATTAATACTCATAAACATAACATTATACACTTTGTCGAGTGAAATAAATATCGTTATGGATCGGTAAAATGAATTAATATTTTCAAATGTCGGTAGCTCGCAATAACTAGGCAGCGGTAAGGACCGCCGTAGTCCGATTACGTATCGCGGTTCCAAGTCATGGCAACCCGATAGATATTTCACTCATTTAATTATTTTTTTTCTTTCACATTTTGCCAATTATGTTTAGACATTTCTTTTAGAATAAGAGTTGATAAAATACAATTTGTGCTTAAACATATTATAATATAACGCAATACAATTATTATTGTTAATTTTATAATATTTATATTTTACAGGAGACTGGTCGGAAAAAAGCACTCCACGTCTTTCTTCATCCAATGGCATCCAAATGTTAAAATGGTCAAAAAATGACTTACGCACTGTTGAAACTTCTCTGACGATAAATTATGTCCTTTGTACATATGAGAAAAATGAAAGTAAAACGTTATCACAGAATAATAAAAAGTTGGTATTATCACAGATTACTAATTATTATTATTACAATTATTGAAAGGCATATGTATAGCTTAACCTGTATGTCCATGCATCTAGATACTACGAAGATAACTAGGAGTTTGAGCCATGTCCCTCCTAAGACCACTCCAATTAAATGTTGATGTACTTTAATTATGTTGTGCTTTAATCGTGTACCTAAAAAAAAAAAAAAAAAAAGTCAAAATTTCTTTATTTGTTTAGACTAATAAATAGTTCTTACAAATCGTCATTTTGCTCTTAAGGAGCCTCTACATGTCTCATAATCTTTTTACCCTACCAGCGCTTCGAGACCAACATTTGGCAAGTGCTGAGAAGAAGCGCCGCAACAAACTCAGTCACCACTGTCTGCCGGTTAATATAAATAAATAGAAATAGCAGTAGTAGGTACATTCGATTCAGGAGCAGTTCACTGAATTTACCATGCATTCTTGTATAGTGTATCTTATAAGAATGGGTATATAAAATTGCGTGGCATATTAAACAAGGTAGTGACGTGCTAATATCTAGACTTACAGATTACATACTCAAATACCAGTAGAAATGACTCGCATACATAAGTTGGAATAACTTGGATTGACCAGTCCCCGAAAGCAGCGCCTGTTCACAGACATGACGAGTGAACCAGCCAGACATGACGAGTGAACCTACTATTAACAACACATTCTATAAGATCAAGTAATAGTATAATGTATATTTCTCGCTGTTTATTATAAAGCACGACATGTAATAAATAACTTTATATCAGCCCTAAAACCCAATTAGTTCTCAATTTATTGTATAATTAGTCTTTAGTACTTTGAAGACAAATACTTAGTCAAATTGGTTTGGCGAAAACGTGAATTCAGAAGTTTCTGTTGCTATGAGACGTCCACGGAATCTAGTTGTATGGACTCGATAACGGAGACCGAGGAGAGTTGTAACAGAAGTGGGTTGTAACAAAGTCAATTTCTCTGAATCTAAGGCTGAGTTGCACCACCTAACTTTACGGTAACTATGACGATAACTATCCTTTTTGTATGGAGTTTGACAGATTTTTGAAATTTGTCAAAGATGTTTAAAGTAAGATGGTGCAACCCAGCCTTAGACTGTTCATCGAGCTAGCAATTAAGCGAATTCCTTGCTTTTTCGACACTCCACAGTTTGTGTGAAACTGTCAGTTCGTTAACTGATTATCTGTAGAGAAATTGGCTTTGTGACAACTCAACTTTGTTACAACTCTCCACAGTCCCCCCTAGATACGAGTATTACCTACCATACTTAAAATTTCGTTGGTATAAAAAACTCAACATGTTAGTATTTTCTACTGAAAGAGATCAAACAAGAACAAGTATGAGAAGGTTTCTCTATCACCTTATTATCTGAACAATCGAGTAATGGCCATGCCATTTTCTTCAACTATATCATACTAAAAGAGTTTTTTGTCGTTTATCAACACTGTTATAATATAAAAGTTTCTTTATACGAAATACATCAGACATCATTCACACAAAATTATTCTTATCAGAAGTTGAATAAAGTAATTGTCCTTGTTAAAGTTATATTAAATAGCAATGTAAAAAGTCTGCGTACTGAATTATTTCTTACCAGCTCCACAATCCCACTGGCATAAAATTAAATTCCTCATAATGTCGCATTCCGTGGAAAGTAAATTTTCCAGGGATAACAATTACCTTTGTGGCTTCATCCCCGTTAAATTATCTGGTCCCAGAACTTCCAGATACAGAGTTACCTAAATTAATTTGTGCTTAGGTGATTGCAGGAATTGTTACATTGCATATTATATGACAATGACTAACGCCTGTATTCACAAACAATACTTGCTTAATTGAAGCAGCAAATGGAACGCACAGCGTAGAATAGAGCTCTGTGATTGGTTTGTGTGTCACCTTGTGCGTATACAAAATACAACAGACTGAAAGCTGTAAACCGTACTTCTTAAATCTAAGGATTATGACTTAAACCTGTATTTACATACTTGAAGTGTCAATGTTTGTTAAAAATAATTTGGATCAGTTTGTAACTTTAAATAGTAAAAGACATAAATTGAAAATTTGTATACCTCCAAATAAATCAGCACTTTTCAATCAAAGCGTTTTCTGTATGGGCGCCTCGAATATGTACAACCATTTACCAAAAGATATATAATTGAAACTATATGTATACTTGTATTTAAAGCTAAGCTAAAGAACCTTTTGTTAAAAAAAGGTTACTACTCTGTAAATGAATATCTTTCTGACAATTTCTAATGATTTGTGTGACAATTTGAGTACCTAAGTATTTATTAATGAAATTCTTTTTTCTCTCCAACTGACATAATATTGTTTTCTGCTGACATTTTCTGTATGACTTAATTAACTTATAATTATTAATAATTGACTTGTATTTGAATTGTATCATTTATTGTGTCATAGATTTTTACTACCTATCAATTTCTTAAATTGTAATTTGACCAATCATGTAAATCTTACCATTATTGTATGCCCATGCGGCGGAACACAGCTGATCTATCATACAAATTTAATGACCTGACTTAAGTACCTGTGATTTCACAATAAATACAATTTGAATTTGAATTTATACGCGCACTGTGAGACCTCATAGTAGGTAATGTTTGTGAATACGGGCTTTAATAAATTAGTACATGTATCGAAATCGTTGTGGAAATCCTTGGGAGAGTCCAGCAGTGGCTGAAACGAACGAACAGACTATTGTATCACAAAATCGTATGATGAACTGACAGAAAAAAGGGATTTGGGAGGTGGGTTAAATGAAAGGTTTTACTTGACACTTAGGCTGAGATGCACCACCTTATTTTAACCGTAACAATAACAGGCGATTTTTTTGACAGATTTTGACGTTTGGCAAAGTCAAAGTAAGATGGTGCAACTCAGCCTTAGGCTGGGTTTGTTACTTTAACCATATAATCTGTCAAACGGCATATTATTATAATAAGCCCCAGTTATCGTTATAGTTACGGTTAAAGTTAGGTGGTGCAACTCAGCCTTAGGCCTTATCCCAAAAATGGGGTTTTGTCGGATAAGTGCGTTCAATTGAATTAAAAAGTTTTAGTCTGTGGAGTGCGTAGTCGGAACATGTTTAGTAACAGTAGCACCAATTTTATTAAAACTACATTTATGATTGGTTCGATGTCTGCGGTTGCGGATATGAGTCCCGACGGGGGCAAATGTTTGTGTGATTAGTTTTGCACCCATCTACTTTTCTAAAGTCATACCTAGACGCTTTAAATGTATGACTAAAATATATGTTATTTTATTCGTTACCAGCGGCCGCCCGCAACTCCGTACGCGTGGATCCCCCTTAGGGGTGGAGTTTCGTAAAACCCGGTCTTAGTAAGCACCTATGTTCTAAAAGGAACCCCCATGCAAGATACTCTAGCACTTGTAGTTTCTGAGGTTTTGTGATGAGTGAGTGAGTGAGGGAGTCAGTCAGTCAGTCAGTGACCTTTCGCGTTTATAAATATAGATTAGTCTCGTCTCGTAAAAGTTTCACTACAAATACTGTAACAGTTATTGTGTTTTTAGAACAATCAAAATTCAATAAGTATTCTACTAAATTATAAATGTGCTACACGTGGCACAGGCAAAAAAACGCTAGAAATTAAAGTTTTACATAGACCGCTGTTTATATACTCAGGTAAAAGTAATTTAGTTAGCATAATTTCGAAGCCAAATAACAGCAAATTAGGTTTACCTAGTAAGTACTATTATTTTCTAAGAACAATATTTATTCTAAACTGAGGAGACGATTGAAGCCCCCAACATTAAAAAACCTTTTTCGTTTGATATTATTCTAAGAAACAAATATTCCTATTATTTGTCTTACAAAGCATTTTCTAGAAAGATTAAAGACCTAAGACAATGAAACAATTGAATAAGTATTTTACCCGACTGCGCGACGCAAAGACTGGTAATGTTTTCTTTTGTTATAACAGTAAAAAAAAAACAATGAATTGAAAGTTCAAGAATTACAAATAATCTTTTTGATCTGTGAAAACTAGATCGTGCAGCGGCAGTAATTCTTTCATTTCGCTCAAAGTACGAGTAGTTTTGAATAAGTCTGTACTAAACACCAAGCATACTCGTCCTTCAAGTTTCCTAACTGAGAAAACTGAGTAAAAAATATCGAACAACTAGCTATAACTAAAGTTAAGCAAACGTTAACTGTGAAAGTGCAGTGCGCGCTCAGGAATTCAAGTGAAAATAATTTTCATAACTTCGCCACACTGCAGTGTAGCGAGTTCTTTATTGCTACCTTGGAAATGTTGCAACATTTTGAAGACTACATTTAATTTTCGACCTTGTTACAAATATGCTAAATGTTATGCAAGTGGAATCACGTGGAATATTAAGTGGGTCTGAACTTGGAACATTATATTCAGTTATTTTCTCGTAGTACGAGTACGAGGCGATGCACTCGTACTTACAAATACTTACACTAATTTAACGTCTTGTACGTAGCCGTTCAAACTCAAATTCCATGTATTTCCTTTTGATTTGTGCCCTAGAATCGTTGTGAAATAAGCAGCAGTAACAGTTGAAGCAGTAAGTTTATGTACAATATCGGGAATCTGTAAAGTTTCGAATGTCTCAACAACGTTCGAAGTCTCGACGGCGTTGATCTCGAATTTTGCTGTAAGTAAATTGAACCAGGCTTCAGCGGAATTTGACGTATGTGCCGCGCCGCAATGATAAAACTGATACGAACAAATAGTTTGCAGAACTTCCATCTTGGAATTGCTATCTCAGGCAATAGAAATAACAACGACAGTAATTAAATAAGCAATTGAGGATATCGTATCATCAAGACCCTGGATGAACAAACAGAATCAAATTAACGGCACCGACCGAGCTTTATTTTTAGACTTTAAGTAAGTTTTACATCTATTACAGTCATTCCAGTTTAAACAACAAATGCTATTAAATAAATAAACGAAGAGTCCTTTAGAGCAATCCTCTTTGGGTTTCTGTTTATAGTTATGGTAAGGATTACTCCAAAAAATAATAAGTATTCTCTTTTGTAGCTGTAGGATTGTTTACTTGCTCTAATCAGGATTCGAACCCACAAGAACAGTTGCCATATGATCTACTTACTTGTGGTTTGCGAAGAGGAAGGGGGCTATTTTATAAAAAATGAAGGCTTTAAAATACTTATTTTACCTAGAGAAGATTTTTGCACTTTGAGGACAAATCTGTAACATACAAAAATCTGTTAGAACATTCATGAAAAATAAAGTAATTATTTATTCTTCATGTATATTATTTCATAGTTTCAAGCCGTATTTTTTTTTTTTGCGTTCATTATCCATACATTAATATTGTCTGCCTGCCACAACTCATAATGCACATTAATTTCAACATAATATGACGGAGACATATTGACGTAAAATACAACAAATAAGGTTTGATCATTAATTTCTGTAATCATGCATGAGAGTCTTCACTAACGAAACCTATCGGTAACCAAGCGTATCGTTTTATCGAAAAAACTTATAGGTTTTACCTGTCAGATGATGGCTTCCATTCAGAAGTTATGCGATAAATATTCCGCTTTGCGCATAGATAACGCTTTCAAACCTTATGTTATCTCCCCAAACACCTTTTTTATGTCCTACATAAATATTTAGTTTCGTTCTCAGAGCAAACCTTGTCATAATGTAGATCTGTCTATGAAATGGTTTTTTTGCTTTACTGCTCGACTCATATCAGAGATGACGTAAAAAGGGCTTACTTGGGTCCAGCTTGGTTTTATGGAACAATGCAATGAAAGTATTTTTTACTGTGGCATCCTTGGTACAGGAGTAATGAGTGCGATTTTTTAACAAAAACATGCAAGTTTTACGACACGAAGTTTATTTAGTTTAAGGGGCACATACCATCCCCAAATCGTAGCTCATTAAACAGGTAGAGAGGTGGAAATAAACGGTCGTATTCACAAAAGATGCTTGCTTAAAAAAGTGAAGCAGCAAATCGAACACACAGCGTTGAATAGAGCTCTGTGATTGGTTCATGGGTCACCGTGTGCATCCACGTTCACTGTGAGACCTCATGTAATACGGGCGATATTGTATTAAGTTTTGCACCAAAGGATTGAAATACTTAAATCTTATGACAATTATTAGGTATCTTTATCACACTAGAAGCTTTATACACGATTAACTAATTAAAAAAAATATTTTCTTCTCAATGCAAAATTATATTTATTTATTACAAACGAAAGTAAAGCATTCAAAATTTATGTTTAAAATACTAATAGGTTTAACGCTGTACAATTTGTATTGTCAAAGTTAATGGCGTAATTAATTATCTAAACAATCTTAATCGTCCTTCCTTTTATCAGGAGCAGTGTTCAAAAGTTTAAACGCGAATGGTAGTGCAAAAAATATATTTCAAACTTTTAATTTAATTAATAATTGGGATGTTTTACAAATTTATTCCTTTGCTGGTTTTCTTGATCAGTTTAGTAAGCTGGATAAATTTATAATAGAAAACTTAAATCGGTACCACACAATGTAACGTTTTCTTTTGCGATTTTAAATTTAAAATTTAAAACGACATTTAGGTAGGTACCGATATTAAGGTCTTAGGAGAGCATAATGGAAATATCGTAAACTTTTACAGCTTTATCTTAAAAAGGTCTTATTCTAATATAAAAAGGTTTCACTTGCTACATCAATTACTTAGATATTTCTGCACAAGAGTATTAGCTGCTAAGAAGCTTTAAAGATTGTCTAATAAAATGCTTTTGAACGATTTTTTTTATCATAGTTTCGCTTTACAGTTCGTTGAAAGCAGATTATTTTTCATAAAAGCAACAAGAAAGTATATTTTTGACGGACCGTGACTATAAAGCTTGGTTTACAAGCCAAAAACTGTCGTCGGTACACGTTATTTGGTGAGTTGAAAGGTAGCGGACGCCTGAAGGAAGGCTGTAAAACCCAACCTAATATACTCTGCAGCATTAGTCCTGGATGATGACCTGGAAAATTGAAACACCATGGACCCACAAGGTGGACCGACGACCTTACCGAGTATCGTTGAAATACGTAAGTAATTGAGTTCGGCTCTTTTCCTTGCCTATAGAAGTTGCTATTCACACACAAAAAATGGAACTTGTGTTTGCTTTTAGAAAAGGCAATATTCTGGCTCAAAAAGTAAGTACCAATCAATATCAGTCTCGTCGAATCAAAAATCTTTTCATCGTTTCGTTACCGAAATTACGGAACACGCTACAGACGACAGCACATTGAGCTATACCTGAGCCCTTATACAGTTGTGATAAAGGCGACTTTGCAACAGAATCGTGTAGTTTGACATGCTGTGGACTATACAAACGAATTATGTTGGTGTTTTGTGAAGCTGAGCAAACTGACTGGCTCGTGCCGCACGTCATATTTACATCTGGCCATCGCAAACTTCGTTACGGTCGCTCAAATGCATTGCTACCTCCACCTACACTGGGTTGTTTTCTGTTCATTAGTTAGCTCAGTTATTGGTACCTCATTCACAAAGTTTGACACCGCAATTAGGTACGACCATAAAAATTATTACTACTGACTTAATAGTATGTGCTGAACTGACAATGAGCTAAGATATTGCTAAATCGAAAAGTTCTCGAGTGGCGACCACTAGCCGGAAGACGTAGTGTGGGCAGGGGAGGCCTGCCCACACTTCGTCTTACTACGTACTAGGTGGACTGATGTTCTGGTGAAGGTCGCGGGAGGTGCCTGGAAGCGGGCGGCGCAGGACCGATCGTTGTTGAAATCCTTGGGGAGGTCTTTGTCTAGCAGTGGATGTCATTTGGCTGAAACGATTGCTAATTAAGCAAAAAAAAATTAAATCAAATTGCCTTTCGTTTGCCGAGCAACTGCTCTGACCATCTGAGCTACTTACTTAGGTTACTTACTTAATAGTAGACTAATTAAAACTCAACTGCTACAATGAGCGACGTTGTCATTATTTTAGAGCGCAATTTGTTTACCATTTGACTCGTATTTTAGGTAAGTAGCACATCATTATAATCACAACCATCTTAACCTACACTTAAGAAGTTTCTGATTACAGGCCACCCTACACATAAAATGAGCGTGATGTGTAATTAACTAAGTATACCTTATTTCTACCATCAGTATAATGTTGATATACTCGTAATTACATAATTGAATCTCAAATGCCTGTAATCCGCAAAATAGCTCGTGTCAGGGCAACGCCTTAGCCACTAGTTAATAGCAAATCTTCCAGAACTTCGTAGAAGGGAAAAGCCACCATTGAGGCGCGGTTTGTATGCAGAGAGCGCAAGCCTCACCACAGATTTCACTGGCCAAATATTTGCGTCTTGCCGCCAAACTGTATATTAACTTGATTCGACTCAGGCTTAATTAAATTTGGCCATGACGAAAGTTGTGTTTATTAATATTTAACTAACTAAACTTGCTGTTGTTGTCTTTATTATTGTTTTTTGCCACTTTGGCGGCTAGTGTAGGTGACTTGAAAGCAAAGAGTGCTAAGCTTCTTAGCCTAGCCGCAGACTTCAGACTTTTTGCCGGCCGATAGTTGGGTCGGGCTGTTAATCAGTATAGAGATGTAAAAAAGTGCCACATTGGTAGGGGAGACTGGGGCTGGTTTTAACAGGGGTAAATACTAACAGCGTAATTACATAGAACCTATTCGACTTACCACGCTAATTCCAACGCACTTTGTGCCTACGAATAAGCGCGAACGTGTCTCGACCTGTCAGTTGCCGGCCAAGCGTCACGGGAGCAGGTTGCGTCAGATGCCTCCAATTTCACAGGAAAATGAACTTTTTTACGTGTTTAATTTTTTGCATTACTCTTTATATATGTATCGTAGAAAATTGGCTTTGGTATTGCATAAATCCGAATTTATTGTATTTTTCATTAATTTCAAAGTTTTAATCGAAAATATAACCGGTAAAAGAAAAACAATAATTTTGTGCAAAATGAGGTCGTGGGGTTGGTTTTAACAAAATGCACGGGGTAGGTTCTAACGCGTTAATATNGGACCAGCCCCAGTCTCCCCTATCGGCCGATTCTTCATACGAATTGGAATTTAGTCTGCCAGGAGGCTTTAGGCCCGAATTACGAAGCAACGATTCGTCGTAGTCATAGACGTCCATTTAAGAATAGACCTATTCTTATAGTATTCAATGCATTACATTCAATAGTCTTGAGCGTCGCTTCGTAATTACAGATTCATCATTTCGTGCTTACAACTGCTACAAAATGTGGGCAAGTCCTAAAATAGGCATAGAAAACTCTGAACTCTGCTTGTCAGCCTATTATGATTCAAAGAAATACAATTGCCTAGTATCCTCGCCAGTAAACTTTCGCAATTTTGCAAGTAAATAGAGGTTAGCTATCATTGATACCGATTGGTCTGTTCCAATAATTACTTCAGATTCAAAATTTATTTCAATAGAATTTTATATCTTATTTTTAAAATTGCTACAGTCTTCGATTGAGATTCTCAGTCATAGATTGAGTTTGTTTCTTCCAAATGTGCTTCTGGAAGCTGGAAAACTGCCCAACTAGGAGACATGTTGCGGAAATCTCTTACAAGAAATTAAAATTAACATCTTTTAAGCGTGTTTCATAGTAGTAGTTACACTTACTTCTATTAGTTATGCCTCAATGTTAAAATCTTGTGGGCACCTGAAACTCGTCTGAAACTAGGCTGAGTTGCACCACCTAATTTTAACCGTAACTGTAACTATACATACATATATAACGCAGTTTCTTGTTTGGAGATTGACACATTTTTGACGTTTGTTAATGTTAAAGTAAGATGGTGCAACGTAGCCTTGAAGTTATTTTTTAAAGTAATTTACAAATACTATTTTTCAGTTTACAAAATTATTGCTTCAGATGGCTTCTGAGCCTACGACCGTGAGGTGAAAGGAATCTTGAAATTTTCAAATCAAGAGTTTCAAGCATGTAAGTTTTAAGCACCTTAACAATCCGATAAAATTTTAAAAATTGTTTCAAGATCCATGCCACTGAGATTTTGATATTCATGTTCAACTATGTCACATAATTTTACTCTCGGAATTGAACACATTGAGCACAGCACCGTAGTTCATTTAGACATTTTCGATAATATTGTTTTGTAATCGTCTCTACTACGATTGGATGTTAAAAATATATAATTTTTTTAATGTTTAGTGTCGATAATAATTTCCAAACACGTTATTGCAACTATAGAGGAAACTTTAAGCTTCGAAACACAATGGTATTGTACGAGTTGAATGCACAGGTTGAATATATTTCGTTTTTTTTTCATTTAAACTTGTATTTAGTGAGTTGAATTTTGTGTGCGAGTATATACAGAGGAGGGCACGTCAAGTTAGACTCTGTAGCATCTTATATAGTTGTAATAAGAGCGAATTTGCAACAAAAATGTATAGCCTGATGTGCTATCGTCAGTACATCGGGCATAACTCCATCAGTCCGCGCGCCGGAAGTCTGCATAATGTATACGAGGCGGATACAGCGAGCATACGTATTGTACAATTACCTGCGGAAGGCAATTTCATTGGAAACGTCCTAAAATACCTACCTAGGCATTACTGCGGCTATTTTCCAAATTGCCTTATAATCTTGATAACGTTGGATATCGGAAAACACCAGGGAAACTTGATTTTTTTGTCAGTTGGATAACTAAAGAATTTCGTTAAATAGTTGGAGAAGAGGTTATTTTTAATATAGAAATACTCAATAAGGCCACACTTAGGCTAAGTTACACCACCTTAATGCTCACTTAGGCCACACTTAGGCTAAGTTACATCACCTTAACTTGAACTGTAACTATAACCGGTGTTATTTTATGGAGTTTGATTGATATTTGACGTTTTTAAGATGGTGCAACCAGCAAATACAGTTGGTTGTATCTTTCCTTTCGTATGTTTTGGAGTTACGAAAGGAATCCAGTAGGCACGTAGTAAAAGACCGCTGATTTATCAATACAAAATCGATTGCCAGTTGGACCTTCGTAATTGCCTATATGCACAGCACGCTGCTGCCCAGGCATGCTCCTACTTGCAATGTGACATTACCGTAGGCTTAGCAGTTAGCGAGAAACATCTTGGCGCGCTCTATACCTATTATGAACCGAATACCAAAGACTTTCAGGTTATATTTGCTTGGAGATATACACTTTATTTTTTTATTTATACACTTCCTCTGCAGTGCGATGTGTCGCTTTCAGTCAGCATAATGATTCTGTAACAGGAACCTCAATATTAAACTATGCACTTTGGTTCGAAAAATAAACTTACTGTTTATGAATAATGCAATACACAAAGAGCAGATTCTGCAACAGCTACTGCGAGAAGCTTTACCTAAGTCCTACTTGTTGCATATTTATAATAATATGCATAATTACAGAGACAGAAACAAGAGATTTTATTATTTTCGCAAAGTCCCTTCTTAGTTGAATTGACAATCAACTTACAAGTATTTAAATAACAGGGTATTTATTCATTACGTTATAAGTATCCCAACCTAAGGCTGAGTTGCACCACCTAACTTTAACGGTAACTATGACGATAACCGGCGCTTTTTGTATGGAGTTTGACAGATTTTTGACGTTTGTCAAAGTTAAATTATGATGGTGCAAACCAGCCTTAGTTTAATAGTGTCGCTAAACACTTTCCCATATATATTTTTTACTTTGTTTGACTGACATGTTATATCGTGGCATCTAACGGCACACATTTATTAGTCATCTAAAACTTAGTAAAAATATACGACAATGTAGTGCAAGCTAGAAGGGCATTCATGTGTAGTAAAGTAGATTAAGTAGTCTTAATAATAATAAAATAAATAACAATCTCCACTCATTCTGAAACAGTATCATTTCTTTTTATTTTACTTAGTCTTAAAGTAGCCGCTGTCTGATATGAAAACTTATGGAATTCTTTCGCGGGAGGTTTGCCTCAATGCGGGTGTCCTAGGAGATTAAGGATTCTTAGCATACACAATGCAATATCAGCTTCTACAGCAGTCTGTTGAGATAAGGATTGTTGGGATGAAACCTGATTATCTTATTTATCTTTCTATCCTTGGCCTGATAAGTGGAAGTGACGAAGCGCCTTATTACAACAATCATTGTTCAGATGGTTCAAGAGAGAAATAATTTCACTTAGTGTATCCAATACTACAATGACTTAGAGATGTACTATGTGGAGAATGTAGACTGGCATTAAGTCCGCTATAAGTACTGTGATTTATGAGCACATAAGTTTTAAGTAAATAAATATACCTATTCATCAAAATAAGCTACAAGCCCCAGATCCTTTGAACGGCAATTTATATAGCACCTAGTCTATTCCAAAATATGGTCGTCCAATTTTCGCGTAGACAGAACTTACCATATTCCCCGGATGTATTTGAACCATAAAGTTAATATTCTAGGTATGTTAACTTTATGATTTGAACACATAAATTTCATATTTGTATTTGCAGAACTTATATGTGCGCAAAAGCTAGTTATTGAAGCAAACCCTTCTTAGAAGTTCTTCATTCTTTATACATCTGTAATTTGTAAAAATGAGTTACAAATAATAATTTCATATTGAAACGATCACATTCCGACTTATAATATTTAATCTGTTTTGTATTTTGTTATTAATCTATTCTATAAAATGCAAATCAAATGCACTCCTACAACTCCCTCACAATAAATTTTGATCAAACTTATTTCGTGTCGAGTGTGCCCTAACCGCAATACACTTCGATTGTAAATGCTTACCCCGTTCCTAAGTTATTAGGTTCGCGGTCGAACCAGTGCTTGTACTAAATCCATAATAGCGCAAGCTAAATTGAACGAAAATGCATTAAAAGTCAAGTAGATGCAGATCTCAGAAGCACAAAAATGCGTCGGTAATATCGTCTTGCTTAAATATTTTTATGTTATTGTTAGGAAAACAAACAGAATTCTATAACACACATAGTGTTAGTAGATAGAGATATAGCATAGTATTTATTGGTGGCGCGGCCTCGCTCCAACTCAAACAAATAGTATCGAGGAAAGCATTTTATTGTGTTTGCCTATTTGCATATCTCAAAGGTTTCCTCCGCTGGCTTGAAAAATCCCGAGTATCAAAGCTGACCAGTATAAGTGATGAAAATTTTTCAAATGCTTTGAGCACACAAGAAGAGCACGCTCAATTGGTCCCGGCTGTTTTCGCAAAACTTCAGTTTCACCCAAACGCAAAACGCCAGCCTTGTTCAGCAAATGGAACGAACTAGTTCACGTAAAACTAAGATAGTTAATTAAAGTTTCGTGTTCTTAACGCAATGAAAACAATATATAAACAAGAGCCATAAACTGTGTTTTATGAAAACGATAGAACTGTTTATGTCTCCATCAACGGAGTAGGTGTTCGTCAAAATATTGCTGCAGTTAAACTCACGTGGAAACGCTGCGCTCGGTGGGGCATAAAATAGAAATGCATCTTGAACCTGAACGATGGAAGCCGTATTAAAGCTTCCAAAGTCTATTCATACGATACCCACTGTAAAAAACTTCGGATTTATTTAAGCGACTGATGAAAATTGGAGTATGAAATGCGGTCCGATGATGTAGGTAATGCATTTTGGGTTGGGAAGAAGAGAAAAAGACACTCTAAGGAAACTGCTTTTGTCGGTCTCATATTTTGTCATTTCTAAGCTGCTGAATAATCAATACAATACTAGCTAGCCCTACATAAACTTTACTATATTATTGTTTATAACCCAAATAACATATAGGCTATAATTAATGACTAGCTAGTTATTTATAAATTCCAATAGCGATTTTTCAACTCACCTCTCGTGTGAACCGCAAACGATTTCCAATTCGTCGATGAAATTGGTCGAAATTTGAAATACGAAGCAATATGGATCAGTTTTTAAGAGTCCTCAACATTGAATGGGAAAAATGTGAAAAAGCAGTTGGATTGTGCTTGATAACTGAATGTATTTTTTTATTCAGAGGCACAAAATATATAGCTTGCAAACCTTTGTGTATGTGCGAGTAAGTACCAATATGTATTAAGTCTATCGAAAACATGATTCGAATCCAACAAAACGGATTGGAAACTTCTGAAATGAATCATGTGCTTGCCAAAATAACAGTTTTTGTGAAGTCTCACTCAGAAAGTCATTAAGTCGCTCAAACCACAACGCTTCGCTCAAAAGCCTCTCAATTAAAGATTTTCTTGGTTGAGTACACGACGAGATCACGTAAAACGTAATTGTGTTTGTTGAATGGTTGAGATCCTCCCTCCGCTGTCCCCATACCCTTTCGCGCTCAGCCACACCGCCCTTCTCTCAGCTGAAATCTCTTTTAATTCAATGTAAGCCGTAAATCCGCGTTGCAAATCATCCGTCGCCATCGGACTTAACGTCACGTCTTTTATTCCAGCCTCGTAAAAAGTCTAAACCGCATTATGAACTCTGACCGGTGTACGGTCTACGGCCATCGTAAAACATTTTAATTTTCAGGTCATTCTACTCGTTCTGCAGGGCGCCGGGCGCGGCGAGGCCAAATGGTTCAGTGCAGTAATAAAATTATGCATTTATTAGCATTTCTCAAAACTCCGCGAGTGGCTGCGGTAGGTCAATAAAGAGAAGTGCTTTTTGCTTCCATCATTATATATAATCTGTTCGCCTTTTTACGTTACTTAAAACCGGCACATGATGCGCTGTAGGTACGGATCATGGTGACGAATGGACGGGTCCTTTATTTTATAGATGCCAAATTAATACAGGAAACAGTTTTCCCATAACCAAGGTCATGATAGTTCGTCGTTCTATATATATAAAGTTGGTTAAACTCAATCTCATCTAATTTGTAAGGTCCTCAGCTAAAAAATATAACGTAGACATAACAATCTCACAAAATGTCGTCACGTCTGACCTTTGGTCAAAAAACAATAAATACAGCTTGTGGCTGTACGTACCCCTGAAGCGGGCTCAGTTCCTCACTTTAGTATGTTCTTAACTTGACATAAGGTCAACTGTTGCATTGGGCTGATTTATGCTGCTTTGTATGCTTTTGAGTTTATCTTAACAAAATAGGCAGGTTATACATTATACATAATATTGGGTTATACCTACGAGTACTACAACTGAAATTATTTAGTAGATATTATTAGTTGTAAACCTTATTATATAACAGCACATATTTCAACCAAAGCCATTTAATCTATTTTATCATTTTCATAAATGTTTTGAATAGCCTAATTAAGTAAACTCGTTGCGATAAACAGACATAAATCATACAATTTTGAGATATTAATTTGTTGTGTTTTACGATTGGTTATTTCATTGTTTCAATTTACAATTGAATAATTAAATAAGTTATTGTCGATGTTATAGATGGACGGGGATGTTGCCTGGGTCAAAAAGCAAGAGTTTTAATTAGTCCGTCAGTTAACTTATCAAAAAATACTCTACACGTATTTTTCACTTTTTCAAACTAATGAAAATTTAAAGAGATAAAGCGCCCCATAGTTCATAAGAAGAGGCCCGTGACGTCAACGCTTGCTTAAAAATGCCGCACGTTGTGACGTCGTGCGCAACTTCAACGCACCATAACTATGTAATTATTTGTTAGATTGACAAATAAAAATATATGTGTCCAATATTTTTTGATATTAAACATTACGGACTAAAAAAATTTTTTTAGGCAACTAGCCTACCACGGAAACAAGGCATGAATAATTGAATACAACGTTAGCTTAGTTAGTTAATCAAATATTCGAACTTTGACACATAATTATTAAACCCCCGAGCTTCCTATTTAATAACACGATTTGAAGACAACTCGCTCGTAACGTAGATTAAACTAATAAAGGAAGTAAAATAGTTTTCGTTTACGCCAAAGAGATATTTACAATGGGCAGGCAGGTAGTAATCAAAGGCTTAAGTGGTGCTTAGCTGGCCGGGACCGGAGAGTAAGCGTTTCTTTTCAATCACGTAGTATCTACAAACCTCTGGGGCGGCTACCCTTGAAAACTAATACTTCAGGTGCACCTGTGCTTGAGAAATTGTGCTATAAGTAGTGTATGGCATACGTAATCAGATTTATAGCAAGAAGAAGAAGAGAATATACAGCAAGAAAATAAAAGCAGGATAGATTTTGACTCTAAATGACTACATTAATGAAGTAGATATTCGAAAAAGTTTCACAAACCTGTTGACCGATAGTGAAATATGAAACTATTCAAAATACGTTAAACTAATAACGCTTATTAAACATTGCCACAAACTGGTTTTTGTTGGTTTTAGTTTCGGTTAGTTAACTAATTGAAATGCTATTTATTTTGGGAGAGGCAAATAAAAAGTGACGCAAATACAGAAACAGTTTTGAGGTTTTGCTACACTGGATGCGTTTGGCGGTCAGGGATGTAAAAGTGAACGCAGCCCGAGTCATATAAAATATGATCTAAATTATAGGTCTCTATACATTTGTTTTGAAGCGATCTGACCGTGCGGGCACGAGCAAAGAACGCAAACCTTGTCGTTGCAGATTGCTTAATGCCTTGCTACGACCTTTTTTTTACGTCGGGAAATGCTTTGCGCATACCAACTGGTCGATTGGGACGGCCAGTGGGTTATGTGGGACTCTCCCCGCCTACCCACTAAAGGCGGGGCCTACATACTAAAACCCGACGGTTTCTACCAGAGCCCAAAGAAACGGAGCCGCGAGTTACGAGCCAGAGAGAGGCTCGCTAGTGAGCGAGCCTCTCTGGCTTCGAGGGAACCCCCAATCCCCTCCTCCAGTTGTTTTTTATAGAGGTTTTCTCTTCGCGGCCCTGGTGCAACAGGACCCCCGGCCCGCCGTAGCGCCGATGCTCAGTCAACTCTGCTGACCAGAGAAGTACCGAGAGCGGCCCTCCAAAGAATGAGCCCGGGCAAACACCCCGCCAGCCTCCACCAGTGGATTTTATGTCCCCTGCATCGTGGCCCGGGAAAATGCCTCGACGGCCCCCGGCTCACTCAATTGTGGGTTACGGGTTGCCCGCCGAGTTGACGCGACCTGCCGCGCAGGTGGGAAGTTAACCGCCCGCGTGAACAGACAACGCGGACGTTGTCCAGGGTGCACCACGAGGAGGCCACCGCGACCACCATCGCTCCCCGCCTTGTCGAGACCTCTGACAGATTGTCTTGCCCTGACCGCTGATCGTTGGACTGACTGACTTTGAGTTGACCGCAGACCGCATCCAGTGTAGCAAATCCTTTAAATTCAATAACTGCAAATTAGACCGGAGTGGCAGTTAGTTTGTGTTTGCTACTCGGATAAACACAGTAAATGAGCATCAATCAAGTTACGAATTCTCGTTGACACCACGCCTTGCCGATTGCTTGTATCTCTAATATTATTAGTATCGGTTTACTCGGCACTAATGAAAGGGAAGTTAGTCCCATTACAAGTTCAGTTTAGTTGTATGTTCTTGCGATGTTTTCATACATACAGTATTCCTAAGCCGATAAAAAACTATTGATTGAGTTCATAAATTCCTAAAGTTTCTAGCAAACTGATGGTGGGAGAGCGACGGGATGTCAACTCAACTTACGTTTCTACAAACATTTTAAACAAAGTCGCACATATAACATCTACATGATGTCATAGGTACTTGGTATAAAGCTGGAAATGCCGTACCTATATTCCAATTACTTGTATTCCTGTTAACCCTTCGAGGCAAGCTACAAATGCTTGTGTTGAGAGCGGATTAACCACATCGGTCCAGCGGTCGAACATCGGTAGTCCGATAACTCTAGAGCTATCGTAGCCCCCTCGAGTGTATCACGCTTGCCTAGGGAATAAAAGGGTGTGCAGTGGCATCACCCGCGAAGGGACGGCTTCAAATGGCATGGAAATGTAATGCTACGTTGCGCACTGACCCTGCTCTTTGCCAACTTTGAACTAGGCTTTAGGTACGTCAGTGCACAGCGCTTTAGACTTTCAGTTCAGTTTTGGTGAAAAAAATATCACCAAACTGCCCTTGGCTACCGTCGACTTTTATTTACAGCAAGGGGCAGTGAAAAGCCATAAACTTGCTGTCCTGTTTTTCACGCAAAGGCTATCAAATATTATGAATAACTAAACCAGCGTGTTCATGAACATTTTTGTTTAGTACAGAGCCAAACATGAAATCGACGCAATATGTAAAAAAGATATGAGCTGAAATTATGACAATCTAAGGCTGAGTTGCACCATCTAACTTTAACGGTAACTATGACGATAACCGATGCTTTTTGTTTTGTCAATCTTAAAGCAAGATGGTGCAACCCAGCCTAAGTGTCTCTGTTGTTTGATGTTGATTCATTAACTGCAAATTCAATTCGCTATTGTAGTTAAATATAAATATTATAAAGAAGTTAATATCTTTACTTACCATACTAACAGAATCCTGTGTAAATGGTTTTAGAATCTACGAGTACGTCAAAATCACAAAGGCCACTAAGTAATTAAAAATGTCGATGTGTTGAAATTAAAGACATTTAGATCGAGATTCAAGAAATGTTCGAAGCTTACAAACCAGTAGATGTCCATTCACAGCTTTGGCAGGATTTCAGAGTGTTCCATAAAAGGCAGCCTGAGTGTGCCAGTATAGTTATGGCCAGATGTTCTAACATATTATGTGCCTGCAACTTTGAGGGGTCAGCGATGCAAAACTTTTATCTTGGCAGTACGGGTGAGCATTCTGCACATCATTATACTAGTAGAATCTGGCAAAGTTCACCAGTTTCTTAGTAATCTTGAAGTTTTTACTAGTCTATAAAATCTATTATATAAAAATGAATCGCAAAATGTGTTGGTAAGCGCACAAATCTCAACAACGCCTGGACCAATTTTACGAATTCTTTTTTTTAAATGATCCTTGAAGTCCAAGGATGGTTTTTACGGCGAGAAAAATTCGAATAATTTCCGAAAAACTCACACGGTAAAAATAGCCTAGTTTAACGTTAAAAATAACTAGTACATCAGATTAGTTCTGTAGTTATTATCGATATTATTTCATAGATGGCTCGGTTCATTAAAATCCAACTTACTATTAAGACTTTTTGCGGGAACAATGAAAGAAAGTAAGAAAGAAAGAAAGAAAGAAAGAAAAAATATTTATTTGCTACTAAATGATACACATGATTGTGATTATTATACTTAGAATATATTATGCGTCTTGACTCTTGAACCTTATATTTCATCTGTATAAGGCAGGAAAATCCTCATGAGGATACCGTGTATTGAAAATGTGTAAGTGGATGAATATAGAGTGACACGTGCTATGTACGAGTATGTACTTTATATTCCTAGCTAGAATTTATTACTTATCTCGTAAATAGTACCTATTTCCTGTAATCAGCAAAAGGCTGATTTTCTAATACGTTCTTAACTGACCAGCCGATAAGGATTAAATAAGTAGGTAGGTAATTAAAATCACTCTATCAATGTATTATTAAAACAATGTATCTTATATGATTTTCAGTAGGAACTTGGTTAGGTACGAGTAGGTAACAGTTTTTCCATTTTTAATTAAGAGTAGGTACAAGAGATTTATTTTCCTCAAATTGACCCTGAAACTCCAAATTTACTCAACAATTCAACAATTCACGCGGCATATCAAAATATTCTACAGACTAGGCATTATTCAAATCCAGGTTATAAAATAATGGTTGGGGCGGTGATCAAAAATAACAACCAATAATCGTCGTAAAACCTCGGTCGTTTACGGGGTTTAACATTAGTACTCAAATATTCAAAAGGGCTTTAAAAAGGTTGTGCTTAAAATGATCAGACGGTGGCGAGTGAATTCAACCGGCCAAGTGACAGTCAGGTTCCGTGCAAACTTGGAGGTGTGTAGTTTGTTCCTGAAATAAACGGTTAAGTTCAAGATTTTTTTTGCCATATCACTCAACCACCTTCCCTTGGCACCCTACGATGATAAGCTGGTAATGACAACCGAGCTGCAAAAGGACGGACTGACTTTTTGAGGGTTAAAATGGAACCATATAGACTCCACTATCCATTAGTCTGTCTCTCATCAAGGTATCTCATGAAACGTGATAGCTAAGTAGACAGTTTAAATTTTCACATAACAAACATCACAACAGAAATACACAATAATCATCTGTGAAAAATTCAACTGTCTATAGGTATCACGTTTTATGAGATCCTACATCTTGTGAGAGATAGACTGATGGACAGTGGAGTCAATATGGTTCCGTTTTAACCCTTTGGGTACGGAACCCTAGAAAGTCAGTTCGTCCTTTAGCTGTTCGGTTGTCATTACCAGCTTATGATCGTAGGGTCCCGAGGGTTGGTGGTTGAGTGAGATCGCTCGTTGCTACCGAGAATCATCTATCGAATTGATATTAGGCCATTAATGGCCCTAACTTTGATCATTGAGCCACCTTTCAAATAATTCACTTCGTCTTATTGGATTTCTTAGGTACTTATTTATGTATTAAGGAGGCTTAGAATGTTTTCTGCTTTGTCTATATCTGGGTTTATTACAGTTATTCTAGTTATTCCTACGAAGTCGTGACTGAAAATATTCAGGTCAAAATTATACACTGTCAACTTTTATTACACCAACACAATAATAAAATATGATACTGATGTTCACGTTGGTGGAGAGTGAATAAAATAATATTGAAAACGACAAGCTTAATACCTACTTTCCTTTAATTTTATGTTTTAATTTATACTTTCTTTTACCTGTTTCTAATGTTCTGAAAAAAAGGATAACTACGTACAAGTTCATGTTACAGATAAGAATAGAAAAATTTATCAGACGTCTAAAAGCTGGTTGGGAGTTATGTAAAACTTTTATTATTATATGTAGAGTATAGGATTACGTTAAATCATAACTAGTATGTATACTATTTACCTAATCATGGAAAATTCATATTTGAAAAATTTACAATCCTTTCAACAATTCCCATAATATAATCCATATACATATTTTCCCTAATATAATCCAAAATTGTAGCACCTTATTATGAATAATTCAGAAGCTACCACAACTTACAAATTATTCACTTTAGCAAAGTTTACAATACCAAGGCAATTACAATTCGCTAACTATTCATAAAGTCGTTCGCGGAACATAGCAAATTCAGTTACAAACGGAGTGCAAACACTTCAAATAAGTAATTTTATGAGAAAATACAAAAAATCGTTTCTATAAGTATAAGTATATTCTAAGAAATTAATTAACTAACTGCCCAAAGGAGATGTGGGTAAATAAAATTAAAAATACTCGTACCTTACTCTTTATTAACTTGGTTTGTCGTGACGCATCAGAATGGAATCAGTTTAATACATTAATAAGGCTGAGTTTAACCATCTTATTTTAACTTTAACAAACGTCAAAAATCTGTAAAACTCCATAGGTACAAAAAACAATGGTTATCGTCTAAGTTAGGTGGTGCAACTCAGCCTAAGCATGATAACGTTTTAACAAGTGTTGTGTCGTGTCGTGATGGTTTCTGACTTGTCGCACACTAAATGTGTGAGACCGATTCCGTTCTGTACCTCTAGCATGAACAACTTTCGTCTTCGAATCGTTTGCGTATTCGACAAAATTCGATACTCAATCTTCGAATTAAAGGATAACGTGACAATTTTGATTCTCAAAATAAGTTTCGTGCGACCATTTCTCATACTAAGTTCACTTTACGACACGTTCACAAGGGCGCTGTTGTAGTTTTCGTACTAAAATCATTTGATGGCCATTCGAATACGCAAACGATTCGAACTCAATAGTTTTTCGTGCTAGCCGTACTGATGCGTCACGACATAACACGTCAGACAAAATAAATATAAATCCGCCTTTATGCGCACGCTGCCGCGGCTCCAGTCTATTAATTTTTATTAAGACAGCTTAAGTATAAATACCTTAAGTCCTCATCAATAGAAATACTCGTACACAACCAGTAATATTGCAGACAACTGAGGCCGTTAACAATGACAAAGTGAAAATCCCTGAGACATTTCTATTTATTTTAGTTTTTGAATTAAACAGGATAATTGACAAACTCTGTGACTATTATACTCTATGAGTATAATAGTTGGAAGTGTTAAATGTAATGTTAATCTAATAATCACAAAAACATTTAGGTACAGTCAACGTCAAATAGTTCGTAACACCACCTAAAGAGTTAAAAAGGGTTCGGTTGTTACAATGAAATTACAATCAGGTATATAAAATAAGGCGAACTAATTCACGCTGACTGTACTGACTTCATACGGGACTCGCACATTCGGCATTAATGTGCGAAAAATCGAAGATGTGTAGGTAGATCAAGAGGTGTTCGTGGGAATAAAGGCATTGCCGTACAACAGATAATGCCTAACCGAATGTGAGGACCCGTTTATATGAGTGTAGAACACCCTTAAAATCTTACAAACATGACGTAAAACATAACAGAACGATTAATGGTTATGATTTTTATGCATTCGATATTAAAGTGAGAAATCTTCTAGAAAAATGGTTTTTGTATTTTATATAGCGATGACGTGTTGAAATCATCAAAAGGTTCAGATTTCTTGCGTGTTACGTTAGTTCACTTTGGTTTCTCGTAAGTGTTCCTATTTTCCGCTTCTCGCCCACAGTCCAGTGGATTTTTTTAAAAACTTTCCTGCTAACTCAAGCCAATCTTATGACATGAGCTATACATATTTCAGCCGGGGCAGAATAAGTTCTAAAGTATTCTAAAAGGCTCACTGAGACTGAAAATAGAGTTCAAAAAGTTTAATATAACCGTAATGTTAGTAAAAATCTTACCATTTTAACTTGAAGTCCATCGTGGTTTATATTCTTACTAGCATTTTCCCGCATGGATTTCGGTATATCACGTCTATCCCGCGTCACGCGAATCTCATTAGATTTGGGTACCTACACACAATATACTTTATCGCGTTTCAGTTTAACATTTCACTACTATCATTCTCAATATGCCCGTAATTTTAGATCTTATTGAAAAAAACTGTAACGCTCGTGATAAGCAGTTAATGATTATAAATTATGGTCTCTACACTGGTCGGAAAATGGTGCATTCTTAATAGAATAAAAGAGCGGCTACATTACGAGTGCGGTTTGTTGCTCAGATGTGTACGAGTACGTGCGGTTAGGCGGGCATTAGCGGGATTACCGGAGGCTTCAAACTTAATGTTTTGTGGAATTGGCCTTGCAGCGGAACCGGACCCGGATTGACCCGCGGCCGGCGCCGGCAGACGGACTATTGCGGCATCCGCCAGCTGAGACTTTGCCAGAGGTTCTCAATCTCCTTTGCCGACAAATCTGCCAAAAGTTTAATGTTTATTAAACTAATTTTAGTTGACACCTTTTTAGTCTTATGCCCGTTTTCACCATCAATCCCTAATTTTTAGTGCCCCTATGAAAACAAAATTCCTGTTGTGGTACCATGGGGTCTCTTAAAAATCAGAGATTGATGGTGAAAACGGGCATTAATATTTTGCTAACCTATGTTTTTATTATAGATAGATAGAATGTATTTATTTGTCTCAAATCAGATCTTCTAAAAATTGTCCTTATAACTTGCCCAATTAACTCAATATCGTTAATAATACTACTGTAAAGTATCATCAAAATCTAATTGTTTTTGCGTGAAAGATCAATGTCAAATGTCTACGAGTATTCATTATCCATCATCACCTTTCACATTTATAATATTAGTAGGATAGATGAATACCAGTACCTCCCGTGCCGCTCCCATACCTCAGGAACTGACTAAGTTAAGTGCCAAATCTACAGTTTTTTGTTACAGCAGGTCATCTAATATCATAAATTCGCAACATTAAATAAGTTCTCACAGAAGGTTGGAAGCCGCGGCCCTGAACCAAATCTACTTTGACACAGGACGCCCAATTACTTCGGGCCTCATAATACACATAAAAATTAAAAGCAAGTACTTGGCACCAAAACAATTTCTTAAAGGGAATCTTGCCCGATATTAAAGATTCTATTAGCTGTGTCTCCGCGATAGGAATTCGATTAAAACGAAATAATGTACTCGCTTAAAGGTCGTCTTTGAACGAAATTTTGTCTTTACTGAAAATAAATGTTTTTGACAAATACATTGAATTAATATTAAACTAGAACTTTGAAATTGAAATTAACAGCAAACGCTTATAACAAAAACTTTCTAATACATTAAAGTGCCTAACAGATACTGGTTATGTACTCATAGGTAATATACAGTTTATACAGTCTCAAATTCTTAAGACACGACAAGAAGTTGATGAATTTTTCATGTGAAGGCTAGAATAAATAAAGATGTTGAATAATTATATTATTGTTGTATCTAATTAACATACTTTGCGCGTTGATTGATTTTGCAATAAAGGGATTCTATATTGGAAAATGGAAATCGTTTCGAGTGCTTACATAATAAGTTAAATTTTGGAGGTTTAATGTCTTGGAAGAAGTGAAATTAAACAGTGATTACATACATAACGCAAATATGGTATAACTTCTAAGGTGTGTAACTAAATAATTAATAGACACGATATAACACTTCATAATAAAATAAATGTGTAAGTACTTAGGTTAGGTATGGCATAATTTTATTTAGCAAGATTTTCTTCCAGTGAAAGTTGTAATGAGTATGATTTATTATACATAGTAATTTCTACAAAATAGTTGAGATTGTTCTATCGTTGATAAATACCTACAAACATTGCCTGCCATGAGAAACCAGCAGGAATATTCAGACCAACTCGGTGATTTCTAAATGTAACCTCTTAGGCTGATTTTTGCACCAACTTACTTTGACTGTAACTTTAACAATAACCGGTGCTTTTTGTATGGAAATTGACAGATTTAAGACGTTTATTAAAGTCAAAATAAGATGGTGCAACTCAGCCTTAGGATTTCCTACGATGTTTTCGTAACACAGTACTTTATGTATTTATCAGCAGGCAATCATCTTTTGTACATTACCGTCAACTACGTAATTTATTCTGAATAAAAATCAGTAAACTAGCTTTTTATGATGTCTTATTTTTTCGTTTCATACTCTTTAATAGAAAATAAAGCTTTCAGAGTAATATTTGAAATATTAGTTTCGGAAATAGAAATAGCTAAACGGTTCTCGGCCTTGGCTCCTAGTAGATCCTTTGCTTCTAAATAGCTTTTGAAAGATTAAAGTTTTAGTTATAAGGCTTCGGAAAGCGGCGGCTGGCTGACGTAGTAGTGACTGTAAGGGTGACCGAGGGAGAGTTGTAACAAGGGAGAGTTGTGACATTGTCGATTTTTGGAAACTTATTAACTATCTGCGAGCTACTTTCTTGAAGGTTACTAAACGTTTGTTTGTCAACCTGTCATCCGCTTTGCAATGGAGGGAAGTCGAACCTTAACTTCGAACTCCTCCTATGTTCCTCTGACTAATTTCGTTGCGGGTTCAATGACAGTTTAACTTTCCCCCGGGACAAACTTGACCTTCACTGGTTTGGGTTTTTATTGGCGGTCAAGATGTAGATCCTGGCTTCACAGGAGTTTCAATTGTGGGAACAAGAGGTGGTATCAGCGAGCATGCAACAGCGGGTATTTGTTAGCTCGAGACTTGAACTAAAAACGCGCAATGTTACGAGCTCGCTAGTAGATAATAAGTTCCAAAAAATCGACAATGTCCCAACTCTCCTCGGTCTCCCCTACTCCTAATCCCCTAAATATCTAAACAATCGATGACTAAGAGGTATGCTTAGGATTTAAGTTATTTATCACCTAATATTGTCCTTCACCCAAGCTAGTCCACAGTTGGACATAAGCTCTCTAATACCTAACACAATGAATACATAATTACGATTATGCTTGTTAAAATGTAATAAAAAGTAAGTAGGTACTATAATAAAAAGTATAGTAACAGGGGAAGTCTGCATTGCAGTTTCAAAGAAACCTTTAATACATAAATTAATACTTTCAGAATTTTTCGGTAGAAAAATATTGTCTTAAACTGTTCCAGTAATACGAGTATGTCAATTTCTAAGAAAATTATTACTTTAATATGAGGCAAAATGTAGCGACGGCGTTTAGTTAAATTTATTCCAATGCCGAAATATGAGTTTATTTTTAAAAGACTGTCTAGGTAGGTATATTTAAAACGTTTATTTTTTTTAAATGTTTTTAATGGAAAGTTTCTAAAACAGATATTATGTTATTTCAGCAGTAGATTTCATTAAAGAATTGCATTTTCCCACACTAGTAAACAAAAATACCAATTTCAATTGTAATTTAATACTTTGATATTTAATACAAAATACGAGTACATTTTCATTTTATTTGTTTTGGATAGTTTGAGTGAAAGCCACAGAATGGAATCAATGATGTAATTTTAACAGATTCAGATTGTTAAATTAATTGACATATTGTTCACTAGCTTTTGACCGCGGCTTCACCCGCGTGAAATTAAGTTTGTCATAAATCGTCATAAATTATAGCCTATATGTTATTCTGGGTTATAAACAATAATATTGTAAAGTTTCATCAAAATCCGTTCAGTAGTTTTTGCGTGAAAGAGTAACAAACATCCAAGAATGTTTGTATGGATGTCTGGACATCCATTATAATATTATTAGTGTTCATGAGAGCTGTCAAAATGATCCTGAAATATAGAAAAGATAAAAATATTTGCAATGTTTAACTGCCTAGCTCGCATCAATACTTATGACTATAATTTGTATATTTTGAAGGTTGTAAACCCTTGAAAAGGAGGCTGACAATAGTGTCTGAGTTTCTGGCGCTGCTTCTTCTCAGCACTGGCCCATTTCTTGTCCCGAAGCAGTGGTAGGGTTAATACTGGGACGAGTAAAAGTGCTTTTTAAAAGCACTTTTGCAAAAATAAATGAATTTTATGAGTTTTTATACGTTTTCAAGTAAAGCAGTACGAATTCAGTAGGAATTTCTCTAGTCAAAATGCCAAGTCAACTAGCTCAAACTTTACTTTCAAATTGAAATTTATGTGAAATGTCATGCTATGAAATTACTTAATAAATTATATTGGCATCATCAACTACTTACCCCTTTAAGTTAGACATATCAGTCATAGCTAGTGGGCGGCTAACAGTTAATTGTTGAGAAGTATAGTTATCTCGTAGCTCTACGTTGTTCGTAGCACTTCGTAGCGCTTCGTAACACTTCGTAGCGCTTCGTAACGCTTCGTAGCTCTAACTAGAGCTTGGATTGTTGGAAGTTTAAGGATTGGTCAATAAATTATTCTTATTATTTTTCTTCAGTTACTAGTTTTTCATATTAGTTGCTTTATTATCACTAATGGTATGAATACTACGGCAGTTTTAATTTGTGAGTATTTCACTGTCGTCTATGAAAATCATGAAACTTGAATGGCAACTTTAAAGCCTTCACTTAATTCTGGGTGTTAATTTAGTAGTAGCAAGTTAAATGCAGTCAGCCCATTAATGTCGGCAGCCGGCCCGTTATATGAGAAAACTTCGGGCCGACAAGAAGTTACATGAAATTTATCACTTGATGCCCATTCCGTGTTCAAACTATGTTTAGGTACCTACATTAGGCCGTATGATGTTCCCAGTACCCGTTAATTCGGCCAGACTTCCGATGAATAAGCGGATAAGTGTTAAATAAAGTTTTCTACTGCAGGCACGAGTAGGTAACTTGAACTGGAAACGTGGTCATAAGTATGATTTACGCGTGTAAGTGTACCTAATGTAAAGCGACACTCACACGTCTTATAATAGAGATAATGCCGCTCGTGAGACAAATGCTCGCGGCGTGGACTTGACATGAGGCTGTAAAAATAAATAAAGGGACCGCGCGTTAAGCCGCATGCACACGATGAAATAAGATAACGTCACGAACATGGCGGCACACGGCTGACGCTGGAACGGCCATTATTGTTAATATTGCCAACAATTTTTATATTATGTTACGTATTAGATTATAGGAAAATTATTATGCAATATTACCTTAGTTATTCATGTATTAATTTGAGGAGAGTAAAACTTTTACAGAATTAAAATAAAGCCAAAACTACATGAAGTACATCCATTCATTGTTGTCGAATGTAATAAATCTGGTATTCTTTACACAACCCATACATTGTTAAGACCATTATTAATTGTTTTGTGTACTGAACCATATTTTACCAACTCAATGCTGTAAACTTGTCTTTGTGAACATTTTTTATTTGTCTGATTTCACAAAGATAAATGACGTCATTTTTTAGTATAAACCCTTTTTATATTTAGGTACAGCATAAATAAATAACATTATCATTTATTAATCAAAAATATATTTGTGTGTATAAGTTACCTTATTGTTATTCCATTGATAACATGTCTTAAACCAATCAGCTATAGGTTTAAGTGTCTTTGAGCATTGTAAAAAACTTCTATTAGTCCATAGCTAATTGATTAGTTAAGCAACTATCGGCATTGTCTACAGTGTTTTAGAATCTTATGTATTTATTGATTAACATAATGTGCTATATTGTAACAATATGTCTGTTAAGCTGTGGATAGACTGTAGGATGTAAAATATACGCTTTCAATATTTACTCTACGTGCAAATCCATTTATAGACTGGCTTAAATCCGTGGCTCTGTCTGCATTTTTTTCGGTCCATTGCGAATTTTGTTCGCATTTTCATATGTTTCACTTGTTTCATGCATGTATTTGTTAAAATAAAAGTAGTGTTAATTACTTACGTAAGTAAGGTAAGTACCTTATAAGATTTTTGCCACTACAGAATTTTTTTTTGTTGTTAATAAACGATGAAGATGTGGTTTGGTTATTGCAAACAGACACAATGTTTAATTAAACACGTTTTCAAAAAACCCTCATTTTCAATGCACTTTTATGTATGATTAATCCTATTGCAACATCAGTAACGTTGTCACAAAATGAATAAAATTATTGCTAAGTGATGCTTTAACTTCGTTTTGAAAATAATTTCACAGACACAAAGCTATTCACGAGTTATTTTGTGAAATAAACACGTTAAGTAGGCTAAGTGAGTGTTAAATATTTAAGCATATGAAACTGGAATAGCATCACTCTGAAAATGTTTCAGCCTATTGTTTCACAAAAGTAAATTGAGACAGTGAGCGATTCAGTAATACAATATTAATCGATCACTCAGTGGTAATAATTGAGTATTCAAGCCAATCGAGTGCAGTGACATCATTGTGTCATGACTAATCAGTGCGACAGAATTTCGATGGTTCAATCCAATAATTGTCATTTAAACGATTAATGCAAAGCCGATGTATCGCCGCCATTAAATAGTCGCCGTCATGCTGCGTGACCAATTTTGTCATAATGACGTGATTGCCAATATCATTCCGTCCAAATGGCCACTCGCGAGTCGTATGTTAACAACCGAATTACCTGTTCGGAATATTTCAGATCAGAGCAGCCAGGCAGAAGGACCACTCAGCAAACCCATTACAATTTGACTGGATTCCGCTTATGGCGTTATTTTGGATGACCTTTAAATTAAAACGGTGGTGTTGTCCTAACCAGACGGCGGTTAACAGCTTAAATCACCCCAGTTCACAAAAGTGACTGTGAGATAAAAGATGTAAATTAATGTGCTCTGATAAACGAAGAGAATCTTTTTGATCAACTCTCATAAAGTAAATGTCCTAGCATGAAGTTCTAAGAATGCTCAGTTTGGTTCGTTTAACAGGTGCAGAATAAAGCTTAAAATTCGATTCCACTTTAAGACTGAGTTTAACTTCAATATTTAGATCAATCATAAGACACTCTATTATTGATTGTTGTATTGTAATACGAACCTTAATTAGATGTACCAACTTATTTTACAACAGAACCACTCAGCCAGACGCGAGACGTAGTCTAGACTGGCTTTCACAAAGCAAACGCAACACAAAGCAAAATTCAATTCTATGAAAAGATAGACTTTAACACGTTGTATATCTATGCTATTAAAGTTTGTGAGGAAGAGGGACTGCTTTACGCAAAAACTAGTGGACACATTATAGTGAAACTTTAAAATTGTATTACCTTATGCATCAGTAGAGGTATAATCGCGTGCAGTGTGCAATTTAGCATTCCCAGTAGACATTCATTCACTGACGTCTACTTTGGAGTTTTCCCTGCCATCATGAGAAGCAACCTCTACCTGCAGAATTACCAGCATTAAGGTTTTGACGAAAAATGACTCACATAAGTGCCCATGTCGACACTTGTTTAAAAGTCTAAAGGCCCCTCGGGTTTGTATTGCGAGTGTCGTTGGAGTTGGTTAATTTCAAAACTTTTAAAATCTCTTGTTACGTCGCAGCCTTCCTACAGTATGCGTTGGTTTATGGTCTGAGAAATGATATTAGTTACGAGCTTCGCTGCAAGCGTCATCATATTCTTCCACTTCAGGAGCGCAGTGAGATAACTTATCTCTCTCACTTGCTGAACATTGCTGACGGTTCAGTATTGTCCTGAACTTCTGAACTACTTACCTACTCATACGTTTACCTACTAAACCTCAAAGGACTCGAACTTTTTATTATTTCCATGGCTAGCAAATAATCCAGGCACAATAAATATTGAGAGCAAATAGACAATACGTCTGTTGCCACTAGAAAAGTCGAGATAGGTCAAGCATATAATGAACTTTTCTACTTATTCGACGACCGAATATTAATAAAGTTGAATATTTTACTGACTGTGTTTCACACACATTTATGTTTAACTAACATATTCAAACCGAACAAAGTGTATATTTGTAATGGTTTCCTACTTTAATCAGTGAAAGCTCTGAACTGGCAACATCTGTTATTAATTTGTCTACACCGTGTAAATATTGACTCAAATAATGTGAAGCTTAGTTTGAGAAGATTGAAAATTCTTACTAGTTTAAAATGAAAATATTGGCATTGCGATGTTGAACAACGAAACAATCTGAAACGACGACAAAAAAAATTTGAAGTGCTCAATGCTCATAAGCAAACTGTAATTTTAAAAAGTAAACTGAAAATATTTTAAATATGGCAAGCATTCGTTTGAGACCGATGTCGGCTACTATGCAGTGTAAACAGAAACGAACTGAAATGGAAAATAAGTGTTCGAAATAACATTTTTGTCCCGTATTTGTTTGTTTCATTCCCATTTGTTTAAAAATCCCAGTTTCTAAAATAAGTTGAAGTTGTAGATCAAAGCGGTAAATTAATATAGGTACCTATAGGTTACTTATATATTTTTTTCTTAATGTGTCTTTTAAAAACTTGCATTTCTCAGGCTTGTTAACAATATAAAGATCGATTTTTGAATTCTTTATTAACCTAATCAACTAAAGTTAGAAATGGCGAGCATCTCTGCAGCAGCGGTGAAAATAGGCTTAAAAGCTGGCAACAAAGGGAATTAATTTTTATTCCAATACAAACAGACTTCGACTGTATACAGAAAATATTGAATAGAAAAATATACATAAAAAGAGTGTTTCGTTTGACACAAAGAGGAACCTGCCAAGAGCGACAACCTGGTGTTATACCTTTGCACAGCACAGTTACGGGTTTTAGAAGCAATTTCAATATTGTTTATTCCAATAATCCGCACGATTTTCGTGGAACTGGCGAAAAATGTTTTTCGACGGTGTGAAAAGTTTATTCCTAATCTGACTGTACAGTGTACATTGGAATGACAGAAATCACAACGCCCATCAAATGATTACAAAGGAGCCAACGGAAATTCGCGGATGACATTATAATTAACTGAAATCAAACTTAAGAAGTTATTTCAGCTTCAGTCACTGCTCTGCTGGAAAGGCTAAGATAAAGGTTTTATTGTTGGGTGGGAACGCCAAGAATTCCGATTTCGTATTGATGTTGATTTCAATGAAAGAAGAAAACGATAAATCATGTTGGCACTACAGTTTTCTGAATTTAACTGTATTGTTTTGTTTATGATATCAAAAAATTGATTTTAACTTTCAAACGCAGTGTGACAAACAAATGTTCAAATTATTTTAATTTAAAAATAAATAATCAAAACTAAAAAGCGTAAAGCAGAGAGCCTTATCGATTAAAGCGTTTTCATCTTATGGTCATGTGGTGCTATACCTAATGCAAAGGTGCTTTTTAATTTTTCTGTTTAAGGCCACCATCCCACCCATCCATGTAATTATTATTTATTTAACGTGAAAACGCTGTATGTTTTTTTCGTTTCAAGACAACTTCTAATATAAGCACATCTTTACTTTTTATTTCTATTTGCGTTTCCTTTTATCATTCCACAATAGAGATGAAACGGATATCCGGCAACTATCCGGTAGGCCGGATATCCGGCCCTAATTTACTATCCGGCCGGATACCGGATAGTAACTCACTATCCGGCCGGATACCGGATATTAAAAAACTAAGACAATTTCTTATTATTAAAATGAAATACATTAATCTTTGAGGTAAATATCAATAAAATGGCTTACAATAATGACGGCTTTTATTTAAAATCCAAAAAGTTACAAAAAAGCCATATTAAGGCCTTTCAAAACTAATTTATTTTTCTGGGCTATTCACTCTAATGACCAATACATAGATAAATAGTAAATATCTGTTAATGTCGAAATATTGCCAAATAAAATAGGCGATTTTTTTTCATTGATGATCTGATGACATGATGCAACTAGTTAAATTTTCGCTATTCAATCACACACTCACGATTGCAGCCGAAATTGAATTGATCTGCCCCCTAGACAAGTGGCAAAATCTGACATTCTATTCGGACGGATTCAATTTTCCAAAAGTGTGACTAGTCTATTCTACTACGAGCCCCAATGCAAAATAGTTTGTCTAGTATGAAAAATAAGATAATTATGTAATAATGTGAAAGTAATTAAGAAAGTTAAGAAGAAAGTAAACCACAATTTGAGTAACATTCAAAAGTTTATTTTAACGTATCTCAAAATCTTTCATGACCTTACTTATCATAAATAAATAAATAAATATACTGAAACAAATGACGCAAAAATGTTCGTCTACCATTGGCTCTCAAGCAAAATAGTTCGTCTACCACTTAGTTCTGTCGCCTTTGCTTTCAATTATAGCCTGACCAGGAACATAAAAACCCTCGCCATGTTGCGGAAAACTAATGGTACTAATTTCTTTTAATGGCAACAGTAACTGAAAACTTCATTGACATGTCACCTTGCATGTCAGTTTAATGCTGTCAAAGTGTAAACAAACTTTATTTTAAATGTGCGCAATTGATTTTGTGAATGAAATTGCTAAAATCTTTTTATAGTCGTGAAAGAAAAGTGGTTCACAATGTGTTAAAGTATTTGTCGAAGAGAAATACCAAGGGTTCGGACAATATTTTCATTGAATAATGTTTCCAACACAGGTTGTCAAATTGACTGACATGTTTATCGTATAGTACAGTCCACTATGAAAATTAGCTGTGGTTTGTTTCAACTACCTATTTTAAAGTTTTTTGTCACTTTCTAAGTGTTGAATTTTATGGAATTGGGAAAGAAGTACCGAGTTTGAAGCGTTCATGAGCAGACATTGCAGTTAAATATTCAAGTTCTGAATTTGATTATTTCGAGCACGACGATTTTTTTTGTCAATTTCCTTAAGAATTCTGTTTTCTGTTTTACTGGTATTTCTATTATTTTTATAGTGCTGAATGATAGATTGCACTGTAGATCTGGGCAGTGTCAAGTCTTTCGAAATTTGGTAACTTGATTTGCCCATTTCAATCCCAAAAACTACTTCTTTACCCACTGGTTTGCCACGCACGACCCATTTTTACTTGAAAACTGAAGAAATTAACAGAATTTTTCAGAAATTTATACTATCCCACTTGTAAAAATGACTCAGAATTACTTTTCCAAACGTAAACTTTTAAAATTGAATTTAAAAAAGGGTAAAAAATATTTAACTCAATGATAGACAAACTCTTGCATCGATTAACAACTATATGAACTATTTTGCTTACGATTTGCCCGACTTAAAAGCACGGTATCTCTTAACTTAAAAGGCTGAAACAGTTTATTGCTTCAACATTAAATAGTGCATAAGTAACCGAACATGAGATGGTAGAATAGTTTTTATGTTTACGTAACTGGACAAAAATAATTAAGTAAGAAAAAATCTTTCTCCATGTTTTTCGTACTAGACGAACTATTTTGCATCGGGGCTCGTAATATACCCACTGATCGCGTTCGAAGCACCTGTGCTATACTATACTCGTCACGACATGCAACGAGACAATGGGCCAACTATCCGGCCGCCGGATATCCGGCTATCCGGCCTAGCTGCAGGCCGGATATCCGGTATCCGGTATCCGGCCAAACAACTATCCGTTTCATCTCTATTCCACAATTCCTCCCACAACGTCATCGTTTGAGAGCGAAACAATTGTGAAGCTGAAATCGATTGCGAAGAACAAGGCCCCAGCCGCAAATTCACTGACTAATGAAATTTTCAGCTCAATCTAGACAAGAGGCGCTCGTCTGTTGCTCACATCTTATCCGCCTTTAATTTAAACCCAACGGCGAACGAAATAAAAACGCCTTTCATGCAAATTGAGTGCACAATGCAACACATACATCCACTGGCCCCGCGCATCTCGTCACAAATAAATTAATTCACACTCACAGTTTATAAATCGGTTGAAACTCACTGAGTCTGTATTTCGCACGCTAAAAAAACAACTCAGCTGTAACTTTATCAACATTGTGCGTTCGCTGATGGATGTTATTTTGGAAAATGTAAGATTAAATTGTTTCAGACGTTAAATTGTTCGCGCGAATTGACGGCAGCTTTGGGTGTGCGTTAAACAAGATTTTAATTACAGGAATCGAGTGGCTAACTCTTTGAATATGGATATTCCAATACTGACCGGAATAATGGAGGTCATAAAATTTTATGTTACAACAAAAGCAATAAAGCGCTGCGATATATTTTAACAAACATTTTCATGGTTTTAGATAACTGAGTCGTTATCTAATTGAAACTGAAACCTGTGAGTTCCCGCGGTTAATTTCTTTGGATAGGTATGCTTAATAAAAAGGCGGGCGGGCATCGCCCAGAAAGGCATTCCGGAAATATTTAATTTTGTTCGTCAAATTTGCATGTTTTATGAATTTTGGAATTCTAAAAAATGAGAATCTTTTTAAAGTGCATCAGATGAAACAGTTATGAAAGGGTTGCGGAAGTTTCTATCTAGTCACATCTAGTGAGATCAGGTAGGTATTGGATTAAAATTATTGGATAGTTTTGAAGTTGATCTATCTATTTTACACCCTTATTAAAATTTCAGTTGGCTCGGAAAGCGTTTTAAAAAGTTTAGATTTTTCAACTCTATTTGCCGATCAAATTAGGTATATTACAGTAAAAATCTAAACTTATAATATCCCTGACATATAATTCAGTTGCAGTCATTTTAGTTTATGCATTTATCAGTTCACACACATAAACTCTATTCAAATATTGCTCTGTTATGTGAAATAAGATATTCCTGAAAGGAAAGCAAGTAGTAGATAAAATCAAATATTATCTTAATCACTGTGATATTGTGATGAACGCGTCGTATAAGTTTGTATAGAACTTAGTGCGCGAGTCCGATTTTTTATCAGTACATTTTTTTTCTACGTTTCTCCAGGTCATACAATTGGCACAATGAGCTTGATGAAAAGACTAAGAGTAACAGAATCAAATCAGGGCTCATGTATTACACATTACCTCCTGACTCCCACTCTGTTAAGCGGCACGTCTCTAATTAACTTACTGGACTCGACGTCTCAGACGTTACTTAGTTGATGCACGAACCCAATGAAAGGTCTCTCACCTCGATTTATCGACAAAAATAATGTCATTGAACACGACGCGGTGGCAATGCGAGTTTCCCTCTTGGAAAAGTTTACGAATACATTATCAGGAGCGAATTGAATTAATGTTCCTGCCCTTCCGACATCTAATGCTACACCTCAGTTGCCTTCCAACTCATTATTTAGAGAAAAATCGCACACGAGCTCTCTCTCGATCGAATTTGTCGGCTTTTCATTGCGCATTTTCCTCTACAGTCGTGATTCAATAAAGTGAATAATAAATTATTTATCGGCGCTTTTTGTTCCCGTTACAAGTTTTGTTAACGATCAGTTTTAACGAGCAATGGAACACTTGTGACTTGTTTAACAGGACATTTGAACTTTGAACGGTCGATGAATTTTGAATATTGTGGACCTTTAATAACTTTCATATCTAACGCAGGAAAGAAGGTAACATTTTATGTAAGTACGCTTGTAAATATTGTATGTTTATAATTCGTTTGAGCGTAGGTACCGTTTTTCTTTTTTCGTGAAATGTAAAATATTTAATTAAATTAACTTTAGCAGAACCTAATTAAACTGTTATTAATAAATAATATCAATTTGCTAGCGGCTTGAAGTTGAGGGATTTTTACATATTTTACTGGAGAACAGACCTTAGTAATATTGTGTACATATTTGTAGATCAGGAAAACTCTTTCACATGACATGAGAGATCTTTATATCTTTGAGTTCATTTTGTAATACCTTAAAATACGAGATGTTAGCCCGTACCCAGGTTAAATTTACCCCGATTGTACACGCTGCGATCACACGCATGGTACATGCTGCAGTGACATATTGAGGTTTGTATCCGACACCGAATACATGAGGCAGCAACAGGCAGCACCCCTTAAGCGAGGTCTTTATTCTAACTAATAAAATGTTAATATTTGTAAACTTTGTCTAAAAAAAGAGTAGGTAGACACTGAGGCTGAGTTGCACCACCTAGCTTTGACCGTAACTTTGACGATAACCGGTAACCGGTGTTTTTTGTATGGAGTTTGACAGATTTTTGACGTTTGGCAAAGTTAAAGTAAGATGGTGCAACCCAGCCTTAAAGTAGGTAGGTAGTTAAATTAATAAAAATATATTTTGCTTGTTCGACCATCGGCCATTTCAGTTTACGGCCATCTATATCAGTTTGCGGCCACGAAATTATGTTAGTTTTCGGCCAGAACCTTTTCAGTTTTTTTTTGTCGTATAACTTTATCTTTTTAAATTAAATTAAAATCGTCAAAATAAATTTTTACTTAAACTAAAAGTTACAAACCTTTTTTTACCCGACTAGTACGGCAATATTAGGGTTGTAATTTTAGCAGGTGAGTAACTAATTGTAAGAAAACAGAGTAGGTATCGTTTAATTATCTATCATCTATATTATAAAATGAATGAAAACGAGATGTGATGTTTTTGCCTGTTTTCGGCCATTTACCTATTTCAGTTTACGGCCGCTTGTTAAATTAGTTTACGGCCAGTGTCTATTCAGTTTTTTTCCAATAATTCTTATATTTATACAAATAGGGTTTCTTCTTGAATTGAAAATAAAAATTACTTGACTACAGTTCATATCGCCAAAATGTGAAAAATAGTCGTTGTCGAGTTATTTACGATTTTCGGCAAAGTTGCGTTTGGCGCTTGGTCACAAACTTGCATTCATTAGGCCAACTCCATTTAGCAAGTACTTAATGCAAAAAAGAATTACTGATTTGACGCGAGGCTTTAGTGGTATAAAGGTATCAATGGGAAATTGGAGCTGCACTCACTCCCTTTCGTTAGCCATGTGGCTGCTCGTCCAGTGATCTGGCCTCGGAAATTAAATGATTTCCCTGGCCGACTAGTTCGGTAGCCGTTGCAAGCCGCGGCGGCTGTGCAGTAGCGGACGACACTGGTGCATCTATAGCGGTGCGATAATGGCATTTGGTGGGTTAAACGCTTTTTTGAAACGGCAGTTTTGTTAAAATCTAAGGCATTTTAGAGTCTAAGGTAGACTGTCTTTTAACTTGCGGGCTTGTGGACCATTATAGGTAATATGTAAGTAGTTATAGGTGCTATTTTGCAATAAAAATGTATATTAAATATGCGTCTATTTTATCTCTAAGAAAGAGTAGGTACATTATGTCTTATTACTATTATTACTGATGCTGTTAACGAAAGTTACCAGGTCGAAAATGTTCTAAAAACTCAAGTTTAGTAATGATTATCAACTTCTATTAAGGTTGATTTATAAATAATACCAATATTTAAAGATATCCTTGATTTACTTTTTCCTGCCTCCCTTCGACGCGGGTGTGGCCGCAGACTAACGCAATCAAATTAAAACCATTGCTTCTTGAGTTTTCTCTGCGTATTAACTTCTGATTAAATTCGTTTCAAGGTAAGCCTAGATTTCCCATGGGGGGCCGCTGCAAAATTTGGAGTGCCAATGTGTGGTCCCTAGTGTTGGTTTTTTCTTAAGAAAAGGTATTACGACCACGGCAACGATAATGCTGTGAAATGTTGTTTGAAGTGAAGATTCTTAAGGTTTTTGTGAGCACTGAGCAGAATTACTTAAAACTTGATGACACTAATGCTGGGGGAAGGACTATTTGTCACAAACTCATCAACAATTTTTATAAAAAACAGCCAAGCGCGAGTCGCACTCACGCACTGAGGGTTCCGTATTATTTGAGATAAATGACAACACTTTCGTTCCACTCTTCCTCGCCTTCGTCATTCAGGAAATATCGTCTTTACTTTTGAGTCCATTGGCCATTGATCTATCGAAAATAATATATTACAAATACTTATCCTTGAATCTTTTTCTTTCCGCGATTTAAATAAAGTTTATGTGAAAGGAAGAAGGAATTTACATACTTACCGAAGTACTAAGTTCATTTCATGTTTTTCATGTTTCCGACGGATTAGCAAGCTGAAGTGGCAATGGGCAGGGCACATAGTACGCAGAACTAACGGCCGATGGGGCAGCAAGGTTCTGGAATGGAGGCCGCGTACCGGAAGGCGCAGCGTGGGACGTCCACCTACAAGGTGGACCGACGATATCGTGAAGGTAGCAGGGAAGCGCTGGACGCAGGCCGCTACCAATCGATCAACGTGGAAAGCATTAGAGGAGGCCTATGTTCAGCAGTGGACGTCCTATGGCTGAAATGACGATGATGATGATGAAGTTCATTTATTTATTCATTTGAATCGTAAGCGCTAAACATATAATTTAGCTACTCTGAAGCTTCAACCACTCCAACGCGTGCAGATCGCCATCGCCGGCGCGAACACGGCGCGGTCATAGGCCAATGACAGACAGGTCGCCCCAACTGTCATGGGTCGCGCGACCTGGCCTAATGTGTGGCATTCTGAAAGAAAGTGACTAACCACACTGGCCAATGAATACGTCTATGCACTTTGCCATCGGTGGCGACGAAAACTACCAATGGCCGCCACAATCTACATACGTAACTTATCGTAAATAAAAAACGATATCGATGCAAACAGGACAAGTGGCCTTTTCCGAGCTATCAGCGAATATATGAAAAATTTGTCTGTATTGTCTGGTTTAGTAGCTTCTGGCCTAATGTGTGGCAGCGCCAAGCGGAGGTAGCATTCCATTGCACTCGCAAAGTGACAATCTAAGCTCTACTTAGTGCATATTTATTTTGTAACTGCCGTAAAGCATGGCGGATTTAATTTCGGTCCACTCCAGCGTTCCAGCAAAAACAAAATTATTTATTACTAGACGAGAATGTCCCGCGACGGTACACTTCCGCTTAACTTCCGAGATGATTTATATTAACATAGTTTCTGTTTAACGAAACTTTTAACATTAAAACGGTTTTAGTAAAAACACAACTATCGGTTTAGCGGTATAGCAATGATAGAGTGTACTGAACACCTTTCTGTCTAAATTAGGTAAGCCTATAGCAACGAATCGTAGTCATATAATTTGAAAACTACGAGTATTTATATTTGGTATATTATTGTTGTAATATGAAATAAATAGGTACATACTCGTAGTTTCAATTTTAAATACCTAATTATTTACAAATTACAACACAGAAATTTCCACTTACTCCTCTACTTTATTCTGTTTGTACGTAACTAAAATTTAGTCACAGTGATAGTAAACTTGAAACGTTATTATCCTGATATTACTTTAAACTTTTGTGAGAGTTTAAACGACACCGTTAAAATTAAAACTGATAATTCATGGGTTCATCCATTTGATATTGTCTGACTGACAAAACACAAATTGTTCGCGGGAAATTGTGGTTTGTATCCCTTGATTTAAGTCACAATATTCTGTGGTCGTTTTTTAAATTGACTTTTCATCACCGCGATGACTCGCGGAATAAAGCTGTTTTAAGTGTAATAAAGCACCCGTAGTCTACTGGTGAGTTGATATCCTGAATGACAGAGTCTTGGGTTCGATTCCCTTATAGGACAAGTGAAACGGAAAAACTGACTTGATTGATAAATTATTAGTTCATTCTTTACATGGTAATAAATAATAGCGATTATACTCGTACATGAGTAGGTAATTATAAAACATAAATTTTTATAAAGCACAGTAAGTTCGTTCGTTCGTTTCAGCCGAATGACGTCCACTGCTGGACATAGGCTTCCCCTAAGGTGGCTTTCACCAGATCATCGGTTCACCTAGTGGGAGGCCTGCCCACACTACGTCTTCCAGCTCGTGGTCGCCACTCGAGAACTTTTCTGCCCCAGCGGCCATGAGCTCTGTGCCCCGCCCACTGCTACAGTAAGTAGGTAGGTATAAAAGTTGAAAAAGACGGCAATAGGTATAAAATACATAAGATAAAGGCACATGCACACCCCATTGAAAGTGTCCGCTAACTATTCACAAAGTGAACAAGCTCGCTCGCAAGTTCGGACAAGTTAATTGTTGTGATTCGTGACTTTCGTGGATGTCAAACCTAATAACCAGGCGTCACCGGCACCCGCGGTGGATATGATGAGCGTAATAGCGTAATAGCGTAGACGCAAACTTAAATACGCAATCAAACTTGGTGATTGTGTGTGGCATCTAATAACTTACTAAGTCACTATTGAGCACCTCTCCAAACTAATCTCAGATAACACTTATACATTACATTATGTATTTCGAAATGATTAACTATTAAAGGCAATGTATTGCCTTTTCAGGCTCAGTTTTGTAAAACTGTGCCTGATTTTTTTCTGAATTGACAGTTTTCGAGGATTAGAAAGACGGATTACTTATTACCGATATAAAATCACTTTACACCTACTGCTAACTGGTTATGTAGGTCTTTGCAGTATGAAGCTTTTCCTTGCTTTTCAATCGAGTTGGCTTTTTACCCGACTGCGCCAGAAGGTTATGTTTTGTAATTTTAAATCCTTGGATAGTGGCGAAGGAAGCCGGAATATTGTATGTTAACAAAATTTTAATTATTTAACATACTTGTACTTATGTAATAACACCGGTCAACAAAAAAAAAACTTTTTTTTGCGCATGGATTTTACTTATTATATTCTGATTATGTAAACAAATGTAAATAAAAAAGTGCGGTTACAAATCGAAAATATTTGCTTTTAAAAAAGTTATAGCGATTTGAATTTTCCATCTTCATAGTAGAATGTCTCTAAAGATGCACGTCACATTCTCATTGGGATATATTATAAATAATTATGGGGGCTTATTCGCAAGAACAAGGGGCACGCTTTCATCAAAATATAGTGGGATTTGAGAAACGACGTTACCAAGGCCAGTATACTGAAAGCATGATAGGGTTAGATTTTTATGAAAAAAATCTTCTATGGAACATGACAGGAAATTAGAACTTTTAATTTTTAATAAATATTTGGACTCTATTTTAATTTTTCTCTTGTGAGAATGAATCTTAAATGGATGTTTGTTATGTTTTAATAATTAGAAAGAATGAAAGAAAGAAAGAAAAAAAAATATTTGGCAACAAATTAAATCATCTCTATGTTCAATGTTCATGTTTCATACATTCATTGATATGAATTTTTCTATTTTTTACACTTAACAGCAAATTCAGAACAATTGTTTGTTGTTATTCTTGTTTCTAGGTTATAAAGCAATAAAAATAAGCTATGCATAACCCGTGCGCAAAAATACTGTAGACAGTTGTAATTATTTTATTTATTTATTTCTTTTCACTTTTGCACATACAACTGTACAGTGACGGACTTAATGCCAGGTGGCATTATCTGCCAGTCAACCAGTTTAATAAGAAAACTTTTGATTTGCAAGGAGTATAAGGCTGGGTTACACCATCTTACTTTAACTATAATAAAAAGCACCGGTTATTGCTATAGTTACCGTTAATGTTAGGTGGTGCAACTCAGCCTTATACTTGTATTTTTATAGCCTAACAAATTGAGGCAAGACTTTTTTGTATTATAATTAAAAATAGAGCTTAAAGGTTAATAAAGGTTTAATTAACGAAAAACGTCTCTTCCTTTTTAGGGTTCCGTAGCCAAAATGGCAAAAACGGAACCCTTATAGTTTCGTCATGTCCGTCTGTCCGTCTGTCCGTCTGTCCGTCTGTCCGTCTGTCNGGGGCACTGGAGTTGTATTTATTACATTAATGGAATACTGCGTGTGTACGATAGTCTTGTTGGTGTTCTAGGAAAATCGCAAAAAATATATGTAAAAGCCTTGTTTCCGTATCTATCGGAGTCATGTATTCAGTTTCCAAGTGTTCAGCGACAACCGAATACTATTGATTGTGGTTTGTTTGCCATTGCTTTTGCCACCTCTTTAGCTCGGAATATTTATAAATACATATATAAAATTAATATTCATACATAAAAGTACAAGGCAAAATATCGGGAGAGTTTAGGCTCCATTCACCAGGTGTATAAATTGACATAATAAGTTTATTATATTTGCTGCTACGGAACCCTTTGTGCGCGAGCCCGACTCGCACTTGGCCGGTTTTTAATTTTTAATATATGTATTTACATATTATCAACAAACGTTGTATTTGAACAGCATACCAACTTTACCAATACTGTCGTTGAATGAAATGGAAACAATTTGTATTCACAAGCTCAAAAGCCGATAGGAGTATAATACAATATTGTTTGCAAGAGGGTAGCTAGACAAAACACAGTAATCCTCCAATTGCGCGGAATTTGTTGCGAACTCGATCAGGAGCAGCCAATGTCTATTCCTAGACACTAATTAAATACTTATGTTTCAAGTTTGTTTTAGTAGGTGTTGGCTTTCTCAAAAAGAAGACTGATGCCGGTTTTCATCATCAAACCCTAATTTCTAAGTGACCCCTATGGTAAGACATAAAAGGTTTTTTTTTTCATAGGGGTCACTTAAAATTAGGATTGATGGTGAAAACAGGTATAAACCTATGAAGGTATAAAACTTAAAACGGCGTGAAGTCTTCATATTACTTATTTCTGTTTCTGTTTTTGAATGTTCGATTAATAATAATAATAAAATAATAAAATCATTTATTTGCAAGAACATGGTTAGATTGGTGTTAATTTAGTTAATTCCAGCATATTCTGTCGCATGCGACGTGCAAAAGTTTTTGTTCTTAAAGTTATGTTAATTATTATTGCTACATTTAGTCTTAGATTTTACATATTTTTACAACTCAAAATACTTATTTTACTCATAGTTGTTTTTCATATACCATGACAGTAACAAGTAACAATACAATAAATACATGTCAGGGAACAAAATGAATTAAAGACAACCTGAGGCATTAAGGTTGTGTTGCACCATCTTTCTTCAACTTTGACAAACGTCAAAAATCTCTGGTTAAAATCCGTACAAAAATACCGGTTACCGTTATAGTTACGGTCAAAGTTTGGTGGTGCAACTCAGTCTATAAGCGTTCTGGATTTGACAATAGTTTATAATGAAATGTTATTATGACGATTAATATTATGATACTATTACCCAACCAAACAAATTATTCACTCAATGCGAATAGTTTTCTTACTTATTATATTAAATTCACTACCGTTTAGTAAAAACAACTAAGATATCTTTTTCAAATATTAGTTCTTGTTATTTTTCAGCTATTTTTTCAGTTCATTCCAATACTTATATGCTAATGTTTCATAGTTCCTAATTTATGTCGTCACAAATCACTTCCAAACCACTGAGAAAAAGCAGGCAAATGACTAGGAAGATATTAATTTGAAAGGCCGCTTTCACTTAAGAGTAGTTCCAGTCAAGTTTATACATTATGTCGTCGTGGAGGGAAACTTTTAAGTGTTCTAACGATATTTCGAGCTGTAACTTCTTATTTTTTCTATTGTTTTAAAAGTTGTTAAGAAAGCATGAAGCACAATGAATATTTTCCATAAACTATCATAATGTAATAATTTTAATGATAGTAGAGTCGACGACACAGCGTATAACACAAACATGATGATGATCTTTACAATCAACAAAGTTTTATAATTGCAATAAATATAGTACCTATTCTTTCTATATTGTATTTGGATTTTTCGTGCATCAATATAACCTATTGATGCATATTTCATTGAATACATTTCGAATTAAATCGCTTAGCGTTTTGCCTATTTTACCAATTTGTAGACGAAAAAAATGTGTACTTTCTATAAGTATTAACTAAACATCTCAGTTTTTTGAGTTACTACGGTTGTCATGTGCGAGACATTTTAATACAATTAATCCAAGCTGTTCTCCAATTCCGAACTTCAATTAGTGAAAACAAGTGAAGATCACTAATTGAAGTTCCATGCGACAGTCAACTGTCCAAAACTTCGGGGAAAAAACAAAAGTGTAACGTTCCAAAGACCGTTGGGGGAGTGTAGAGAAAAAAAAAACAAATCGTTTGCATCTTGTCTAAGAGGATATTGCTGGCACACAGCCACAGTCCATATCTATCGCGTACACCACGCGTAACAAAGTCCGCTCACGTACACTAAATCTATATTTTCCCAGCAGCATGAATGTAACCAAGTTTTAAGAACATCTGCTTTGCTTCTTGAAATAATAATGTAACAAGATTTTTTGTAAGGACAAAGACACATTGTGGTGATAGGCTCGGCAGTATTTTAATACATTTTGTCGTCACATTCCGCAGAATGTGACGACAAAATGTATTAAAATACTTGTTACTAATATGAGTACTAAACACAAAAATATCCCCGACGCTACTTTAACGTAGACCAAAATCATGGGAAATCTTCATAGCATCATGATTATCCCAAACTTTTAATTTATTTTATCAAATGTTATCTTTAGAAATGATATGTCCTTTTCCAGGATCGAATTTTCATTTTAAATAGCCCAAAAATTTTGTTATCATCAGTTAATGTAAGAAAATTTGAAGAATATTGCGAATTCGTATTATACGAGATTTGTTATTGTTATTTTAATATACTTAAATTTGAATAGGTAAATTATTCGAGGCATTCCTAGATACTAAATATACATTAAACAATGTAAAATAGATACATAGCGTGAGAAGTAACACATTTTTAAATGAAAACTTCTTTGACAAAAGGACTTGAACTGTATATTTTCGTAGTTCAGCGAATGGGCTACGGTTAAAATTCGACGAAACGTAATAAATTACGGTTGGCGTATTTCTGATCTCATACAAGTAGTATTGTATGGGTCGTGTACAGTACCCGTATCTATCTGAGAACTATGAATAGATTCTCTGAATGATCACACATAATATTTTAAAGGACATTTTATATTGATAAATACGTTCTGCGATCAAATGGTCTTATTTATGGTACCTATACATCGTTTCGAATATTTAAGAACATAGAGTCACCAAAAAATGTGTTTAATAAAAATCCGGTATACATTCCTGATTCTGCATGTGACTTCAAAGAAGGTGCTCATGTCTATTGAAGTGAAAAAATAATAGGTTGTTACTTTATAGATAGTACTCGTAGTAAATACCCCGTTATTATGCTGTTTGTTGTGAAGGATAATAGTGATAACGGAGCGGGTGAAACTGATAAACAATAAATCGTTTGTTACGGCGCAGCTAATTAAGTGGCGGCCATGATGGATGGCTCCTCGGCGGTTAGCGTGACGTCAAATCATTTGGCGTTTAGTACGTACCTAAGTGCAGAATACTGTTACAAGGTGGTTCGGTGTTATTATTAATAGATTAGCTGTTTGTAGGGACTGTAACTAATATTAAGCACATTCAGGGATCTTATAGGTGCATCGTTTACTGCATTGTTATACTACAGTAATGTTTCTATCTGTAGTGTTACAGAATTATATTCTCATTATCTGGTCGAGCTTTTAAATTAAATTACCAGATCAAGTACCCATATTAGTGAAAAAAATACTCCGTGAATTGATTTCCTAGATATGTATTTGATTGCTGGCTACTTAGATAGAATCCCATCAGTCTTAATCCCCACGCGAAGAAATGTAACATGAAAATAGCTACGAGTATAAGCGATTTGTCTGAGGAGTACTTAAAGTCACCTCCGAACGCACATACCTCACATTAAAGGCGAGCGAGACAGAAAAAATATGGCACGTGTGTTGGACGATAACTTACTTTCAATTTTCAGCCCGAGGGAAATAAGCGGCAGTCTTAAAAATTTCCACAGTGCTGTGCCAAGGGCGACTGGGATCTACCCACGTCTGTCAACCAACAGCAACTATTGTTGGCTCATGTCACAATTGTCCCATTCAAGGGCACTCAGCCTCTGAATGCGAAATCAACATTTTTTTCGTATACAATTTTCCCGCCGAATCCGCCAACAACCAATTTCGTGGTAACTCAACGATCAGGAGGATTTGAAGAGACACGCTTCGAACTCCGCGTATGCACTTAAATATTAAGACTACAACACCATGCAATTAATCCGAATATTTTTACGTGAACCGCAAAAGAGCAACGTTTTAACGTTAAAATAAATACCTTTCAGATAAAAGACATGTTATTATACACATTTCTGAATTACATTAACGAAGTGCTGCGTGAATAAAGCAAATGAAAATACTTTTAACTGATTATTCGCACAACTTCCAATTTATAAATTGAAGTTTGGTTTTTAAAAGCACTTACGATATTGTGAATTACAAATATTTGTAAGTATTTAATTGTCTGCCTTTTCTTAAAATACCTTAAATATATTTACAAATAAGTAATGCTTAATTACGAGTAATAGCATACACACTTAGAATAGACGCACACCGTTGATTTTTAGTTGGCCGATAGTTGTGCCCGATTTTAATTTGTATGAAGAATCGGCCAAATCGAATCGGCGTAGTGTGCGCACTCCCATACTATTACATGCCCATACTGTACCTCTAGTAGGAAAAACTTTCGAGTTCGTTTCGTTGCGTATTCAAAGTGTCATCGAAAAATTTTGTATGAAAAATTAAACAGCGCCCCCTATATTATAGCCGCCCTAGGGGGCGCTGTTTAATTTTTCATACAAAATTTTTCGATGACACTTTGAATACGCAACGAAACGAACTCGAAAGTTTTTCGTACTAGAGGTACTGATCAACTGCTCGACTAAACTATCGGCCGACGAAAAATCAACGGTGTGCGCCTACTCTTAGTTAATTTTCATATAGGTAAGTACTTCATTATCGTAACACGTGTAGGTAGATGTGTAATTTTAATAGGTACTCTTACACGTCTTTTCTCTGAATTTGCCTCATTATTAGTGCCTCATGTTCTTCAAAGCGTTTCTAAAGATACCTACGAACTAAAATTAATTAATTGTCTAATAAACAAAGCCATTGCAACGCGCGGGTTTGGTTGCGAATCGTTTATCTTTGCTGAAAATCCTGCTTTCCAGGTATTTTTTAACTTGTCAGTCACTATGACAATGCTAAATTATCATAATGCTTTCTGTGCGCTGCACTGAGCGATGGTCTGTCGCAACACTATCTTGAACTGAACAAGTTTAATTTAGTGTAATGGTTAAAATATTCTCATGTTCACACTGATTCGAGTGAAATACTTACGTCGCTTTATGGACAACGACTTTAGTAATTTGTAAATTATATTCTCTTAATAAAGGGTTGTCTATTGTGTAATACGAGTAGGTACTTGTAATGTGCCCTCTACTTAATTTAAAACAGACTGCTTCATACTTTTAGCTATTGTTTTGAATTTAATTTAGGATTCGTTTGATCTTAATGAATAAGTAAGAGTAAATGATGATTCTTAACATTGTCTAAACCAAAAATAGGTTAGGTACCTACTCTAATAACTAACTTTATTATGTTTTTAGAAGTGAAAACATAAAGCTCCTTCTGGCGCAATCGGGTAAAAACAGCTTTTGTTGTATACTTTTATTTTTAATACCTTTTCTATGTCATTGCTATTTATAAATTGAATTTATTCTGATTCTAGAGCTTAATAACAAGCAAAACAATTTAATTATAATGTAGACGATCGTAATTGCTCCGAAAGGTTACCTTTTAACCAATTACTCGGCTTAAACTCTAAATAATAAACTCATAATTGATCTCACTAAATAACCGCCTATTATTTTCCAGGGTGAGTCTTGTAACTTAAGCTTTAACTAGTGAGTAAAAGTGAAGTTTAACTTTTAATTGACACTTGAGCCGTCTACCCTCTAAATATTTTAAATTTTGCTTTGTTCGAAATTATACACGTCTCGGAGCAGTTTCGAGATATATTTTTGAGCTACGAAGAAGTAGATTACATCTCAATATTTAATTGAAAGTTCCACCGTTCCTAAACAAACACCATCAAAGCTAGCTTAATATTCAAATGAAACGAAATATTTGTATAAAACTTGGGTTAGATTCAACGTTTCGTGCTCCCTCCCTGTCAAGGCTGTAATAAGTACCTAATAAATGGTGATAACATAAGTGGAAGACATCAAAAAGTGTTCATGTAATTATGTTTATCAAAATTACCTAATAACATTTAAAAAGTCGAATTCTAAATAACAAAGTACTTCAATTAGGGAAATGTACTACTTTAGTGAGACTTGGTGATTAGCATAAAGCTTTTTTGGATAATCGCCAAATTTTAAGAAATTGAACAAGAAGTTCTTCTTGTTTGAACCTCGAGAGATACATTTCAGGGTTCCTTACGTTTACTGTTAACACGTTCCTGTACAAAGGAGTCCTAATATGTAGGTGGAGATGACATACCTACGAGGTGTTCCTGTTTCTCAGAATTGGCCTATGGTCTCAAAATAGAAGAATTAGAATTTTTCCACTGAATCTGGAGATTAATGTAGTTTATCGAATTCAATTGTTTATTACATCATTATTTTTCGCCTCCACTTTGATATAGCCCTGCCTAAGCTTTTTAATTAGTGTTATATAAATTTACCTTATTAACTATAAAATCAGAAATTTTTAATAACTAGAATTACAAAATATATCAAATAAAATGTTCTAAAGACACAGGATATTAAGGGAATGCTTCACTAGCACATTGACAATTATCTAAACAAGCACTGTTTGTAAGCACTTGTTCAAGCACTCGGACGTGGCCGCGAAACCACACGAATTAATTAAGCGTTCAGCGGCAACGACACTCACATTTTCATGAAGTTTATGATTTTCCAGCGTTAGAAAGTGAAACAAAAAAGGAGCTATTAATTTTGTGGCGATGTCGATGGTTAATTAGTGCAAAAGTACTTAACCGTGGGTTGTTTCGACCGGACGGGAGATAGGTATCGACATTTTTTTCGGAAAAAAATGAGTTATGACTTTTGTATAGGCGATGGTATTGCAATTCACAAATTGAAACCGCTTAAAGGTATGCACTTAGTTGCAACAGGTGCAACGAGAATGCGTTTGTAAAACGTAAACCATATTTATACAGTAGGTAGTGCAATGATATAACTGATACTGATGCTCATAACACTATCATTTAGCATGAAACAGGATTTGAACTGCTTCTGGTGTAGTTTAAGGCACACGAACTACAAAGCCAGATGGCTGTCAAAATTAACTCAATTGTCTACACCGATGCCTGCATAGTTAACAGATACTTTTGCGTATTTATATTAGGTACTCTTTTTTTAGCGATGCAAATGTGACTGTCTCGATGCAGAATCGATACAGACGCATAAAATACTCGTATAGTTTTCATTAGCATCGATACAATCACGATGCAATAAAATTTTTTACCTAACATCCTGTATAATATTATTAGTAGGGATTTTGTTGAATAACACCAGCATAATCGGATCATTAAATATTGCACGTGATAAAATCGCACGTGTATTCGATTAATTTAAACACAAAATTTGAAATTTCATTTATAATGGAGTTCAATCCTGTAAATTGATTAAAGGTGCCAATTTAATTGGCTAATACAGGTATTAACGATGTATTTTGATAACATCATTCGGAAACTGTCTACATTGTTGGTAATTAATTTGTACGCATCTATTTTAGATCAGCACTGCTTTGGAGTGAGAGGTGGATAGACCGATCTATGTATTTAACGCCCGTATTCACAAACATTACTATGAGGTCTCACAGTGCGCATGAACGCACAGGGTCACACAGGAACCAATCACAGAGCACTGTTCAATGCTGTGCGTTCGATTTGCTGCTTAAGCAAGCATCGTTTGTGAGGGCGTTAAATTTACGTATAGGTACCTAGACGACAGTAGGTACTTAGGTAGGTACATCAGATTAGACATTTTGTTACAAAATAGCACCTATCAGAACTACTTAAGATGCCTCAGTTCAGTTCTGTTGATGTGTTGTTTTTTATTCTTCACCACTGATTTCGAATGGAACGTATGAGTACCTATGCGTTAAAAGTTATTTCAAATTGTTTTTAATGTCGGCTATTGGCTCAGAGAAAATCAGGTGCTTATGAAATTCTCATGTTTCTGGCATGTCGTTATGTTTGAGAAAATGAAAGTTACAAAACATTTCCTTACATAAAGAACGTGCCACGCTACGTGAAAATAATATGCCAATCCACCTCTGCATTCCGAACTTGATGTTTCATCAAGCAACTCACCCCTGGGGTAAATATTAAAACCGAGCGTAAACAAAAATACAACAATTTTCTTGGTATTTATTTTGCGTGGTGTATGGAAATGATTGTACAAAGTGGAAGGGCAGGGCAGGGAAACGTTGGGCTCTGAGCACTATCTGGAGTTCGATGTCAATATTATTTTTTTCACTGGAACGTGAAGTGAACGTAGAGTGAATGAAAGCTTTTATTAACTTCTCTTTGCCGCTTAGTGTACTTAGTATCTCACTGATTTTGGTACCTACGCCAGTGATTTATTACCCTTTTGTTATGTTTGAATAAAAAATTATTCCTCTTCTTCCAATTTATCAAGAAGCGATTCATTTGTTAATTCGATTAACGGTTATTAAATAAAATCATTTCGAATAACATTTATATCTTGCAATAAAAATTATAATTCTGAACCAAGTTTTAAAAATTCAAAAACATACCTACTCGCAATGTGCATCCAATATGTTTGCTCTCATTAATGTATACGCGTTAATTGTAAAGTTTAATATAATTTATTTATTAAAACATCACCTCACTTATTCGTTTATTTTGAAAGCCTTTTAAATATGGAAATCTCATTTTGCAATAATATTTTACCATTAGGTTAAATGATTTTCATTGTATGTAATGGTTATTTTCATTAATTTCAAGAGGATAATACACTACAATACAATAATAATTTATTGTAGTGTCTTATCCTTAGCTTCAAATTATTTACTTATATGGCAAACATACTACAATTATAATATGTTGCAAGAGAACTAAGAACTTATTGTTTTTAAGCAGTAGTTTAATATTTCGTTTCAGCCGAATCACGTCCACTGCTGTACAATTGCCACCCTCAAGCAGTGTAATATGTAAAATAGACTTCTAAAAATTAAAAGAATAGATACCTACTGCACAGAATTAATATTTCCAAACTCGAATCTCGCAAACAAAAATAGACTAAACTAAGCCTTAAATTCCTCAGTACTTGCAGTTTGAACAGATTAATTAAACTCTATGGACTGATTCATAAGTACACATTGTTACTGCTCCTACTGACCAGTGACCGCAGGTAGGTAACTACGTCATATTGATTTTGAGTTATGCGCCATTATCTGTACAGATCTGTTAGCAAACAAACAGCTAAATTAAATCTTGTATACAAATGAAGCATAATCAGTTGAATAATTGAAATATATAATACATTACGAGATATGAATTTTAATATACTAAAATAGGATTTCTCACTAACAGCAATGCTTCGAGTGAACTCTTGAAAGATTGATTTTATATTCTGAGGATCAATGAAAATTAAAAAGTATGCCACAAATTATGCCACGTGAAAAAAGCATGTTTGTCTGTTAATTGGAAAAATAATATCTTTTTATATGAGAAGTAATTATTTATTAGAGAATAAATTTTATAATAATACATTAACTTAAAATGACTTAAAAACTAAAATTTAAAAATTACTAATGATTATAAATTTTATTACATTATATATTTTGTAGATTATATTACATTCATTCAAAATAAAAAAAATACCTTATTCGTTTTACGGATTGAATTGCGCAGTCCATGGACTGCGCAATTCAAGTTATACAAGTTAACTTTAAAAAAACCGGCCAAGTGCGAGTCGGGCTCGCGCACAAAGGGNTAAAAAAAGGCGTCAACTACAGCAATAACTGGCAAAACCAAGTGGTCAAATTGATGAGTCAGTCCAAAGAAAATCGGCGAAAAGGTGAAATATCACGCTGTGCAAAAATCATTTGCTTACTTACGATAAAACCAATAAATTAATTTTATAGCTCGTCTCCTTCTTTTCAGAGAAGCATTGAAAAGACTGCTTCTCTTTAAGATTCGTTTCAATCATGAAATTTAATAGAGGTTTGTGGTGTAGCGGTTCGTAACGGACTACGCCGCGGCGAGGTCGCGGATTCGATTCCCGCACAGTACCTACAAACATTTATGTGCATGAACACATTTTGATTGTATCGGTCTGGGTGTATTCTACCTATAATATGTAGGATATAACTATTTACAAAAAAAGTACTGTATCTGTTAGTAGTACAGGTAATACTACCTATGGGTAATGATACCCATGGTAAAGCTTTGCTTAGTTTGGGACTAAATGGCGCAATGTAAAATATTCAATCATAATAATAAACCAAGGATATTTATTTGTCAAATTGTGCGTACTTTAATTAATTTTCATAGTTTTCAGAGCCATTCATTGTTCAAGATAATAGCTTCTGAAAGAATGGCAGACAAAGTTCTTCACTGCAGCTTTCGAATCTATACTATGATGTTACGTAGCATGTACTCGACAAAGTACGAAGTAAATTTGCTCAGAAATTGGTTTTGTTGGTGATCCAGTGGTTCAGCGATGAAAGCGCTTAATTTTTAAAGCTACGAATTCACTAGCTAATTGTGTCAGTTGGTTGGCTTTCTCTGAAACGAACTGTGCTTAGTCTATTTTGAAACTGTGACTACTGTCTCACTACGAAATCATGAGCTTACAACGAGACAATTGGCTTCAGTAATAATAGATATGCAAGAATACCATTTGCTTAATTTTATAAATCTAGTTTTAGTTAGATATTGAAGTGCAATAAGCTACAAATAGATTTAGTTTGTGCTATTGAGTAAACCTGTCTAGAATAGTCAAATATCCGCTTATGTAAAAAGCTTTTACGGTCCTGCATTTTAATCTACATGACAAAGGCCATAGGTATGCAAAAGCCATGGAAATCGATCCAATATAGTTGACTCCTACAAGCGGAATATGCAAACAAACATGACAGCCCGACAAGGTTCTGCTTCTACCGTCTGTTTTTCAATATATTGCCTCTATCAATGATGGACAAATTCCTAGGCCATTGAAATAATTAGATAGTAACCCCTATTTTTGCTATTTTTAAACCTGCTGTGACTGAGATTGTTGCGGCGCGTCTCAGCAATTGCCAAATGTTTGTCTCGGAGCGCTGGTGGCTAGGCAAAAAACAATGAGGCATGCAAAGGTTTCTTAAAAGTAATTGACGATTTGCATGTAGATTAGGCACTTACTCATTTAATAAGTCTAAAATAATTTTGGATTTTGATTTCTTAAACAGCAGCATTGTGAAACAAAACAAAAAAATCTCTGTCTTTTAGTACATAATCTAACTTTATGCTCCAATTCTCTCACATTCAATAAAATGCTTTTATTTCTTTTAAAATGGCAAAATAATGATTTAAGGCAGCCCTGATCGAATCAAAGCTCATTATCCCAAGTTATAAAACGATGTACAAGTACAATTGAACGATTTCATTCCATATAATGCCATGCCCGCGTAATTGTTCCGACCATTATCATTCCAAAGCCGCAACACCAATTTATATTTATACTTTCCGTTTCCAAAATAACTTTCGGAGGTGTTTAACGGAGGCGTAAAAAGCCTTTAAGAAATTTATGTTATTTGTAACACTGACCAATTTCGTGATTTTATTATATTCACTTATGCACATACCTTTATGAATAATTGCAAACATGAATACTTTGAAACCTTCGTGATATACGCTGTCACATCTAGGTGCACCTAGTAACACTTTACTTAGTTTGGGACGAGTAAAGTTTAAAAATGCCCTATTAAATTAAGTAATTAATTATTAACGTAACGTTAAGTATGTAGTTAGTACAATTGTAAATCATAGCATTCTGTAAATGCACTAACAACTACGAAGAGCACTGGCATTGGTGAAACTAATAGGCTCTCAGGCACCCTTTCCATTGCACTCAGGTGACTATTAAGGGGGCATCTTCCAATTTGTGAAATTAACTGGCCCTCAGAGCGCACTCTCGCTACAGGCCGCTCCATTTACCTGCCAAGTGATCGCTCTACCTTAGGCCTGTTTCAGACACAGCGGTAACCGCGCGGTTTCTGGGTGATTTTCATTGGCGAGGCGGTAACCGTGCGGTTACTGCTTGATGCAAATGTACGAGAACTACCCAGTGACTGCGCGATTATCTCTGTGTTAGAACAAGGCCTTAGGTTCCTCGCAAACGAGCGAGGTGGATATAGCGCGTCACGTACTTTGGTACCGCGCAAACGAAGTTGGCCGGTGGCTGCTACAATTTGTAATTATTTTGATTTTTATCAAGTGGCTGCCACCGGTGGTGTCATGTCGCTGACACTGTGACGCGAGTAGACGCCACTCGCTACAAATGTGCGGCGATGCCATAAAAATGTGTAAAAGTCATATAGCTTGTCGCCAACCACCGGTGGCTGTGGTTGGAACATAGCCCGTTTTCGCGAAGCCTTAACTTTCATCGCCTATTCTCTCCATAAAGTACTTACCGATCTTCATTTCTTTGCATTTTGTAGTCGAACACTGCAATTTTCTTCTGATATCGGATCGTGTGGGTTGCAACAACTAAGTTTATTTCTAGCAATTTATAAGCATCTCATCTAGCGCAGCCTACGTAATATTATGAAGGTATTAATTACTTTGTTAAGAGCGCCTTAGCTATCCCACTCAGTTTCCAATAAAGCTTACAGTGTAGCATCAGATATTTTTATAATTAATAGGAAATTTTATCGGAAATAATTTTATAATTATGATTATAATGTTGATTAGGTATGTCGTCTCTAGCCTTTCATTGATATTGAGACGGCCAGATGATTAAACTTCACTCCTTTTCAGAGTCTTAATAATTAGTGTTTATTGCTCGAACGATAGCTTCTTATTACATTTAAATTATAAAGATCTTGCCTACACAAAAGATCAGTTTATTCAATTGTAGTTGGTCTTTTTAACTCATGCTTGATTAATGTCTAGACGTCTAAGGGCTGATTTTTCAATCGTTAGATAACTTATAACTGAAGAATAAGTTTGGCACATTGACAGTTTCAGTATGGGAAATATGTCAAAATGACAAGGTTATTCTTCAGATAAAAGATATCTGAGGATTGAAAAATCAGCCTTAAAACATATAAGTTAGTTTTATTAATTAAACGATTTTAGGAACTGCATTAGTTGAACACACGGATTATTTGAGTTTATCGAGTGCTAATGTGGTCGAAAATAGAGACGTTCCTCGCCGAAAAGCCCGAGGCGAGTCTACGTCCAGGTTAGTTCCTAATTGACCACCGCAGCTCAACTAACCGGCCGCTAACATACGTGCAAACTTTCCAAACTCGATGGTAAATATCGGAACGTCTAAAATGCCCGAGTCAGCAAATTAACTGATAGAGCCGTACCTGGAACTTATTATGCTTCAACATTAATTTCGCAGCGGAATATTCAATCAGCGACGGAGACCTTACAAAAAGTAAATCGGATGAACTCGCAACTATGCAACTAATTTCTTCCAGGCACTACCAGTCTGGTTTCATCGTTTCAGACAGAAAGTAATACGGCTTTGACGTCTGAGTAGTGCCTAATTGAATGAAATATTTATCTCGCTCCATTATATTACGATTTAATGACGAAATTCGAAAGCTAAAACAGTTTCTGTTGATTTGTATTTCCGTGCAGATGGACATGGTCCCCCGAAACTTTTCGCCCCGCTCGCTGCGCGTCTCGTCTATTGAAAACTCAAATGCAGTATTTTAGCGACGCAACTATATTTGAAACAGTTTTCCAGTTAATATTAACAGCTAGAGAGTTGCACAATTAAAACGGTTCATGTACAAAATATGATGGAGGAAAAGACATTTCAGGAAATGTTGCGAGTTTACGATATGTTGTGGTGTGGTCAACGTGTCGAAGTAACAATTTGAGAGTTTACCGGTTTAATTTAACTTACCTGGAGGTTTCAACAGGAATACGAGTATAATATTTATTTTATTACAAATTACCTTACAGTGCTGTAAAAATAGTATTTTCTCGCGTAACAAGTTCATCATTATCATCATCATCATTTCAGCCATAGGACGTCCACTGCTGAACATAGGCCTCCCCCAATGATTTCCATAATGGCCGGTTGATGGCGGCCTGCATCCAGCGCCTTCCCGCTATCTTTATGAGGTCGTCGGTCCATCTTGTGGGTGGACGTCCTACGCTGCGCTTTCCGGTACGTAACCGTTCCGTAATGAGTTATTAGAAAATAAAGTTTTGGTAGTTAGATAGACTCGTAACAAATGGAAATGCGACATAAAATAAGTTATGGCAACTTGCTGCATCAATATGACATTGACTCTATAGTCCAGTCAAATTAGACATGAACCCTGCATTAATTCGCATACAGCTGAAAATTGGTACGCATGTTCAGAGCACCATTATGAATTAACCGTGAAAAGTCCCCATCGATCCGACATGTGCTAAAAAAAAATTCAAGGTCAATCTTAAAAAATACGGGTTTTTGAGATTTTCAGCTAAACGGTAAGTTTTATCACAAAAATATGTAAAACAAGGTTTAAGACCATACAATTATCTATCAAAATTGTCTATACACTTTCTCCTAAGAGTCAGCGTTTCTGAGATTCGATGATCCGAAGAGTCAAAAAAGTGTTCATAACGGTCTTACACACAAATCCAATGTGATATCGCCTCGTGCCTCGACTCAGCATTGTATCATGATGTGTTGTCGACGTCGAATATAAAATGATCAACCTCAATGTCGTCTGTCATCTTTAATTATCGAAAAATGGGTGCAACTTTGATGAAGAACTGCACCGTAAGTTTCTAAGATACGAAGTTTTCGTGTCTATTAGGTTTAAGAGCTCTTATATGCACACGTCACTACTCTACTTGTAACTCTATGGTCACTCTTTTAGCCCGACCAAGTTAGACAGTTCAGGTTATAATAATTCGCATAGAGCTAAAAATTTGTGTGAATGTTGAAAACACCATCCTAAATGAAATGTCAAAAGTCCCCGACGATCCGTCATTTAAAAAAAAAGTTTTCGAAGTCCCAAGTTTTTTGCATTTTTTGGCCAAGTAATAAACTTGTCATAAAAATAGATAAAAAATAATAGTAGATCATAAAATTATCTATTAAAATTATCTTTACCCCTTTTTCCTAAGAGTCACCGATTATGAGGTAGAACGAATCAAAAAGTTAGTTAAGATGTTCTCGTTATTATGCACATGTTTCCACAACACCTATGATGGTTATTTGGCGCATTTTTTTTACCAGGTTTCCCCAGTAGGCCTTTTTTAAGATGTATTTGTTATCCTGTTCAATTCAAAACTATTTCAATAGAGTTGAAGTTGTGGACTTGTGGAGTAGTTAACAGAATGCGAATTCTTCAACTTTTTGCATCGTTACCACATAAACGGTGACTCTTAGGAAAAAGGGGCAAAGACACTTTTAATAGATAATTTTATGATCTAAAAATAATAAATATCCTTGGACATTTTACACTGCGCTTCTAGTCCCAAACTAAGCAAAGCTTGTACTATGGGTACTAGACAACGGATATAAACATACTTATATACTTTTTTTTTGTAAATACATACTTATTATACATAGAAAACACCCAGTCCAATACAAACAAATATGTTCATGCACACAAATGTTTGTACTGTGCGGGAATCGAACCCGCTACCTCCGGAATAGTTGTCCGTTTCGAACCACTACACCAAACGGCCGACATCTACTACTATTTCTTATCATTTCTTATGATAAGTTTACTGTTTGGCGGAAAAATGCAAAAAACTTGGACTTCTTAAATTTTTTTTTCAAATCACGGATCGTTGGGGACTTTTGACATTTCATTAAGGATGGTGTTCTCAACAGTCACACAAATTTTCTGCTCTATGCGAATTATTATAACCTGGATTTTCTGACTTGACCGGGCTAAAAGAGTGACCATAGAGTTACAAGTAGAGTAGTGACGTGTGCATATAAGAGCTCTTAAACCTAATAGACACGAAAACTTCGTATCTTAGAAACTCACGGTGCAGTCCTTCGTCAAAGTTGCACCCATTTTTCGATAATTAAAGATGACAGACGACATTGAGGTTGATCATTTTATATTCGACGTCGACAACACATCATGATACAATGCTGAGTCGAGGCACGAGGCGATATCACATTGGATTTATGTGTAAGACCGTTATGAAGAAAACACTTTTTTGACTCTTCGGATCATCGAATCTCAGAAACGCTGACTCTTAGGAGAAAGTGTATAAACAATTTTGATAGATAATTGTATGGTCTTAAACCTTGTCATACATATTTTTGTGATAAAACTTACCGTTTGGCTGAAAATCTCAAAAACCCGTATTTTTTAACTTTGACATAGAATTTTTTTTTAGCACATGTCGGATCGATGGGGACTTTTCACAGTTAATTCATAATGGTGCTCCGAACATTCGTACCAATTTTCAGCTGTATGCGAATTATTGCAGGGTTCATGTCTAATTTGACTGGACTGCTACATTCGTCAAAAGTCATATTATTTTATAGAGAGAATAACTTTATTTGAGGTGTTTGAACCTCAACCCTGAAAATTAATTACGAGTAGTACCTACCTGCTACAAATAAATAGAATACTCGTATTGTATTAATAACAATATAAGTTTTAGAGTAGTTACGATTAATGTGCGATTGACATCTCTTTTATTATTGTTTAATAATTAAATCGTGATAGACTTTTCTTTTAATATTTGTTTAAATTACCTATATCCTATACCTCTAATTTGTAATCACTTCACCTCACCTATGTAATCATGAAGTGAATCAGATTTTTTAGCCAGACTATCAATAGTCGACGTGGTGACATAGACAAACCCCCGATAAGTTATTTTGAGTCAGTCAGTGGCCGCGGCATAAATCATCCGGGCTGTGGGCTGATTGGGCACATTCATCTTAGCCATGGAATGTGTGAGATCGACTCCGACTGGATACGATTGCATCCACTACTCCATCGGTGATTAATGTTAGGTGAGATAGCGAGTTTTCAGCATTAAGCCCAAGTTATTACATTTATTTAAAATGAATGGCGAGTAAAAGCAAACTTTAGAACATTCGATATTTTTATGGTTTATAGTTTTAGATATTTATTTTTCATTAATACAATTACATATATTCACTTAATAAAAATACAGAATACACTTTGTACACGTACAAGTGCACGCAACAGACAAGCTCATACATAAATGAAACTACAGAAAATAATGAAGTTAAAATAAAATAATAACAAACCGCTCAAATGTTATATTTTTCCACCTTTAGTTAAATTCAAGTGTATTTTTATTATTAACCTTTTTCTCTGTGATTAATGTATGATCCCCAAAAATACTTCGATTATTAAGCCTTTAGTTTTGTAATTGAGGTGTCGTATACCAACTGATAGGCGAAACCAATAAGACCATTATAAATAACTAGCTGACCCGGGGAACTTTGTTCCGCCTTGATGGCAATAAATAAGCAGAGTTTTTTTTTTATTTCGAACGGGATAAAAAGTATCCTATGTCCTTCTCCTGGCTCTAAACTACCTCCCTGACAATTTTCAGCTAAATCGGTTCAGCCGTTCTTGAGTTATAAGTGGTGTAACTAACACGACTTTCTTTTATATATATAGATGAACAGTAATTTTAGCTACACATATTATGATGAATCTAATACAAGACGTGTGATTCTTTACAAATGCAAAATAATAAAATAGCGGCAATCTAAAAGAAAAAAAAATGTAGACTTTTTACTTAAGGGCTCGAGACAACTGAGATTGAGAGCAGATTTTATTGTCCTAATGTTAACTTACAATCTGGTGCTAATTTTATTGTTATATTCGTATGTTAGAATTAGGAGAACTATGTGGACGCCCTCTGCCCCGTCTAGGGGACATGGGACATTAGGTCAAGTAAGTCAACGTTAGAATTATAATAATTTTCTTTTAGGATTGATTCGACCAAATTTTAATCTCAGAATAAATTGTCAGTTCTCACATATTTCCCATACTGAAACTGTCAATGTGCCAGTTATACCAGGAGTTATTCTCGGATATAAGTTTGGTTGAATCGGGCCTTAATCGTGTAGTTTGACACCCCTGTACTGCGACACGCAGTTCCCCATAAACGGTCTTGGTTGACTGGCTGTCTGGGAAGGGTTCCACGTGTAACAAGTTGCAGCAAAATAAAACGTCATTATCAGCCCACGTCTGTAACTTCATTCCTACAAGCGTAGGTGTCTACGCGAGTAACGATGTGCGCTTCCTTTGAAATATTTGTAATTTCCGCTCGATCTTGCGCTCACGCTGATTTGATCTTATCGTCAATTTAGGGGGCACCTTCTGCGGAGTCTGTGCTCTAACTATAGGCCCAGGATGTGCTTTTATCGCCCCATTTTATCGATTTTACGCTATAAACCTTTACATTTGTCATATAAATTCATGGAAATCGACATTTGTCATCTAAATTCTTCGATCATTCACGGCGCGCATCCTTGCCCGACTGTGGTCTCGTTTTAAATCTACCTGTCCAGAGGGCTTGATTCCTAGTAGACAAATTGTTTGCTCAGTTTTTTCTGCCCATCTACGCATCTGGCTAAATACCACTGTTTTTTTTTACCTAAATCTGTTGCCATAACACCATTGTTGCAATGTATTTCGGCAGTTGGAAGTAAGATAACCAGGTCCTCTGGCTTACCTATCGTAAGTTGAGGATTCCGAAGTTCGCATCCACTTTTGGTTTGACCTTCAACATCATTGGCCGAGATACAGGCCAAGAACTTTTCCCTTTGTGTTTCTAAAAACCTACCAAGTACCTATACTACAAGGTCTTTATGTCTCCTAATTCCTTATATTGCTGGAAGGTGCCACTCACACGCCATTATAGTATACGAGTACATTAACAATTCATACATGCCACATGCTGTCTTGGCGGTTGATACCTTGATACCTGTGATTAGACCAGATTGCACGGTAGGTATACCTACTTGCTACAGGACATTGTAACAAACAGCATAATTGTATTCAATTGTTTCTGAATACTAGAATACATTGTAATCACCACAAACCAATACACAATGCAACTATTAATTAACAGTTGTTAATTCAACAATGGATTAAAATGATTCTAAAGTTTGGTTCGTTAGCCTATGCTACACAATCGGTCGAAAATTGAAAATAGTTGTGTTTAGTCCGGCTGCGATGGTACCGTTTGCAACAACGTTGAATCGACCCCCTGCGGCCACAACAAAACAGCTCCGAAATAACCATTTCGACGGGCTCTACGTGGACTGACGTAAGTTTGAAAACGCAACTTTTTACAGAGAAGTTATTCAAATTCACAACATTTAGGACGAGTTGCACCACCTAATTTTAACTTTAACAATAACCGGTGCTTTTTGTATGGAGTTTGACAGATTTTTGATGTTTATTAATGTCAAGGTAAGATGGCGCATTTCAGCCTAAATTAATATTGTCATTAAACTTCACACTTATTCCTGTACTAAGTTTGTAAAAGTTGAAATAAAAATTTGAATGTCATGAACTCATGAGATAAATAACGATATAATGTGTGCTCAGAGACCTGTGTACAATGAACTATTTAAGTACCAGGAGTACCTAATCACTTGTCTTGTACCATGAAATCATAACTATAAACAGAAGTGTTAAGTATTTTAATAAATCATCTAAACATTGAACCGATTTAGTTATATAAAATAAATGTCAGAAAACGGCCATATCACTTATGCGAGCCACACTTACACGTACGTAGGCTACGTAGCTTACGTTTATAGAGTGCGTGGCCTTTGTTTCCAATGAAGAAATCCATGGCATTCCGTCTACCGAGCCCAAAAAACCTAACAGTAACATAGAAGTTTTGATTTTTATAAATCAGTCCGCTCTTTGTAATAGTCGAAGAGCTCCCGAGGACTGCATCTGAAAAGCCTTGTTAACTTTGAATGAAAGGCTGAAAAATACGAGGAGGTATGCTCTATGAAAAATAAGAGGCATTTTCCATTCTTCCGAGTATTTTAGAGCTTTGCGTGCATCTGCAATGAAGATAAGTTATTAGGAATAATAAAATTTGCCAATCATTTTTAGCGTTCCGTAGTTAAAAAACGGAACCCTTATAGATTCGTCATGTCTGTCTGTCTGTCCGTCCGTATGTCACAGCCATTTTTTCCGAAACTATGTATAAGAGCTATACTGTTGAAACTTGGTTTGTAGATGTACCTATTCTGTGAACCGCATTAAGATTTTCACACAAAAATAGAAAAAAGCAATTTGGGAGTCCCCATACTTAGAACTGAAACTGAAATTTTGTTTTCATTAAACCAATACCTGTGGGGTAGAATATGTCTATCTATGAATAGGTCTTTAAAAATGATATTGAGGTTTCTAAGTATCATTTTTTCCAAACTGAATAGTTTGCGCGAGAGATGCTTCCATAATAAATTAAGAAAAAATAAAGTTATTTACTCCTTTCCTCATGAACGCGTATAGGTATTCAATTGAAATTTATTTCAAATACTCAGGTCTATAGTACCTACCTTTAAGCTGTTACAAAATCAAAGTTATATACCTACCTACAGGTTTGTACGGAACCCTCGATGCACGAGTCCGACTCGCACTTGGCCGGTTTTTAACAACACATTATAAAATTAAATAACAAAAGCATAATTATTCTTAATGTTATTTACCGTACTGGGACTTTAAAAAGGTCAGAGGTAGGGGAGACCGGGTACAATAGTACCACGGGTCAATAGTACCATCGGCGATATTTCTTCATACAAGCGACGTTAGATTGTGTGCATAGCGTCAGAATATGCGCTTTTTGTGTTTCCATCCGCTCACCAGTCGGCGGCGCTTGTGCTGAGAAACGAAGGTGTACAGGAAGGATTTTTGTTTTTTGCCCAGCCGCAGTAAGTTTTTATGTCAAATATATGAGCCCATAAGTTGCCTAATATGCTATTTGTTACCAAAGTATTGTTGTCAATAGTTTATCCAGGCTCTAAACTTTGTATCGACAGCGAATTATTGGCATTCACTGTGAAAATGACTGAATTTTAGGTGAAGTTCTCTTGACTACCTACTTGGAACAATTGTACCAGTCTCCATGGGGTCAATTGTAGCGGTACAATCAACCCCGTGGTACAATTAACCCCCGCAACCTTATTTTATACTTACTACATAATATTTTAAATTGGTTTTAAAGTACCTATACTTATAATAAGATAAGTTATTATAAAACATTCAAGTGGTTATTTTAAATTTTTAAAATTATATTTTTACAATTACAGGCATACCTACCTACTGAAAATATAGTCTAGGCTCATTCATAGTTGCATGCATTAAGCATTAATTAGATACATACTTAATGCGTTTTATTAAATAAGTAGATAAAAAGGTGATATAAGTACCTAAATGCCTACTTAAAATGTTTTAATATAGGTTTCTAAAACCCTTCTGAATATGTACATTTTAGCTTAATTCAGTAAGTAACTAAGTATTTGAACATTTTGTTTTAGATGCCTCGGCGTAGAGTCAAAAGTACGGATCGCGGATCAACGGATCTATTCCTTTATGAACAGGCTTATGAAAAAATCTTAAAAGGTCGAAGCAGTAGTAGGTATAAATAATCAGGGTCAATTGTACCAGGGGTCAATTGTACCCTCATACAAAAATAGATTTTTCAGTTTTGATATTTCTATCATTGTTATTATGCTTATTGTTGTTTCAGAAGCAATATCCGAGCCAAATAGATGGCATATTATGTAGAAACAGTTAGTTTATTCGTTTTTATGGAAGAAAAGTTATTGTGTTGTTTTTAAACTTAAGTGTTGATTTTTCATACTTGTTCCTAAATATTTTCGATCTCAATTAATAAAGACTGATGATTGTAGGAGATTAAGAGAACAGAATACCAATATAGGTGATGATTAGATAAACATAACTACTTTTATTGCCTCATATATTATTGGTACAATTGACCCGTTGTAGGGGTCAATTGTAACATGAGACATCGTACAGTTCAAATTCGTTTTTCATTAAGTATTCGAAATAATAGTTCAACTCTGCATGCTTAAATTTGTAGCTTAAGAGTCTAGTTTTTACAGCATCCTAACAGAATAAGTTACTTTTCATTAGATTTCTCAATATTGAACAATTTCCAAAAAATGGTACTATTGTCCCCGGTCTACCCTAACAATAAAAGGTTTAAATTTAAATTTTCCACGTGCATACTTTCTTATTCTTGTGGTGTTTACAAAAACTAGGATCATAGTCTGGAGAATCGTACTTACATTGCATCGTCTTTTCCATGCCATCAATATTATTTTACTATCACGAGCCACTTACATCAATTTTTCGTTTTATACCCATGGCTCTTGGACAACATCGTTATTTCATACAAAGCTTGCCACCCTATATTGTGCAAGGTGGCAGATAAGGTGCGGCGTATTTCATTGCAAACGTATGTTATTACAAATGCCGATAAATCGAAATAACGATGCACGGTATGATTGGCTGCCAGAACTGTCTGTGTCTGCCTAAGGCTAATTTTCCCTGCGTTGGCGAGTCACGGGAAATCGTATTTTATTTAGCCGGAGTTGAAATATGACCCGTATGATCCCGGTTTATTGCTGCACTTTTTACGGGACTACAGCAAAACCAAAAAGTGTTATGATCCGAACAACTATTTGTTTGAAATATTTTTAGATTGCTCTATGATCTGTGCGTAACTACAAATATCATTCATTGCTATGCATTGTAATTTATGTTTCAATCACCTTTAGCATGTAACTGGTATTTTAAATACGTGTAAACTCCACTTTCACTATAGCGACGGCGTTAATGATGATAAGAGTGAATTATTCAAATATGAAATTAGGTGGCTACATAGAGACATTGTACCGTATCGCGTGATCCCTCGTAGTAAATTTAGGTCCTGGTCACGGACACGACGTCAAAAACGCGATGCAATATTGTTAATAACTTAAAACAATTTAGGTGTTATAAAGGTTCAATTAGCGTGGAACAATGGACAGCGGACCGCGCCAGCGATATGCGGTGCGATTAACTAACTCTAAAACTACGAACAATTAATTAAACGGAACAAAGCAAGCAACGCTACAGATAAAGCGAATCTGAAAATCTAACTTACTGCAGTAAATAGTTACTACTTATGTAGTTATTTGTAAATACGGACGAAATTTTAACACAATTACTCCAATTTTGCACAACTTTGTTTTAATAGACAACGTTCTGCACAAAAAGTTTTGCCTACGTGAATTTTACAGCGCACATTTGGAAGTATAAAATGAGTTAAAGCTTAAAACTAGCTCATTTCAAAAGTCAAATGTTCGGACGTGAGCCCTTGTTTAACCTTTCGAATATATTTTCAAGCGTCTGATTGCCGATAACTTTTTATTTTGTGCTCGTTACATTTTATGTCATGGAGGAAAATATAGCAATTTAGTTTCCAGCTTTACGTCGATATTTGAAGAAGCTATCGTGCAACTCGTGTCGCTGTAATATTTAGCTATAAATCAATTTTCCCGGCAAACCGTAAATCTTATATCGGAGGATATTGTCAATACTGTCCACTTTATCCGCAGGTATGGACTTCGTAGCGTAATTAGTTTGATATTAAATTTTGTTGCTCTGTTCTTCGAACATTGGAGTTAAAGTACTCGTGTAGTTAATCAGAGACGTGTACAAGTACATACTTGTACATGTATAGCTATGGAACAAGAAATATTTACATATTATTTCTGCCAAAGGCATAGAAGTGTTAATTGAACATTCCTAAAGTCACAAAAGTCAAATACATAATTCTTGAAAAACATATCACTAATAGATCGTGTCATGGCATGTTTTCCAATGACAAATCTGGTAAATATCCAAAGTCAAAGTCCAAAGCTGTAAATAGAAAAATAATTAAATTGTAACAGATGGCAGACTCGTTTGTAGGACCTGACTAGTGTTATTGCCGCCAAAACTAGTGCCAAGTTCCTCGCACCCCACTGGCTCCGGCGGCTCCGGCGCTGCTCACCGCCATTGTGTAGTTTATTCAATAAACGCGCTTGCCGTTCCAAATTCAAAATCTCATGCGGCGGGATTTTCAGTCCTCGAGTAAGTCTTAGCCCTTGCTCATCTGAGCTTAGCTGTAAAGGAATTTTAAAATCTACTTTTACAACGTCATGTACTATCTATATTATACAGGGTTATTTCGCAAAAAAATATTGCAAATCTAATTCGCAGGTATCTTAAGTTTTAAAGGTTATTGCTTATTTTCCCTCAACATTATGTCTATTAAGCTTTGCAGTTAACTGTGTGTATGCATTTTTCTATAAACGAAGCAAAATATCCACGTGAGCTAATACGAAACTGCGCGCAGCGAATAAAAATAATTAAATATGAAAAATAAATTTTGTTGTCTTTACGTAAATCGATTAAGTTACTGATTCTGAGTCTCTACTAAAAATTTGGACACTAATTGAAAAAATCACCCTGTATACAGGATGTTCAACTCGGATCTAAATCATCTGTCCTTTTTTTAGAAAATTAAAGTGTCTTCTTCCTACTTAGCTAATTAAATTTTCTTGGAAGAAGGTCCATTGGCATTCAACTTGGCTGTCTCTGACTCCCTTTGGATCGTAGAAAATTTTCAGATTGAATAGGTAAAGTCAAGGAACAACCAATAGTCTAAAATGATTTTGTCCTTTTTGATATTATTTCAACCACTATTTTTGTATAATGTGAATATATTAAATTACTTATTTTCATACATTTAATTTTTGACATAACACTGGTAATTAATTACACATATTTAAAATCTGCTTGTTACTCATTAACATAAATAATTTTTCATAAGCTGGCTCTTCTTAGATGCTACCATTAGGTAGGTACATAGAGTATTAAAGTACGTTATGTAGTAGCACGCAGGTCATGTAAATTTTAAAAAACTTGTGTCATAATGCTCAGGCATAAAATTGCACAGATAGGTTAATACCCGAGTTGACAACAGTATAGGACCCCGAAATAATTAAATGATAAGCAACAACTTGGAATATTATTCCAATAACGTTGCCCAAAACAAAATTATCCGTTTCCTGAACTGTCACCATGTATCAAGTAATATTTTGAAGAAAGATAAATAGGCAAGCCAGAATCCTCATAGCGCCCCACAGGACGTTAGTTGGAGTCAAAGTTCCGAAGTAAGTTTCACCGAATGTAATCACTTCGCGCCCGCGGCGCCGTCAGCCGGCCAAACGGCACAATCACACACAACACATACATTATGCATCGAATTTTATCGTGCACGTCGAGTTGTGATATTGCTAGAACGTCCGAAATATCGGAATTGGATTACCCCCGGCATAACTAGATGATGTGACTAACTGCGTTAAAATATACTTTGTTTGCACTGGCCATATTCCAGGTTGATATCGCAAAATTTCCACGAATTAATACGAAAATACGGTTCCGATTTTCAATGATCCATGCCTACCACAGGCTACGCTTAGCTGCGAAGGCTCCAATACTCGTCCATTTCCACAACCATAAATATCATACGTAATATACAGGGTGACTTTGAAATCGTTGGCAACCTTTTAAAATAAGACCCTACTCATGATACATAGTGCATTCCCCAAATATGAGACAAATCTAATAAGTTAAAAATCACAATAAAAAAATATTTTGTGTTATTTTGCAACATAATGTAAAGGCTGATGTGCTGTTCACTGTACGATAGTTTTTATTAGCATACAAATTAACATAGTAAAAATAATGACAAAAAATCTCATTGGATTTGTTTCTTATTTAGGGAATGCACTCCTGAGCATCATGAGTAGTCTTATATTAAAAGGATGCCAACGATTTCAAAGTTACCCTGTATAAACCCTTTAATTAACCCTAAGGCTTTACGGGCTTGTAACGTTGAATGTTAATTATTCAATTATGAACCTATAAGCTGAAGCACAACAGTGTGTTGTGGTGATTGCTTATACAACATTGTAATTAAACTAGCAAACAATAGAGGATTTGCTCCGAAGCCCGCCTGGTCATAACGGCCACAAATTGGAAATGCTGAGAAGGTTCGCTCTAATTGACCAGACTAAGCGCTCCTGCACACGACGCCGCTACCGCGCCGCCGCGGCGCCGTCGCCGCGCCTTTGCACTGTTTATACGCGCCGCGTGAACACCGCCGCGGCGGCGCGGAAGCGGCGTCGTGTGCAGGAGCGCTAATGCGTCGATATCTTCTAAAACTATACGGCTTGTTAAAGCATTTATTTAATTTATTGTAAATATGTATTTGAAATGTTAACCTAAAAAATAAGTATAGGTGTACCAGAATCTCATGGCAAATGGGGAAAATAAACTTTGTTGAGTGCAATACTGGGGAAATTGGATTAAACGATCTTGATACTGTTTAATTTTTATTTATGACTAAATATTAATGAACATGAAGTACGAATGCCTACCTATACATTTTAGGTATGTGTATGAACGATGTTGTTATACATCGGGTTTTTAACATAGGAACATGTCTTGAAAAATAAGTAAACCGTATATTACTGTAAATAATTTTATTAAGTATCATACTTATAACTTATCACTTCATTCAGAACTAGAAAACGATTCTAAGAACTCCACTTGCATTTCTTGTTCTTCAAATAGATGATCAAGTTAAAGAGGTATTAATATAATATAAATCGCTTTCTCAGCATTTCAATTACTCAAAGGACATCATCCATTTTGGTCCAAAAATCAAAAGTGCCGGCCAAAAAATAAAAGTGCTGTATTCTGATAGAATACGTCCGCCTTAGCATTTATTAATATGGCACCAAAGCTGTAGCACCACTGTGCATCGTAGTATTTGAGTTCGAAAAATATATGAAACGACTGACTTTGATCTCAAATACTACGACGCACAGTGGTGCTACAGCTTTGGTGCCATAGTAACAAATGCTAAGGCGGACGTATTCTGTCAGAATACAGCACTTTTTTTTTTATTGGCCGACACTTTTGATTTTGAACAAAAAATGTATGAATAGTCGATGACTTTTAGATCTCAAATACTCGACGCACAGTGGAGCTACGGCTTTGGTGCCATAGTAACAAATGCTAAGGCAGACGTATTCTGTCAGAATACAGCACTTTTTTTTGTTGGCCGGCACTTTTGATTTTGGACCAAAAATATATGAAACGTGGATGATGTCCCTTGCTTGATGAAATCTTTTTCAATTTTCTTTACATGGTCATAACATTTTCACCATTCCTCTGCACCAATGCATGAAATACACCTGAAAACCCCGATAAAGCACCCAGGTAAGAATAATATAAAAATAAACATAACCCTCCTTCTGACGCAGTTAGGTAATAAACTAAATGTAGGTAAGTATCAAAACATTTCACTCCAACTTACTGTCAACTCAACGACGCGCTTTAAAATCAAAGATTGACTTTGAATTATTCCTTATTTTACAATACACTTTGAAAACAATATGACTTGCTTGAGTTTTTTCGTCTTTTTCACAAAAATAACAAATAGGCATGAAGAGATTACAAAATTTCTGCAGCGGCTGACAGATCTCTTGATTTACTTTGACAGGTGACAATAAAGCCATAGACAATGGCCATATGAAAAACACACTTTTCCAATATTTTTGTTTGCCATGAGATTCTGGTACACCTATACTCTTACCTATGTCCAAAGTGGCCCAGTTAAAGTTTTTGAAAAAGCAGAAAAGCCATTATAAAAAAAATATCATTTAGAGGTCAGTTACTTTTCCTAAAATGCGGTGTTTTTCTGTTTATTTGTGTCATTACTTATGTAGGTACACCTATTTATATGCTGCGATATAAAAAAATGATTTCTATAAAATATGATAAGTAGCTTTACCATGAGTTTACATAATCGCTAACGAGTACCTACGTCAAAAAAATCCATGAAGATTTTAGTTCTTGAAATTAACCGCTGTTGCTGTTTTTTTACGCATTCGCTAGCGAGCACAAGCATACTCAAATCTACTAAAAAATTCAGTCAGGGTTAAACTCCGTGTAATACAAACGTCGCTTTGTGGTACTGTTGAACGCAATCCAGTTATACCATCACGGCTCCGACTTAGCAGGTCCATCAATTCTCCGATGATTAACACGGAAGCTGTATAAAGGCTAAGCGGTGCACTAATAGTGCGGTTAATTGCTGTTGTCATAGCTTGATGGACTCGAATTGGTTTCGGCGTTAGTACATTATCTGCGCGTGCACAACGTAGATTGGAAGCGATTCATTTGTACAGATTATTGGGATATGATCACGGATTAATTAAGGCTTAATTAATTCATACAATAGGTAATTTTACTGCCTATTATGACTGTCTCTATATTATAATTTCCCTCAATTTGTAGTAGGGAAAATGAAATACTTATTAAATTTTACAAATTATATTAATAATTCTTCGAATCTTTCAATGACATCTTTCTTAGGTGCTATGAGTAGCGTATATTGTTTAACTGACCCTTAAACTATATTGACCTATGATTTATTATATTTTAATATTATAAATGAGATCTTTATCCTGACTCCAAAGCTTAATAAAATATTTGAGCAAACAGTTTAAAAATAAGCTTCTAACAAAGAAAATAATTGACTTTTCCGGAAAAGCTTTAGTAAAAAGTTCATGCATAGTTATAATAAACCTAAAAAACACATGATAGCTTATGTTTAGGTAACATAAAACCATGAAATATGGCGACAGTTATGCGAAATTACCGCTGTTATTGTTTCAGATAATATGAACCAATATCGGAGACTTTAAGTGTTACGGAACTCGTCCCGTATTTCCTTCATAGCGCGATTGCTGACATTAAAATGTTGTCAGCAAAATATTCCTTTTATAGGTTAGTTTATTATTTTACACAATAAAATTGATGATTCTCTCGTTTTATCAGTGTTCTTGTCATCGTATAAAATACTTCTTTTCTTTAATATTATATTATATTATCTGGGTTATCTGTATTTTTTAATACTTAGGTACCTTATGCTACGAGTATATTTCACTTATTTGACAATGATTATTTATTTATAAGTGAAAAAGTTTGAAAATTCTGTGGTCACTGCAGTATGCACTTTAAACTTACCTATGCATTCATTAATCTGTTTAAACCTGCTAAGTCGTAAAAGTTCACAATTATTACCGTTATTAAAGTCATAAAATTGTTATAGTCGTATAACGGACTTATAACGAAATTTAGGTGTAACTATAATTCTAGTAATATATCCACAGTTGACTGTACAGTTTTGACTGTAGGCATGTTTATGAGAAGTAAAACCTGGAACGACTCACTTGATTCTTAAATAAATAGATAGTTCAAAACTAATATAGATAATATACAAATGAATTACTTATTACTTTGTTGATAACAATTACACATGCTTTATACTTAATAGGCGGCATCAATAATAAAGCACATCTTTTGCCTCGATAAAACTGGGTCTAATGTAAAAACCAAGAAAACAAGATCGAGTTGTTTTGAACACAGGCCGCGGCGACAGTCGTAAAAAATATTAATAATCTGACAATATAAGAGTACTCGTGCCTATAATGGGCACAAACGTATCCCAAGTGGGCCCTGGCACATTACTGGCAGGGGTCTCTATTCGTCACCATTGGAGAGCGAGTAAGATGGATTTATTACTACAGGCCAGAGGTGGCGAAATTACGGCGCGCGGGGAAAATTCTAAGAAAGTACTAACGGCAGAAGATCGTCGTAGTTAATTTTTAATGTAGTTGTATTCCTACGCAAAATAGGACAATCATGTTACCATTACGTAAGTCGCAATTTTAAGGTTGACGTGCTGTCATGTGTACATGAAACTGTTAGATATAATATTTTCTATTAAAATAGGTTACTCGTAATATAATAATTAAAGAAATTCTTTGGAGGTAAGGAGATTAGATGTTGATAATTTGACGTGTCCTGAGACAACTAATCTGATTCTCACAGCTCGTTTGTCGTCATGCGGCTCACCAGTGACCCTCGAAATGTTTCTATTGTGTCTAGTGTCTCGGCAGTCAACGACTTAATGTACTTGTAAACATAATTTCAATAAATCTAAAATTAATTTTGAACGTTCCCACTTAGGATTTGCTGAATAGATAGAACAAAGACGATCGAAGCCCTAAGAGTTACTTAGCTCAAGTGGCGGCTGGCTACATTTTCCTAAGAACCGATAGTGGAAGGGTCGACGAGTCCTCGAGTGAATGCGTCTCGGCGCAACGTGGGATGCCCTCAACAAGATTGAGCGATGGAATACGCAAATCAGCTCGTAGGCGGACGAAATAGAAAAATTGAGAATCGGTGCTATATGAAGGTTGACGGGGTCTTTTAAGAAGGCTTTAGTTGTGTTCATGAGACGGACGTGATCAGTTCACGTCCGTCTCATGAACTCGAACTCGTACGATACGATGACGGCAACATAACTTAAAAAAAGAAAATATTTTTTTTACTGTACCAGGTCCAAGGTACCAAGGTCTTCTTACCAGCTCTACCAGGTATGCGCATGGCAAGTGCTGAGAAGCTGCGTAACTTTGTATGAGTGCATAAACTTAGTTACCAGTTAGATTAAGTGTAAGTTATCACGTGTTATGGCTGGTTTACACGTATTAAGTAGTTAACTAAATTATAACTTAATTTTAAGTGATCAAATTGCCGCCTGCGTCAAGCTCTTGTTTACTATAAAACTGCTTGTCAAAACGTGTCAAGTGACAAGCCCACCAACTTGACAAAAAATCAAGTAAAAATTTTGTTACTTGTCTACTTAACTCGTGTAAATCAGCCTTTAGGCGAAGGTTGAGCACCCCTGCTACCGATTCCAGCTCCCGGTGGTGAGATCTGAATCTGTATGCCCTTGTCAACGGTTACCGGTCTGTCACGATTAACAGCGCTGAGCTTTCCTGCAACGGCGCACTTTTCCCGTAAAATGTCACTTTTACAGAGAGACAATGTAATTTTTCCTTGTGTTAATTTTTTCCTGTTCGTCTGTTGACTTAGATTGCTGTCCTAATAGTGACGTCACCTTTAAGAAAAGTCCTTTTCTTAAAATAGGGAGGAAATATTTAATTTTGTAAATGCGCAACTATTTATGTAGTACTAGAAATTACCTACTTTGTTCGTGAGACAATAAAATTTTGTCCAAAAGATGACATAAACTATGTTAAGGAAAATATAAAGGGGTAAACATCGCAAAAAATTCGAGTGAAAGCTCTATTTACTTTGCTATTCTAATTACTGAAACATAAAACCGAATGGAGGAAAGTACACCAGGAAAAATATTTATAACAATTATTAATTAATACATGAATTTATTTATTCTAGAAGTTTTGTAAAAAAAAATTAACCGATTCTTTTAATAACTTTTCTCTTTTCTCGTAACTTTCCCCATTTTTCGCCTTTTCAAGCCAATTAGTTAGACGTCATAATAACAAATACCTACTTAAATAGCTGTCCCACTCAACTCTGCCCAACCCAGTATTTAAACTATTTTCCCGCGTACGAATTTGATTTTGTGGCGTCGAACCTTAGACCAGGCATATGGCTAAGCAATGCAATCGTACAGGAGAGTACAAGGAAGAGGGGCAGCCACATTAAGTAACACAGAGTCGTTCAGGAGAGTGCCAGGAAGAGGTGCAGCAACCGCAGTTAAGAAACGGCTGGGACGAACAAGGATAAGCGAATCCAACTCGTGGGCCTTGACAGGGATACGCTGGTTAAGGCGACCCTTTACAAGGCTTGGGCGCCTACGGGTGATGAGCTATTGGACGTGTAGAGGGTCATTAATTATACACATATTTTCTACTTTTCCGAACATTTGCACGAGAACGGTTTGTCCAAAACATATGAATTTAGTCTTATTTAATGCAGGATTAAATGCCCTTCAACCGTCAGGAAGACCACTTTTCGATAGGGTAAGTCCTTTACGCGGTATAACCGGAAAACCTAAAAAGCTCCCCTTTCGGGGGCCCCCACCACTTAAGCACAACTCCGTCGAAGTCGAAAACCTAGGAGAGTCTTAATGGGCAACCAATGAAACCATTAAAGCAATAAAATCTTTTGTAGGAATTATTTCCGATTTAAAATCTAATTCTACTGGCCTATAAGCATTCTCAGACTTAAGCACCTCCTAAGTTCACTTAGTAGGTAAGTACGAAAATAGATTTCGTATAAATCCAATACACATTTTCATTTCTATTACATAAATAATAGGGTTGTTGTCTCACTACATCTCGTAACGATTCAGCTGGAGGAGAAATTTAATTAACAGAAACAATCGAAACAGTGTTATTATTTATTAACTAGCCGTTCTAAATAAACCGAATTGGATAAGTAATCTGAACTAGCTCCCAGCCGGTTGGTTTTGATAACCAATAAAGCGCAAAGTGATCATGGCATCTATTGACTCTCCTTTGATTTTCTATTTTATATTCATCGATTTATGTCAATATTTGCATTCCTTTTTAAGTTTGGTATTTGAATGAATAAAATGTTTATTTTCTCTTTCAATCAAATATGTAAATACGTGACTATGAACAAACTAATATTATTAACCAAACGAAGACCAAAGTAACAACACACAGTATCCAAATATTAAGAAAATGGTAATATTTGACTCAACCAACTGTTCTGTAAATAATTTGACTACATAAAGTTATTTTGCGAAATTATATTGGTTACATTTTATTCATGCAAGGTTTTCAGTAAGAGTAGGCGCACACCGTTGATTTTTCGTCGGCCGATAGTTTAGTCGGGCAGTTGATTAGTATGGGCATGTATGGGAGTGCGCACACTACGCCGATTCGATTTGGCCGATTCTTCATACAAATTAAATCGGGCACAACTATTATCGGCCAACTAAAAATCAACGGTGTGCGCCTACTCTAAAGAACCACAGTAACTGGTACCTAAAGATAAAGATAAACTATTGATCTTTATATTATTATTTAAGCGTTTTGCTTTGCGTTTTGCGTCTGTCACACAGTTTAAATGTAACTACCTAGTATAGACGTTAATGATCCCTATCTTAATACAGCTCCTATTGTTAAATGTCATTTTTTCGTTAAGATACCATGAGCTTTGTTAAAGACACAATAAAGTTATTTATTATTATATTATTATTATTATTAATCATCTAATAAATATTATTTATAATCATACGAAACACACATTGACTATTTTATTATAATAGAACATCAAGTAAGTCTGCCATCTATTTTAAAGACACTCCAGTTGTGAATCTCTGCCACACATAAAAGTCCATTTATCGAAACTATTAAAGCATCTTTTTCTCCAGATGGGTCCATGTTCAATCCATATTCGATCGTTATCGTTCATCTCAAACTTCCTATTCTAAATCTAGTCTGAGAGAAGTGAAACTGAAGTCGTTTATTTATTGTTTTCGAGTAGGAAAAATACTTACGAAGACAGAACAATTGTATTTATATAGAACAAGTGTAGGTGTTGTCTGCGATTTTGGGACTATTTCAGTAAAAATGTCTAGTCATTTAGATGTCTCCTAGTGAGTGTTACATAGAGGTAATTCAAACACTGATAGAAGCAGTTAAGTGTGGGTCTTTTTGGATCAGGCCACTTTATCCGCCTTTGTAGTTTAGTGGTAAGACCATCTGCTTAAGGCCCAGAGGTCCCGGGTTCGATTCTCGGATCGTGGTAATTCGGTCGCAACTGGCTATCTTACCTGCCGGGCAGTTGGAGTTAAGATGGCCAGTTCCTTTGTGCTACAGGATTCCGGGTGAAGTTCGCTTCCATTTTCCACCTGATCATCACTTTCCATTAGATGAGATGCAGACCAAGAGCTTCCTCGTTGTGAATGTCACCGGAAAATAACAAGACTCGTAAGTTGATCAATTTTCTAGGAAGTTGATCAACTCTCGGAAAATAACAAACGGCAGTTGAAATGTACTATTTAACGCATCGAATTTTAGCTAATTGGTTAACTTACGGTACCTAGCCGTAATTTAATAATTAACTATGTTGCTACAAGTAAAATCATCCACAAATGGGCCAATCGTTGCCCAGTGTACTATTTGACGGTACACTATTATCCGTCACTTAATACACTTTTCTCTGATTGGTTGACAGACACTTAGATTATGTTGTTTTAATATTTACATTTTAGAGATAGGGATATTAAAGTTCGTCTATGCTATATAGTTAAATAAATGAAAAATGTTAAAAAAAATATTGGAGCTCAAAGTTTTATTATTGTAAGTTATATTGATAATAAGTAAGTTTGTTTATTTCTACCACTATAGACTCCATTTCACTCATCATAAATAAAATGACGCGTTATAATGAGAATTATTACCACACAAAACAACAATTGCAAATTTTACTACTGTGAATAAAGAAAATAGATAGATTTGTTTACGTTTAAACCGGTAATGGTGGCGGCCGGGTGGCGGGGAGCGGTATAAAAGCACGTGAGTCTTTTAACCAATCAACGTGTTGCTTTGAAAATATATATGGCCTCATATTGAAAGATGATTCTGATTGTTTGGCAGACCCGAGCGGGAAAACGATAAAAACAGATACTATCAGCACGTTTAGATAGAAAAAAATTCCACGAGCTTCGTTATAATGTATCGAGCGATAACAATCTATCAATAGCATCATATCTTCATGTATTATTATCTGTGTTATTTATTAACACAAAATCATAGTAAATTTATCGTCACTTTTATTGTAATCTTCTTCAATCTTGGTGGTTTCAATCATACTGAAAATAATATGTTTCGGTACGACTTTGCTAACAACAGGTTTCGTGCCAAAAAGGTCCTCGCTCAGCATTAGTCATGACAGCATAGTTAGCGCATGGCACGACGCTGTTTTTCAGCGCTTGCCCCTGGGCATGTAAAAAAGGTTCTGAGTTAAGTAGCAGACATGCAAAACCAATTAAAAGCTAATTTTAACGACACAAGAATAATAATTCAAACTGGCTCACAGCTCTCGGTGTCAGCGATTAAATAAAACTTTGTTAAAGTAGCACAATATAATTTTAAAACAACAGTTTAGGTATGGTTCCTGGAGACGCATGACGCGGAGAGCCGATCCCAAATAAAATGGGAATGGAACAGGCAAAGTAGTAGTTTTAGGAATTCAAACAATTCAAGCTTATGATTTATTAATCGGCTTTGTTAAAATCATTTCTGTAGATGGCTGAACTTTTAACTATGGTGTCTATTTTGACGCGTACTAGTATTTTATTATATTTAATCAATGCTGCGTATATGCTAATGATCCTATCAATATTATAAATGCGCAAGTGTGTATGGATGTCTGGATGTTTATTACTCTTTCACGCAAAAACTACTGAACGGATTTTGATGAAACTTTACAGTATTATTGATTACAACCCAGAATAACATATAGGCTATAATATGTGACAAGCTAAATTTCACGCGGGTGAAGCCGCAGGCAAAAGCTAGTTTTTAATAATTTCTTCTCAAACACAGTGGCGCTGCCATGGCGGAAAAATAAAATAAATAAACTAAATAAAAAATAAATACCTGGTACTGTAAAATTAAAAAACAACTAGTAAACGAAACCCGAAATCGGTAACTTTGCGGGCCGCATCCGGAGGGACAGAAGGGTCGATCCGTCTTTATTAGCGACGGGATCAAAGCGAACCGGGGATTCCCAGCACCATATAATTATAAACTCGCGAGCAGCAAGAAAAAAGTTACGGGCCACTTCAACTATTCCTTTGGATTTTTAAGACCTGCTTTAGCAGAGATTCGTGTGATCACAATAAACAAGGCTGGGTGTTATTGCTTCACGGTTTATAGCTTGTTCTTGTTAGAATCATCTTCTTGGTGAAGCTGAACAAGCCAATTCGAGACGAACGTACTGCCGCAGCCAAAATACAGGCTGATTTTGTTATCAGTCAGTATACATTTTTTTATAATAAGCTCTATAGAACAATTTAACAATACAACTGTATCTTAATTATTCTTAACCGTGGTATTTTCAAGAAAAAAATATTGAAAATCTAATCCGCGTGATCTTAATTTTTAAAGGATAAGGCTTATTTTCGCAAACCATTATGCCTATTATGCTTTGTAGTTAACTGTGTGGACGTATTTTTCTATGAACGAAGCAAATTATCCACGTGAGCCAATCTTAAACGCGCGCAGCGGATAAAAATAAATAAATATGGAAAAATAATGTTTTCATAACGTATATCGATTTAAAGTTACTGATTCTGAGTCGCTCCAAAAATTTGGATATTGATAACAAAATCACCCTGTATAAAACAAGGTGTCGAGGACAGGTAGTAAACATTTTTTTACGATTGTTCCCGCTAGTTCATGGTCAGTTTCTAATTCTAGGAACGATGATGTGGGACTCGTAATCTGGAAAAGCTTTTGGAAAGCTCAATCAAGAGATTTTTGTACAAGCATGCAAAATGATACTTTCGAGTAAGTAATGGCGCCAAAACAGTAATGTTGATCAAACTCGTAATGAACAAACAACAAAACAATAATTAATTACTTGTCACTGAGTAATAGGAGTAGATCGCTTGATAGGCTGACGACCAATAAATAAATCTTCAATTCACTCATATTATGTTACCTAATTAGTAAGTAAGCCAATTGTTGTTTTTGTGATGTAACTAAGGCTGAGTTGTATACGATGTATTTAGTTACTATATTTTTGTAACATGTCGATGGAAAAATTTAAAATCCACCCCTGCATCCTTCGTGCGATCTGAAAAAGGACCACTTATATTACAATTTGGCACTTACGTTAGAGTTATTTTGTAATATACTTCTGTTTGCCTAACTATGGACGCAGTGAATTAAGTGATCATGGAATTTTTGAAGACCCTAATCAGCGAGTCATCATCAAGTAAAATAAATTTTGGCTTACCTATTTATGTTAATTGCTTATTATTTTAAGCTTTTCATTATATTTTCAATGCAAAATTTATGATAATAACGTAAAGGTATTCTTGGTGTTTTATGTAAGTATTAAAAAAGCCGTCCGCATTTTAAGTGAGCTTAATGATATAAATGAGGACAGCCCTGAAGTAATATAGCAGGTATATGACTGGGTTCGTATTATGAAAAATATAAAAAATACACAAGGTAGAAAGTTGTTAATTAAAGCACATGTTTTAATTCCCTCTGCCTTGTATAGTCGGCCGAGGGAAGCGGCATAAGCTATTCCACTAACGTACACCTAATACCATAAAAGAAATCAATTTTATCTACCGCAATGCGGTGTTCAATCACACATACATTACTCGTGCTATGCAGGATCATCTAGCTTTCTAAGCAATTTCTTTTTTATTGTTGTTGCATATGGTTTTCTGTTATTTTAACCGAATGTCGTTAAATAAATTAGAATTAATGAGTTCTTCGTATTTTGTGAGAATGAAGCGAGTTTATTTGGCAGTGGGCCTTAAAAGGGGTCGAAAAGGAGATCATGTTTTGGAAAACGTAGAGATGCTTTAGGTATTAATCGATACCTCAATCGATACAAACATTGAAGTTAGATGTTGATATTCACGTTGCCTCACAAACTAACCTAGTTTGTGTAGTTTATGCAAGATGGGCGCCAACATAAAATCGCTTCTGCTGTTTTTAATTTCCGACGTCGAATAACAAGAAATGAGGTTTGCGCCAGGGTATGCACTGTCTGCGAGTCTAGATGTGACTGCGCTTCCAAGCCGGTAAACTGATTTCACTGTAATTTTTTCAATAACGTTATCGGTGGGCTGAGTTTGAGTTTACATCAAACGCGGTGAAGTGAGCGCGTTTACAAAATGTATGAAAATTTTAGTTTTTGAAAGTTTCCCGTTGGGGCGCTGCGCTGTACAATCCGTCATACATTTCATGTCATTTTTTGACGCGCTCACTAGTGAGCGCGTTTGAAAAAAACTCATACTCAGCCCTCGGAATCAAATACGTATTTCTCTATTTCGCTTTAGGTGGCTTTAGGTTTTCACGCCTGAATAGCTAAAAAATATAGGTATTTTAGTAGATGTTGGGATTCATTCTACCTAGGAAAATATCATTTTTTTTAACCTTGCATGCATGTAGTGAGTTTGGTAGCAAGAGCTAATTGTCTTAGCTCAAGTAAGGGATATTATTTAAAAAACACAAGTAGGTAGTACGCTGGACCGCAAAGAAAAAGGGTTGGTTTAAATCTACAATTTGATATATTCACACATGAACTAGCTTCACGAAATTTGAAATATGGACTACATCTATATAATAAAAGAAAGTCGTGTTAGTTACTCCACTTATAACTCAAGAACGGCTGAACCGATTTAGCTGAAAATTGTCAGGGAGGTAGTTCAGAGCCAGGAGAAGGACATAAGATACTTTTTATCCCGTTCAAAATAAAAAAAAGTTTGCTTATTTATTGCCATTAAGGCGGAACAAAGTTCGGCGGGTCAGCTAGTTAAAAATAAAAATAGCTGTCGCAGCCCAGCAGTGGACGTCATTTGGCTGAAACGAAAAATAGGTCAGGCACTTTAAAGACACAAAAAAATTTCTAACGACCCTTTTTCATTGCGGTCGATCCAGTGTTACACTTTTTTTTGTATGAAACTATGTATTATTATCGTAGCAAGTCCGTTAAGAACAATGATAGATCGAAACCCACACGACTAAAGCCGTAAGCAGCGGCTAGTTAATAATATACGTACAATAGAGCTTCGGTCTCGCTGTTGTTGGATTCGAGCTATTCAGATACGAGTATGTTTATCATCTCTTAGTCGGACACCAGTGGAACGTAGATAAATAGGCACACTGGGGCTCGTTCCGCCGAGCCTTATAATTATTCTAGGCGATAATAGTTCCCGTTAATAGCGTATTCGACAGGGACCCAATAAATCGCTCTGTTTATTACCATGCCTACAAAGCGCGATCGACATAGTTATTATTTCTCCAAAACGCCAAGGTACAATGCGCTTTTATTATATTACTAAAACATTATGTAGCCGACCGATTTCCGTCATACCATGGTTTATGGCATTAGCTCGGTGCTTTGTTTATTTTATTGATTATCAAAAAGTAAATTGACTATCAAAAAGTAAATGTTTCATTATGGTCTTGGTTGGATTTCATTTGCTTTGAAATTGGGTGGTTGACAGTGTGTAGGTATCTTAAATAGCCACTAATAGGGCTAAGAAAGACGCACATTCTCAAAAAGAACACTGATTAATTATTTTTTGCCGTGAAAGCTCAGTTACTTATCAATTAACTGTGTAATTAATTAAACTTTAAGTTTAAAATAATCAAAATATGTAGTTCATAGGGAGATAGAGTCACGACCACGAGACGCCAAAGTGGTGTATCCTATTACGAACGAAATAGTTTTGGATATGTGAATATTTGTTTAAGATCAAATAGGTATGTAAGTAAAATATTCAAACAGTGTTGACATCGGACTTCCGATTCGAAGAAGTCTAGTTCTCCGATACCCATCGACCGCTGGGCTATTGTGGCGAACCCGCTTCTAACACAAGCATATTATTATATTTATACTCGTACAGTTCTTTCGTATTAGGAGGGGGTAATAGGTAAATACAAATTAGATACATAGCTTTTTTTAAAAATAAGTTTTCACCTCTAATAAAGTTACTACTAATTAAGTTACTTGTATAATTATTGAATCAATTTACACTTATTCAAATTTTTTGAATCAGAAAACGTCTAAACATACCCCAAAATACAAAACTCATTATGAGAAAAAAAGAATCAACGTTCATTTGGTACGAAAATAATAAATGAGAAAGAAAAAAACTTCTAATTATAAACTAATTAAACAGTAGGCAAAGAATAAATGAGGCTATTGTGTTTGCCCTGAAAAAGTAATAATTTCAGACGGTGCCAAACGATAAACGTTTTATAAAACTGCTCTTTATTTAACCTTACCTACCTAGAACTGGCAGTAACAGCAAAAATCAAATTACTGTATCGCTTCCTTCGTCGTAAATTGCTTTTAAAAATTGGAATTGCTACAGAGACCCTGCAATTATGAAAGCTACTCGTAAGATGGCGGTAGATAAAAGTGCAGCAATAAATATTTGAGTGGCATTTACGAACTTTTCATGTGACATGAAAGTGTTAACCTTGGTCAAATTATAAAACTGAAAAGGACGTTCTTAATTACGTATTAAGTCTGGTTTATGTTTTCAAACCTGACTACGTGAATAGACAGGTAAATCCAAGTATTTCGTAATCAGTTGACATGTGGTTATCATTATTTTGAGCAGGGTAAAACGTTATGCCTTTATTATAAAATCCCACCTTATACATTTTTGGGCAGTAATATTTACAATATTTTCTACCTATACTATTTCATAAAATAGATCGAAAACGTACGCACATCTGAATTGGAGGGACTCTGAAAAATAATCGGGAACATTCTTGTATTTGTGTGTAACAACAATTCGGCAGGCGGATGCGAGCGGAGCGGACAGGAAATAACCAATAGGGTTTCATTAGATTGAACATTTCGTCCTCGGTCTCTTTCAAAACGCCCCGCTGAAAATATACGACCCCCTTAATGTATGCTTATGACCTCGGCTTTACTTCACATATTATTATTACTCCGGACTATTGCTCCAACGATTTCAACCAATAGTCACGCGTAAGTTAGCGGAATATCTGATGTTGAAATGTGTAGTCCGACTCCCTATTGCTATATTTTATTACGAAACTCCTTGCTTTATCCGCGTACGTAAACGCATATTTACTTATCTCCTGGGATGCCGGTTTTCCTTGATTTTAAAACCGCTGTTTGAACATCAAAGCTTTCTTCGAGACGTATTAAAAAGGGTACTTCCACGGTAAGATTTAATATGACTTGATAGAAATATTCATGGGAAGCCAAACAAGAAGGCGAAGGCCTCCGGCGTTTCCAGGAAATTAATGTCCTACTGTAATCAAAGCTCACCTAGCCGGTTTACCAACATTAGTCATAGCGTGATAAAATTGAATAGCATTTACATATTTATACAATAGAAATGGAACTCTACAATTAGTTTCAGTCCGAAATAAAGTAACCATAGTCATAAATTATGTTCCTACAGAAACCAATTGAAATGCTATTTAGTTATGTTTGTAACAGAATTTGATTTTAGAAGTCGTTAATATTAACTTCTTCGTTGTTTTTTTTTATTTATGTGAGGTGGATAAAGATAAAAATATCACAATAAAATTTAAAGTTCAAAGGTATGTAACTCCGAAATACTAAAATGTAAGAGACAAAGACTAAAGAGCAAATATAAAAATACTCGTAGTAATCTATCAACCTTAAGGCTTCGCGTCGTAGTACATAGAAATAAGTCTCAATAAACAGCTATTGTAACCCCAGTTTAATAAACACCAAAAAATAAATAATTAAGGGTAAGGAGGGGGACAGGAGATCCCTGGCAGTCGGCACATCGTTGACGTCAGGCAGATTATTACCTCCTAAACAGTAACCGCGGAGTGCGCCTTGAAATATTCAACATTCTTAAACGTTTGTTTTATGGTTACCACGCTTGATTTATAACAGGCCACAGCTCGGGGATTAAAACTGAAAATGGTTTCAACGTTCGAAATTATATGCGCGTTAACTTTGCAAAATTCAGGCAATTATTTTCAGAGTCCTTTAACATTGAATTAGATTGTTCATAATTATTAATACTAGCAACTTTACCGCTACTTTGTACGCGTTTTTCTTTACTGTCCCGCCACTATTGGCTGTAGGGTGATGTTAAAATAGCCTAAAGCTGTCCTCGATAATTGGGCTAACCAACACAAAAATATATTTTTAAAATCGGACCTAGTTCCTGAGATTAGGGCGTTCAAGCAAACAAACAAACTTTTTTGCGTTATAATATTAGTATAGATAGATCATCAATTTGTATAGGCCGTCCTATAAAGGGTTAAGCAACAAAAATAACAAGAACAGTTTTTCTAGTTGTTTTCAGATGACATTGTTTTGTAACGTTACAAACGAAGCTTAAAGCTTTTCACGTTACAGTGATTTATCTTTATGTATATGTCGCAGTCGGATTGTATAATCCGCCGTTTTACATTACCACTAGGCATTTTACATTACAGCTCTGTTTTGTAATACGGCGGTTCAACGTTTAGGCGGATTGAATACGGCTGAATGAAAATCCGCCGGAATGTATTCGGCGCCAAACGTTCTTCAATACGGCTAGCCGTAATGTAAAACAGCGCATCATTACCCGCCGCTTTGACAGTTTTTAATTCAAATTTTCAATACCGTGGCGCTGCCTGACATAACAACAACAATGGCGTCGGATGCAGAAAATGTGTTGCTAAATTACGGGGTTATTTCTGAATCTAATAAAGAAAAGTTGTATATATGTGTGTCGACAGTGAGTTTAAGAACAGTTTTAACTTGCAATTGAAGAATTTCTATTCTTCACAATGTGGAACAGTCAAAAAACCGTGGACAAGGGAGTTTTGGAGGTTAGCCCACATTAAAACCGCTAAAGTGGCTATGGATTCTGGTGTTCGGCGGAATCCTACTCAATATTAATGGAGCAAAAAGTATGATATTATGACAGTGGCGGGTGAAGATTTTGAGATATCTTTTATTTTAAGATGTTTGTTTGAACCTTGTGATTACTCATTACGTTTAATGACTAAAGCCAAATATTTTATTAAATTATTAACTTTCAAAAATTTTATTTGTTTTGAGATGGCTGTCCCCTGTGATTTATAAATAAGTTTACAAAAAAATTACTGAAGCCAAATATATAATTTAGTATTACTTACAGTAACGAAGATAATAATTCTTACTTAATTACTAAGGAACATCGTGAGAAGAAATGTCTTATTAAAATTTATTTTCATTAAACATTGTTTTATTTTGTAAGTATGGTCACCCTACAATCTAAATAATAGTACGATGCGGCTTAACGTGGGCCGCCGCCGTACGTTGAAGAACGTATCGCAATGACAATCCGCCTAAACGTTGAACCGCCGTATTACAAAACAGAGCTGTAATGTAAAATGCCTAGTGGTAATGTAAAACGGCGGATTATACAATCCGACTGCGACATATAAAAATCACTTGCCACATGTATGACGGGGCATCATTTGTGAAAGGCTCGAACGATTTGACTGATTTCATTGTTGTTCGTAATTGACAGGAAAAGGCATAAATCATGTATTTTATAAATTACTGGAAGGTATGTGATTTTTAAAATAAAAAACCACATTAAAATATCGTTTAGTAAAAACATTGAAAAGCATAATACGAGTATGTATGTACTCTATAGCAATGTCCCAGTACCTACTCCATCTTATTCGAAATTAAACACGAAAACGGTTTTTGGCAACGTTGGCAATATTCATCGACGGATTTGAATTCCACGCGCTAATCCATCACTATGACTATTCAGTATGCAGGTTCCATCACGATGCTGTTTGCGTAGATTTTTAGCTTTATTTCTACAAACTGAATATTTTAGCACTAGTTGATAAAGTAGAATTATTTCTCTATGAACACAGCTAAGTTTCAGCGGAAAATAAAACTTTGAGTGTACTTACCTCCTCTTTTATCTACGCTGGTGTTGAGTACAAGCGTGCCGTTGGGTTTTGATCGAAGTGTTCATGGTAATTTTTATGCTGTGTATTTATCTAAATATATATAACTCAAAGGTGACTGACTGACTGACTGACTGACATAGTGATCTATCAACGCACAGCCCAAACCACTGGACGGATCGGGCTGAAATTTGGCATGCAGGTAGATGTTATGACGTAGGCATCCGCTAAGAAAGGATTTTACGAAACTAAGGGGGTAAAACGGAATCCACGCGTACGCAGTCGCGGGCGGCCACTAGTTTTAAATAAAACCTTGTTCGTAATGCAGTTAGCACTCATGTTAGGGCTTATTAATAGAGGCAGAACCACTGATTGAAAAATACTTTATCACTCCATCTCATTCATATCCGTTAATTAGCAGTCAGAGTTGAAGACTTAAGAGCCAGGTATTTGTAGTAAATACCTACCTATAAATGGCTGAATTATATGTATAGGTAGAGGCTGTTGATTTCAAATGAATTGAAATTTTAAATAAAGTAATAATCCTTTCGTTATTAATTACAGGGGAAACTGGCTAATGATATCGATTTTGTAACCGTTGCTGCTTGTTACTTTTGCCTTCAGCTCTATAAATTCAACCCAAAGCTACGTAACATCCCGATAGAATATTGAATTTAGATGCAGCCCTGAAGCGTAGTGCTTGTAAAGTTTCTACAAAGAAAGCTGTAAGTATCTGATTTCTAGGTATGAGAAACTTGAGCTTCCTTACAAATGCAGTTAGAAGTTCTAAACAACTAACACCTGATAGTACGCTTCGAACAAAATAAAATGCTAAGTAATACCAGCGAGTTAACAAAAAATCAACAAACTTAGCTACACTTCTTGGTACAAAGTTCGTGGGTGAAAAGAGAAATTATCGAGATTTTAATCTTTACACAGCAAATTTTGTTTTACCCGATCTACAAAGCTTTGCTATTGAACTGTGAATTGGTTAATGTACTTAGTTAAAATAGTTTTTACTTGTACCCCTCGGCCACAACTTTGGCTGAACCAATTTAGTAGGAACTAGGGTCACAAAGAAAAAGTATCACGTTCTACCATTAACCGTATTTGTTGTATCTTCTAACGGTCTTCGGATTTGTCCTACACGTACGTATTCGAGTCGGCGAATAATTTAGTGCTTTTAAGAGATTACTGTCGACAGAAAAAGACATATTCTGGCAATTTGAATACTCTCGGGAAGGGGTTAATACAGTTGGTTTTAGGTAAGGGTGAGTTATTGAGTGTCAGTGACCAAAGCTGCATTTAGATCGAAAGAAACGAGTATGATATTAAAAAAGATAAATGGTAGGATAAAGGTATGTCCAAAACTGTAAAGATAATGTAAAGATACATAAATAAAAAAAATGATGTGCGTTCCCTTTGAGAGGCCACTGTGGAAAACGAAGGTTTCGTATACATAAAGATTTAGCAGAACCTCAAAAACAATTGTAGACGGAATGATTTTGTAGATGTTGTAAGTTGGACGCTACAATTCGCCGAATGTGGTCCGTCCGAAGAACTGTGTCAAATACCAAATTACTGAATCTGACCAAATTAGATGATTTTGATGAGTGGTAATATTTAGAAGGTAAATTGTAGGGCTACAATTGTTTTAGAGGTTCTGCTAAATCTTTATGTATACGAAACCTTCTTTTCCACAGTGGCCTCTCGAAGGGAACGCACATAAAATACGACGTGGGTCAGTTCGTTGTTATTTAGCCAGTCAACCAAACATCCTGCTTAACAATAACATTGTTAAGATAGCGTGTAAGATTAACGAACATCCTTTTTTCCAGCCATCCAAACATCCTCACAAAGTTTCAATTAGTAGGAATAGGTCGTTATTGGATAAATAATTTTGTATTTACGAGTATGACTCGACAAATTGGCATAAAAATATATTTTATCTAATTAATTTGACATTGTTATTGTGACATTAATTTGATTGTTGCATAGGTACCGGTATACCTGTCGGCCGTTTGGTGTAGTGGTTCAGAACGGACTACTATGCCGAGAGGTCCCGGGTTCGATTCCCGGCCGGGCAGAAATTGAAATGATGAATTTTAATTTCTGTGACTGGTCTGGGTGTGACTATGTATAATATGTATGTATTTAAAAAAAAGGTATATAAGTAGTATATCCGTTAAGCTAGCACCCATAACACAAGCATTAAGTTGCTTACTTTGGGGCTAAATGGCGCTGTGTGAAATTGTCCAATGATTTATTTGTCCAATGATTTATTTATTTATTTATTTATATGGTATGATGTAGCTGAACAATATTTTATTGAGTGACCTGTATCCTACATTATGCAATAAAAATATTTGATTTGATTATTTGTAGTAGTCAGAGCCAGCCCTGTTGAAAAGGGTAGGTATACCTATCTTATCGAGGATGGGTGACCGACGCCCCCACTTATCAAGTCATCGACACCAACTAATCCAATCTGCACGTTGCTGTCCATCCACGCCCACAGCTGTCAAAGAGCCATCTTTTTCGAAGCGAACTCGGCGAGGTTGATGGAGTCAAAATGACATTATCCCGAAGTTAATGAAAACTGCACTCCGAGCGAAAAACTTTTTCCTAGGTCACGTTTAAACTGGATATTTTCAAGCGTTTTTCGTTAGTCAAATACTACTTAACAGAGTTCAGGCAAATAGAAAAAAAAACTTATCTGTCGTTAAACCTAGTGGCAAATATTAGGTGAATTAGTCGTTCGGAATGTAATTGTAAAGCCTGCCTGCTAGAATTCCGCAATGTGCAAATGTTTATGTTTTGATGTCTAATAATCACTTGAGATGGATATGCAGGTATTTTAGTATGTTTATTCATTGTGCCGTCACCTTGTTCAAATAACACAGAATTTGTTACTCTGCTCTGCTTAATTTGAGGCTAAACCCATAGTTAATGTTATTCCTAGAACAATTATTTTCTGCTAAATTAATGAAGCCTCCTGATTACTCACCAGAGGTTACCTAATAATTGAGCAGTTTACTAGTGTATATTTACACCTTGAAAAAGTTAATTAGCTTCAGCCTCAGATCATACTATGATCTGTGTGCCTACCATAAGTTTACGTTAGGTGTGCTCGCTAGCGACTGCGTAAAAAAATGACATTTAAATGTATGACATATTGTTCAGCGCCCCTAGTGGCTACTTTCAAGAAATAAAATCTTCATAGAATTTTTTGACGTATTCGCTAGCGAGCTCACCTAACGTAAACTCATGGTAGGCACACTGAAGCTTTGGCGAATACCTAGCTAGAAACGGTAAAGACAGCTTGTAATCCTTCAAACACCAGTGGTCGCCTAAGATCGCGTAACATTTATTTCTATTGTCTCAAATCGCGGGTCTTGAAGGGTTAAGAAAGGTACCTATGAGTACTAGCAAAAACAGTTGATTTTTAATTATTTTTTTAATTTAAAAGATTATTAGTTATTTGTATTGCACAAATTACCAATATCCCTTTAGCCCCCCGTGATAAGCTAAATAAGCTTGTTATAAGTACGAGTGGGCTCAACAAAATAGTCGAGTGGGATTTAAAACTCCCGGAATAACCTAACCTCCTTTATCATGAAATAATGATGACAATGGCCGGACTGATACATTTACATCGTTCATTTTTGTGGCTGCCAAAAGGGATGTAGATATTTCCGACCCTCAAGCCAAATCCTCTCACGGAGAGCGTCAATATTTTGTCGCTGATCAGTGTTTGCCACATCATCGAGCAAATGCTGGGAAAAATTTCCCATCGACCTAATTAATGCGTGAAAGAGAAAGGGGATTAAATATCAACCCCTGCCAATATACTCGGCATTACACATATAAATTAAGCTTAAAGATGCCAAAATAACAGGTAAAGTATTAGTTTTGCTTTCTGTGATTAAGGGACCTATTAATGGCAGGTACATAGAAGTACTTACCTAACCTAATCACGAAGATACAGCGTGCAATATTTAGATAGCGTAGGCTGAATAAGTTAATGTCATTAGTGAACTCCGTCTGTTAGTTTGGTATAATCTTATGCCTAGGCCGCAATACAAATGAATTTAGAAAATAATTACCTTCGATATGTTTTGGATTCGAAAAAAATAAACTTGAAGAAATGAAACAGGAAGGGAAAATGCACGCGGCCATTTCTCATACCTACGAGTATTAGACTTACGAAAATCTATATTTATTATACGCTTTTCATATGAAATAATACAAACCAAACAAAACCGTTTTAAAACACAATTATCTAGATCTTTCAAATATTTTTTCAGTCAGTTCCCATTCCTGTATTTCGGTCGTGATTGTCTTTTCATATTTTATTATCCTCGTCTGCGAGGCCATGTTGTATAGTCGGCGAAAATAGAATCCGTCAATTTTGTGAGTATAAGTTACTAAAAATTACTTAGGTAGTATCAATCAAAAAGTTTAACTAATTATTTCTTAATTGAGATTTTTAGCATAGCATAAGACGTGTGCTCAAGAATTACAGAATTTGAATTAAGGTAATCAATTTTGTAAATCAATCGCGTGAATTAGGAGTAAATTGCCTAATTTTGAGAATTTGGCTTGAGTAATCTCAAATAAATGCAAGACAAGATTCAGAAATGAAAATAGGCTTGAGTTTATAAGTAGACAATGTGCATTCTCAAGTGTAAAATCTCTTGATCAATGAGACTTTTTTTAAAATTTTTATAGAATTTTTTTTCTTCCAATTTCTTATTGTAAAGAAAACGTAATAACTTTTTAACTAAGCGGTATATCCTGATAAAATAAAAACAGTAATAATGCTAAATAACAGGCAATGCTAAAAAAATACATAAAATATACAAAAAATGCCAAAAAATAATAAAAAACGATACTTTTTGAAAAAAATCTGCTTAAAAATTCGTGTTTTTTGGTTATTTGATAAATTTCTCCAAAAAATGCCCCTATAACAGGTGGTTTATATTACTGTGTATTATTCTCTATCGTATTATCTTTGTAAAACCAAAAATCGCATGTCTCTATCCCTATCACAACATTTGCTAGGATCGTTTGAACAAAGGCCTGCCACAACATTATTCTCCGCTACAGGTAGAGACAATTTTAATTTTAACTAAAATGCTTATTTTACTTCGAAATCTTTTGTATTTATTTGAAATCTAACTTGTCTTTATCAAAATTACAAATCTAGAGCTATTTTCAGTTTCGTTGTTAACGAAGCGTTGAATGGCGCGCTCGGAGAGGCTTAGTTCAAACGATCATTGCAAACGTTGTGATCGGGATAGAGACATGCGATTTTTTGATTTACAAAGGTTATACGATAGAGAATAATACAAAGTAATAAAAACCACCGGTTATAGGGGCATTTTTTGGAGAAATTTATCAAATAACCAAAAAAACACGAATTTAAAAGCAATTTTTTTTTCAAAACGTATCATTTTTTATTATTTGTTGGCCTTTTTTGTGTATTTTTTAGTATCGCCTGTTATTTAGCATTATTACTGTTTTTATTTTATCAGGTTATACCGCTTAGTTTAAAAGTTATTACCTTTTCTTTACAATAAGTAATTAGAAGAAAAAAAATTCTATAAAAAATTTAAAAAAATCTCAAAAAATTTTTGACCTCTTTTTTGTCGATAAAAATAGGTCTAGTTTCATCAATTTTCATATGCACACTTTAGCGTGACTCACACTGTATTCTTAGACAAATTTACAGTTTCTGTTGGCGCGGACTTTAGTAGACTACTTACTTTTTCAGCTAGACCTAGATGCACACGTTTCCTATAAAAGATATTGCTCCCAGATTGAACTCAATTGTAAGTAATAACATTTTGTTCTAAAAGTCAATTCTTATCTGCTCTTCAAGAAGTTTCTATATTTGTTTGTTGCGCTTATCTTTGAGATTGTCTCATTGATTTTGGAACGGTATAAGTTACAAGAATTCCTGAATTTTATTCCTTAATGTGTACATTATAGGTATTACGTTCACATAATAAAAAAGTTAAAACCAGTTACCGTTATCAAAATACTTTTTCAGCAATACTAATTTCAAGAGAAAACATATATTTTGTGTAAATGTTTTAGTACGTTAAGTAACTTTAATTCTAGCGAAGATCTTACTATGTAAACTTTTATTAGTCAATATATTTTTGTATTCTGAAAAATTCGGCCAAGTAAAGTGTCAATTTTATCCATTTTTTTCTGAAAAATGGGGTAAGCACAGATTGGGTGAAAACTCGTATTTTTCACTACTGTATCTAGGTTGTTCCTATACAAAACATGAAAAAATCTGGATACCGGATTGTTTGAAGTAAACGAGAGCTATATCTGAATAGATGGTAACCCTTAAATTAAAATTAAAATAAAACTCTAGTCCGGTTCACATTTATAAAACTTGTAAAAATTTTAATAATTGTGAAACTCTGCAGCAAGATGTCAAAAATTACAAACATCTCAAAAAATCAACTGTTATCCTTCGAGAAAGATATCTCATGGTAGGATCCAATTCACGATAATTGACTTTGCATGTAATGTTCGCACGTGGTGTGGTAGATACGGACACGGACCCTTGATGGATTCTACCTCTAGGTAAAGCATTTTCACACCTACAAATAACCACGTCAGATGCGTGCTTAGAGCCAAAGCATACGATGCGTTGCGGCGGCGGTGCGACGCTGGAGCGGTGTCGCTGCGTCGTCTTACATAGAAATACCTATCTGTGGCGGGCACACGAGTGGTGCACCACCACTGCAACGCATTGTGTGCTGGCCTCACTCAAAGCAGACCAAAAGGAAGGTTCTAACTGCATAATACGATTAAAACAATATGTACATTGCTTAGCTTGGAGTTTGGCCACTCATGCTTTGCTTCCACTAACTAAGAATAGTCGTGTTAAAAAGCACTTTTTAAGGAAACTTCGACACTGAAATGGTTATTAATACTTCTTTCAAAGTTTCTTATAAACTAGGTCAAGACAACATTCGACATAGTTGTTCTTTATAAATTGGAATTGTTAGTTTGCTTCTATACTACAAGCATTTCAAGTGAATCTCATTTGGTAGGTGCTTGAGATAACATTTTTGTTTTGTATCAACTTTTTCAATGAACTTTGTCCCCCTCTAAGTACACATTAGAAGTAAAACACAAAACCCCGGAAGACCAACAAACATTAGTCACGGTGTTCTTGAATACGCAACTGTCATAACAGTGAAAGCAGTGTTCGTAAATTAAACAAAATTTCATTACCAGCCAACCACTATTTGACTTTGAATCAGTATGAAACAATGCCAAGAATTTGAAAATAACAAAGGACTCCCAACAAATTGGTCGTAACTTTTACAGCGCCTCATATTTTATTACCTTTTGAAACTCGGCGCGGAACTGAGAAGAAAGTAATTCAGGTTTAATTCTGTTAATCGGGGTCATTAAGTGTCATCACGAACTCGATGTCGCTGCCCCTAACGACCTTTCACGGACGCATTACCCAGGGCTGCCGCGCACCCCTTCCCGACCGCAATCTCGCAATTTCCATCTACCCGCCAGACTTTTTCTTATTTTTAAACTTCATTAAAACGTCTTTTATAAAATACCTATTTTTATCCTGTCGAAACATCTTAATAATCTAAGGTTTGAATTTTCGGTAATTATTTCGGATTGACTTAGTTTTAAGGCCGTCCAGATAGGTTCCCGTAGGAATATCCCCAAAATTCTGCGGTTCAATTTGATAGTTGCCTGTTGCTGGGTAGGAATCATAGGCATGTCTAACATTCCGTTACTTTACAACCTAAGTAGGACTGTAATCTAACTAAAAGTTCCGGAGAGAACCTTTAGCAAAAGTCTGATGGATAAGTAATTTTCTAATTTTACTCCTTGGCTTTTTTGCGGCAATTTTACCATTGTAATAGATTACCGCCTGAAATAAGAAAGGGATACTTCTAATTGATCTGGCCCAAGGGAATTAATTGAGTCTAAACCGGACTTTAACAAACGGTGGGCGGATGGATAGTCTCCGTGAAGCTTCGCCCGAGACAGACAACAATGAACTAGCTAGACCATTATCACAAAGGACTATCAGAGTATTACTTGTGGCAAGCACATACTGATATGAACCGTACCTAAGTCTTATATCTACATATTATATGTGATTAAAACATTGAAATCATGTCTACCTACTATTAAAAATAAAAAGAATTCCTCAATACATTCTCGAAGACTAAGCTTTTACATAACTGTAATAAAGGTATACGCTAAGCTCATTCGCAGAAAATTCATCAATCGGATTAATATTAAATAAGTAGTTTTCAACAAAAAATGTATAGCCTATGAGATAAATTTGTCAGCGTATCAGTAAACTTGCAGAATTCCGTGCGATTCGTGCGTCTGCATTTGTGGAACGCCTACGGGCAGTATCCAATTGGATTGGATTGGATGGAGCAGGATTGAACTGGATCGAACTGGACATCGGGGCGCAGCCCTATACAGCCACTAACGAACGAGCTGCCAGTCCTCGCCTCCCTCGCACCACGACTTAAACCCGAAATATTATTCTCGGGAGAGCCGCTATGATTGTAATGGTCTTAATTGCACAATGTAACTATTTCACTAACGCAGACCATTTGACGGTTGTCAAAGACAAGGAGCATCAAGTCAATCTTGTTAAATATAATTTATTTGAAGATGCTTCCAAAATTTCGTCAGAATCTATTCAGAAGGTTCGGCCAAACGTGCGTGCCCGATGGCGATGGCGATCAGTAGAATCAGTAGGATCGCATTCACGCGGGCTGCAGGTGCTGGTTTGGTCGAATCTTAATCTTCATCATTTATCATTGATTTCAATCAAAACAATTACATGCCCCTTACTAAATTCAGCAGACACGACACCCTGCAGCAGGCTAAAGCAACTTTTTTTCAAAGTAAACGACTTTTTATAGCGTAAGATCTTTCCATTCTTTCGACATTCAATTTTCCAGCGTCATATTTGAGATAGGCATCCATTATAAGGTACTATTTTTTTGCGCTGCAAGATGTTCGAGGATTTTGAAGTACACCTGCCCTTAATACACCGTAAAATCCACGTAAACCACGAGGCCGTAAAATTCAAATAATACATGCTTGGTTTGGTTTTACACTTATCTAAGCGGTCGTAGTCCGTAAGTACTTACTCGTTAACACAATTCTTGGAATTACACGCGTACTATAACCCTAATGATTCTAACCTAAATTTTATTTCCTAGCCAACTACAAGCCATTAGTGTTAACTAGTTAATTAGAATTAGCACAACACTGATTCCCAACAGACCTCAACTCTCAGCTAAATTATTTCATCGAGCTATCGAAATCGCATCTCCTTATAAAGTTTCTCTGTTAATATACAGTTGGCTTCAGTTAACGGTAAACTTCAGGCGATCTATCATCCGACGACTAATATTTACCATCAAGATACGATCTGCCTTTATCAAGTAGATAACGCTTATATCCTAGGTTTTATGTGTAGCTATAATAAAACTCTAGAACAGCGTTTCTTAACCTTTTTTGTCCATGGACTTGGACCCCTTAGGAAATGAAGCACAATTTTAAAGGACCCCCATAATAAAAAAGCAGCAATTCGACTACGAGATCTTCGGCAGCATAATAATTGTTGAATGGTCCATAGAGAACAAACTCGCGGACCCCCGGTGTCTGCCGGCCACAGGTTAAGAAACACTGCTCTGAAAAGTCTCCAATGGGCTTGAATTACCTATGGCATCATTTAAGAACTAGTGAAGTCAAGTTATGGAATCGAATACAATTAAAAAAAGCTAAGGCTAAAACCTTATGATTGGGATTTAATAGCTTGACCCTTCTACTGGACGTAATCGCATATGAATGAAAGGTCTTAGTAGACTGGAGGACGACTAGAAAATGATTTCCACACGTAGGGAGTTGCGATCGCAGCCAGTTTTAATAAACTTAAGCCTCTGGGACACACCCGGCGCGACACGGCACGATGTTTCCATACAAATTGATGCCGCAAAGGCTGTCACCACACAGATGTGATTTTCGCCTGACAGGTTGTTTGGCATTGTTATAATATTTCACGTAACAATTTATAACACTATCAACACATCAACACGCGTCTGGGATTTTATATGTAGTTACTCCATCTTGTGTGGCTTTTAGTGCCTTTTTACAGATTCTCGTCGTGTTTGAATAATATGGTGGTCTATCTGAGTACAATAATTTTGTAAAACATAAACAAAGCTAAAATTCTGATAACTACAAACATTTCTGAATTAAGTTAAAGCACTGTAGTAATACCAACTAATGAAGAACGGAATATTTATTTGCTATATTAACATATTAAATAACCAGACCGTGAAATTTATATCAATTTATTCATACGTAGTCTCTTGAATTAATCAAATTATTAACAAGTCAATAAAAGTAACCTAACAAGAAACTTAAACAATATCTCAGAAGACGCTCATGATTACATTTCGATTTTATAAATGGTTTTAGGTTAAATACATACAAGAGCTTGTACAGTCGCAGAATGAAAAGGTTCGTCACCTTAGTGTCGGTTTTCGCTTGCACTAGGTACTGTAAGAGTCAAACCTGCCAACATAACAGTGCAAGAAACAGTGCTGCTAACATTGAAATAAATTATGACGTTTGCTAACGAATAAGGTTTTGCTTGTTTATTTTTCTATCCCATCAGTGCAATGCAATGATGACATTGACCAATTGACAATCGTTTTTTTAATTTAATAGAAATAATAATGGCAGGTTGAACCAACAAGAAGGTTTTAGTTTATCAATCATAATAATCTTCTTGACAAGATAAATCGTCAAACAACTTTGATCTGAATAATTTTGAACTTTACTGACGAACAGTTAAAGATTATTTTCTCTAAGGCCCAGTTTTTTGATTCATAGTTAAAATAACAAATCGTTAAATTTTGCTACTAATGGTTAAATATTAACAAAATGTTAACAAATAGTTAAAAAATGTACTAAAAGTCAAGCTAACCATTGTTCGAAAAACACTTTTTTCTGATATTTAACCACTTGTCATTTGACATCTGTCAAATTTGACTATTGGTTATTTTAACTACGAATCAAAAAACCGGGCCTAAGTCGAGATTATTCTGTAACATAGTTTCAAAAGGTAATATGTGCTCGCGATTCGTTGAAGGAATCAATTTGAAAACTGACGAACCTTTTCATTCCGTGACTGTACTTTAATTTACCTTTTTGCCGATTACGAACTTATTTGAAATTCGTATTAAATCATTAAAGGTTTTTTATGTAAAACTCCAACCGAGCAATAAAAATGAAATTGTTAGTTTAGTGAACCACTTCAAACTTTTATTAGTCCTGAAAAAGTATGTTTCATTTGGTTTATTCTACTTTGAACTCCTAGGTAATTACTATTTGGCTGATGATCATCCGCTTTTAAAGTGAAATATAATTTAAAAACTTTCGAGAGCCTTTAATAATGGCCATATGTGATAAAAAAGCCACCAACTAAATAAATCACACAATTGTGATATCGCATTGGTGTCCAAGTGAAATAGACCTTTAATTTTGAGCAATGACTATTATTATTTAACTTTAAGTAATTACCCACTTAATGATCAAAATGGAAATTGAGCAATAATAATTTCCTTATACGACCTAAATGAATTTGAGACGAAATCAAAGATATTCCCTTCTACAGGCTGTCCCGTAAATATAAATCTTGGGTGCCATTCATATCACAATTTATAAAAGTAAAGATTAAAAAGGTACTGCAATATTATGATGTTATTTGGCGTATAAATAAGGAGTGAATTCGAACTTACAGATATAGGGAGAAGCACTAAAAAGTTAGGTAGGTACACTTTTCCGATTTCGATTTAAAATATGATAGGTAGGTAACCAATATTTTCATGGAGACCGAATTGAGTTATTCAAATTGCTCCGCGATCACCTCTATTACGACATATTCGCACTTTACGGGACACTCTGTATATACGAAACGACCGAACCAAATTCAGCCACGGTCTTTCTATTCAAATACATGATTGAAAAAAGCAAACGACCTGCGCAAAACCTAATTTATTTCAAGGCTACTTGAAATAAATTATTACCTTTTGACACGATCAAGTTTGAAAAGAAAGTTTCTTGTTTGATCCGTGAGTTAGGATGAGTTTACATTTAAATTGAATAGTGACTCTAGACATGCAGTAGATATCGCGATCGATTCGCTTCATCTCTACATGTACGAAATTATTGAATAACAAAAATAACATGCCCACTCACATTATCTACAGGCACAGAAATAGTGCCCATATCGAATAATAGGAGTCTAACGGTCTAACGATACAAGTGATTATCCTTGATATTGCTCGCGATTTCAGGCTCCCAACGATCGCCGTTCGTGAGTAACCTTTCTTTGTTGTACAGAAGTTCTTCGTGAGTTTCCGTCGAGTACTCAAAGTTTGGCCCTTCAACTATCGCGTCGACTGGACAGGCCTCCTGGCAGTATCCGCAAAATATGCACTTGGTTAAGTCGATATCATAGCGCGTCGCCCGCCGGCTGCCGTCCGCCCGCTCCTCCGCGTCGATCGTGATGGCTTGCGCGGGACAAATGGCTTCACAAAGCTTACAAGCGATGCACCGCTCCTCGCCCGAAGGATATCGCCGTAATGCATGCTCACCTCTGAACCGAGGCGAGAGCGGGCCTTTCTCGAACGGATAGTTTATTGTAGCCGGCTCTTTGAATATATGCGCCAGCGTGACCGCGAACCCTGGAACAAATACTGCATAAACTCTTTCGAAGACACATTTAAAATAGATAGCGTCCACTTCCAAGTCAAAGCGGATAATCTCGGTGTTACTTTAGTATCTCACTCTGGTATAACTTTAGGTGTTACTTTCTCAAACAGAAACGAAGTACCTATCCGAGGAGATCTTAAAGCAAGTCTACAAATATATTACAAATCCCTGTTTACGACTTCAGATCCCTTTGAGAGCCTATTATTGTTCCACTTTAGGGCATAGGATTTCCCCAAAGTACCATCCCCAAATAAGAAGTTTGCCCATTAAGCCGCCTAGACGCCGCGAGACATAAAGCCTATGCGTGTTAGAATTAGAGGTCCTATTGATTTCCAAAGTTAATAAATTATTAGTTTTCAGTAACATGCATAGAACAATCGTATTTATAGCGAACAACTAAATATAATTCATTAAGGTCTTTGAGAATTCTACCAAACTTAATTATAAAATAAACTAGTTTAATCTCTTGCCGAGCAAAAGTTTAGTGAGCAAGCATCAGGATCACACACACTATTATCCTATTAATATTATAAATGCGAAATTTTAGATGTTTGGATGTCTGGATGGATGTATGTTTGTTACTCTTTCACGCAAAAACTACTGAACGGATTTTGTTGAAACTTTACAGTATTATTGTTTGTAACCCAGATTAACATAGGTATACGCTATAATTTATGACGATATGTGACAAACTAAATTTCATTAACTAAGACGTGGCCGCGTACGCGTGAGTAAAAAGCGCCATCTATCGTCATTGGTCAAAATCTACAGCGCTGGACAAAAAAATTTGACGTTCGTAAATATTCATGTGGGGGAAGCCGTGAAACGCCAATATCAACATCATTAGTAATTAAACGAGGTCCACGCGTAATATGAAGTCGCGGGCGGCCGCTAGTGCTTTATATTCTGAAATTGACCAGTTATCTGAGACTAAGACTAGGCGCAGACCATCGATTTTTAGTTGGCCGATAGTTGTGCCCGATTTTAAATTGTTTGAAGAATCGGGCATTGCATTGCACTTCCATACATGCCCATACTGATCAACAGACTGTCCGACTAAACTATCGGCCGACGAAAAACGATGGTCTGCGCCTAGGCTAAGTGAACACCTAGTTGATAAGAACCATTCTAACTCACCTCTGATCAATTCTGTCCAAAAGAATATCTGCGAGGCACGATCGAAGAAATCTCTCATTGTCGTATTTGGGGGCTTATCATGTACGTAAATAAACTTCACGTCGAATTTGGTTCTAGGGCACGAGTAGAAAGGTGGGGACTGCGGCGGCGGCATGCAGCAGGGGGGGCAGTAGGGGGGACACGGGGGGCACGGCGGGCATGGGGGACACTCCGGGGCACATGGATTGCTGCTGCACTCGCGGGCTGCCGATGACAGTATCTTGTTGAGCCGGTGCCATGGTCTTCCTGGATTCACGACCCCAAGCAACATGTTGATTGAATTTTCCGGATCAACAAAATTTGACTTCGATTGACGTTAGGAATTTGACGTTACATATTGTCTATGACTGTCTTCGGACTATGAATGGAGTTCGTGTGAAAACTCAATTTTGCAAAAAGTATATCGTACCACAGAATAATAATAAGTACTATTGTACTTTGGAGACGGCATAATAAACCAGCTTTTAGTTTTTTCAAAAATGTATTAGAATTGTATTGGTGTTGGTACAAAAAACTTAAGCAGGCGTTCAACACATGTTTAAAATTACATTTCCATATTAAATGTCAATTTATACAAGTGTTCAAAGTTAAAGGGGCGTTTACTTATGTATTTAGGTATTTGTGTATGCAGAACATCGACATAAAAACATTTCCCAAAATGATAAACGACTATAAATTGAAATGAACTTTCGGTCACGAACTTTTCTAGTTTTCAATTTTCGTGCTGAGTTGTTAAACTAATAAAATGTCCGCTAAAAACTTGTTGTGTCACAAATATTATGTTCGGAGCGTCCCCGCGTCGTTTGCAAACATACCAAGTGTTCCATTTCAATTTCCTTTTCGACGACTACTCGAACTAACTGGTAAGAATCATATTGAACTGGGAAGAAAGTTGTCGGAGTCAGACATGTTGGGCCGAGGGGAAAACTAGCTAGTACTTACTACTTTCTTTGTGGGCACAGCTTAGAGAATTAAAACCAATTCCTCTATGGGGCACAGGCACCATCCATCTGTAGCATTTATTTTTATTTTTCTTGTAACACAACTGACTACAATCATGTAGGTACCTATTTGCAAGTTGTAACACAGTTGAGCTACTAAAATATTTACATTAAAAATTTGAATGTTACCTATTCCAACCAGACGCTGAAAATAATTATTATGAGCAAGTCATTTAATGATCAAGCTAGAGAGATTGTCTGTTAATGTGATTTATGCAAAAATTGTTACTATGGAAACTTATATTAAAATTGAAATAGTATTGAAAAAAAATAATTTAGAACCTAATAAGTTACTGTAGATAAGTTTTCATTTCACAGAAAAGTCTAGTTTTATTTATATTAGACAAACCTGGAAAAAACCAACGAATATTTAAACGATATTACATTTCTCTGTAGGTACGTAATAAAGATGCCCAGACATTTTTGAAATCTCATTTAACTCAGGTAAAAAACAGAATGAAAACTCTTAGAGAAAAGAAAATACGTACTTACTTCGCAAGTTTGGAAATAAAGATGCTTTAGTGGCAAAAGTACTTTGCCAAGATACAGGAAGAACTGGGCCATGAAATCCCAAACAAATAAAACGGAGAAAATAGTGAGGCTTTTTGCTTATGCATCCATATGTTTTGAGATTGAAATATATAAACTTATTATTGGATAAGTTCAGAGTGCAATTTCGAAAAGACACCACACTACGTATGAGAGTTGGAACTTCAATGCATCAAAATCAAAACACCTCATGGTGTTCAGGCAGGCCCTTTTCAAAATTGCAAAGGTTGGTCCAAATGTTCCAACCGCGCTTATAACTTGCAAATTGAGATGTAATTAATTGTAAAAGTTACGTTGCTTGAAGCTTTCAGAAGTTCAAGGTTCAGTTACCTTTCCTGACCGATTTGAATGGATACTTGGGCGAGATGGATACTTCAGCTGTTGGTTTAAGAGTTATTACTCCTTACGAGCATATGACGATTTGTAAGAACTATTTATTAGTCTAAACAAATAAAGAAATTTTGACTTTGACTTTGACTTTATTAGACTAGATGGTTTCATTGTAGACTGTGTAATTGCATATAGAAAGAAACGTCATATTTCAGCCTTTTTCAACTGATGAAACGAGCGCAGACCACCAACTCTTAGTTGGCCGATACTTTCATACATCTCCATACTGATCAACAGCCCGACCTAACTATCGGCCGAATAAAAATCGGTGGTCTGCTGCTAGGCTTACCATTAATATAAAATATTTTTAAATAAAAATATAAAATATTTTTAAATAAAAATATTTTATAATAGAAATATTTTTATTTAAAAATGAGAAAAGAAAAAATTTATCAGAGGCAAAAAGTGTTCAAAAAGTTTTATAATTCAGCTTGGGTCGTGACATAGATAGTGTTAGGTTCATTTTTATTTCAGAAAGCTGCAAGCTTAATATTTTAAGGTTACGTAACACATATAAAGGGTTGGATGCATCTTCCATTTACTGGTCAGATACAGTTTGCGATTCAGGTCAGATTTCCCCCGGGGCTGGTTTCGCTTTGCGGTGTGTTCATCCTGGATCAGCAAACTATCGTCACACCTTAATTGATATGATTTTGTATCTGTTTTGATTAAAGATGGAATTGGTTCACAAATATTGTACAGGCGACAGCACATCCGACTGCATTTACCTACCATTTTAGGAATAAATTAGGGATGTTAAGGATATGTAGTTTGGGTTACAAAAAATAATTTAAACTGCCTACATCCGAAACTATCCGAAGCTTTTGAATCGGTTACGGTTACGGTTTTGGATATTTTTTTAATTCAGATATCCGAAAGTTTCTGATATCCATAACATCCCTGGAATAAAGCATCTATTAACAAGTATGGGTCTAGCGCATAATTCAGTCAGTGCCTGAAGTATAGAAGCGGCCTAAATATTAATAATTAACTTTTTAAAAAAATAAAACCGACTTCAAATGCGTGAACACAAAAAAAAACTAAAAATTAAAAATATTGCGTATAAAAAAGTTCAACCCCAATTTTCCACCCTTGGGGGTGAAATATTTTCTTTGAATTCGCATGAAACCACCCTTTTGATAATACCTATTCAACAAAAAAATAATCGTTCAAATTGATTTATAATCGGCGGAGATATTGCGTATAAAAAAGTTCATCCCCAATTTTCCACCCTTGGGGGTTATTTTTTCTATTATTAAATTTAAATGGGACCACCCTTGAGGTATTACCTATACGCCGAAAAAAGATTTGTTCAAATCGGTTCATAATTGGCGGAGTTATCGCGTAACAAACATAGAAAAAAAAAAAAAACGGGTCGAATTGATAACCTCCTCCTTTTTTGAAGTCGGTTGAAAACCAATCAAAGGCTTACCTTATCTTACCACTTAGATGATGATGATGTTAATGATGATGAACTGACTCAAATTCTGTTTCATTATCATCAACGACACAATAAGTAAGAAGTTTAGCGGTAGTAATTTTTCAACAATAGCAGATTTGATTATTCAGCCATTATTTGAAACATTTACTTTTAAGTCTTCGTGAAATTAAAAAAAAAGAATAAGTATCAAGTTAAGCTGCTTACTACTTATCGAATAAAGTTTATTTTTTTTTCAGAGTTATTGAAATGCGTTTAATCTCATCACAACAAAAAAGGTCATACAAAATATAATTTTCCAATGTACCTAAGTACGCCGTCCTTTCGGTTATAAAATTCATGTTTTACAAACCACAAAAATACACAAAAGCTACTTAAAATACGTAACGCGAGAGCACGTTTTTATCTTCAAACTGAAAATGAGTCGTGCAGTGAAAACTCAAGACCTATATTTTCTTAGCATATCTTCGAGCTCTCCCCACGTATCCCTGTTATTCCTATGATTTGTGGTGGAGTCGGAACATATCTACATTTATATAACGTGTTAAGGTCGGTTCACATAATTCGGTTTTTCTCTATTCGATTTTGGTTGATAACTACTATTTTATTAATTACTCATTCCTCTTAGTGAAATGCCTCTAAACTTTTATATTAATTCTAGTTTTCTAAACAGCGAGATCTAAATTTAAACACTAAATAAACATCTTCGAAATCTACCCACTATTTAACACCCACTAAATAAATCAATACCGAATCCTAAATACCAAATACTCTGACTTTAAGAGGTCAAACAACAGGGCGAGCTGTTGGAACATTTCGTTGTTTTGTGAGCGGCGTCCACAATATGACGTTCTATAATTATCATTCACCCGTCCCGTTAGGTCTGTTTACGGCCAATTTGAAGGCACCCTTATTAAAATTAAGATGCCTACGCGTTTGTCACGTAGGTGTCGGTGTGAGCCGGCCGCGGCGACGTCACGTGCCCCGGCAGTCGTTAGCTGGTCGTTATGCTAATAGCGCCCCATCACCCACTCCTAACGCGAACCAATCGATTCCCAAATTAGTATTTTCTTTTATGTCACACATTAAATTTTATCTCGGGGCCACATACACGCCGAATTAGGGCCATTATGCGGTTTACACGCTCAAAGTGACAACTGTAAGCATTTTTACTAGATATAAAATGAAATGTTGAACGACGAAGGACATTAACAGTGAGCGTCATATTGCGCCACAAAAGGGATAGTGGCACAACAACTAAACGATTCTGTGTCGCAAAGATTTATTTTCCCGCGTGGAGCATTATTTTAATGTAACTTTCACGAGGAAAAAATGTTGGTAGCACGAGAAATGAGCGCTCTTGGTGGCGATATACCTATTAGAGGACTATCTAATGCTAGGAAATGTTTTAGAATGTAACGCGGAGCGACTGCAGAAGTCAGTCTTTAACTTTAACCAACCTCTAACTAAATTCAAGCACAGTCTAGAGTTGATTTGTACTCGGTGTAACTGTCTCTTGAAAATTAATATTCCAACTATGGCACGAAGCTAGACTGGTGCATATCATGCTAAACTTGTAACTATTGTTCGGTGCTCTGCGAATGGTAACCTAATACTAACTTCCCATGGGAATAAGGATTGCACGAGTGAACATAGCATAGATTATTATTTAGGTAACAGTCAAGTCGTTTTATCTCCGAGGAATAATTAAATCATAAATGAAACATGAGTATTTTATGTAACTCAATTAGTGTGATATCATGTACTACATACACGATGTAGGTACTCTGTGGTTCAATCTTTTGAAGGTTTTTTAAGGATTTGATTAGCTTGATGTCATTACTAAGTTTAATAAGTTTAGTTTAGAGTCCAAATAGAACTGTATAAATAAGTAACAGAATGAATAATAGTAAGTATACCATGTAACGGTAAAGTTATTCAGTTATTTTGCACTTCTGTAGAGTTGCTTATTTAATATAAATACTCATAATATTATTATACCTACTTACTTTTACATACTATTCGTTCGAACGAACGAACGAACTCATAATATGGTTTTCAGCGTGTTTGCACCATCTTACTTTAACTTTCACAAACGTCAAAAATCTGTCAAACTCCATACAAAATACACTGGTTAACATTATAGTTACGGTCAAAGTCAGGTGGTGCAACTCAGTCTAAGATTTTTTTGACTAGATATTTTTCGATAACAAGATATTAAAATCTCTTGGTTCATGTAAAAAGTAATGAAACATTTCGATTCGATGAAGAGTGTAGACCCACAAATCTATTGTTCTGTACGTAATTTGAGGACGACTACGATAACGAATCGAATACAAATGTCACATTGTATAGACACGGGATGAATGCTAAACGCTAATAACGTTTTACTCCAAGTTTAGTTCGCCCGAATAGGTAAGTAAAATACTGTAATTCTGTAATTCAGTAAAACATTTTAACTTGAAGCGTGCTATCTTATTATAAAGTTTCGCCGAAAACAGTCGTAGCTCAGCTCTTAGCAATGTCATTTTGTTTCAGCGGAGCTTATCCGGACTTGGAGGCCTTGTCCGAAAAGTTTGCTCAGATGTCTGAAAACTTTACAAATAGAGACTTTTTTTAAATGATTGCACTTCTTTCTTGGAATAAAATTACAGAATAAATGTTTAATCTATGGTGTTCTGAGATTGAAGTGATAAACATTTTAAAGCCAATTACATAAATGTTTGAAATAATTATTTTACGCCGCTATGGCTTCTAAATGCATAAAAGAAACAAAACAGAATTTTTGTTAAGTCCGATAGAGCCGTATGTTTAATGATATAATTAGAGTTTACGACCTATTATAAGTATCTCTATTTGGTATTCGAAACAAAAACTTGACTAGTTACCTACTATTCTAGTCAATTTTAGTGCCATTGTGTCATAAGATAAAACCACCATATTTCTAGGTAAGTGTTGTGTGTTTTGTACCTACGAGTAAACATGTCGGCTCAACACATTATGGAAAAATCCCAGTGTCTGCCAACCTCAGACGGTTCTTTCGCAGTTTTTATGCGTAAAAAAATTAAGCCGTACTTTTTCGGTGGATAGGATGAAGCCCAATTTTCCTTAAAAGAAAATACTGTAGCATTATCTACTAACTAAAGAATGGTAAAATTTGAAATTTTGAAAGTTTAATCAAAATAATTGAAATTTCGTAAGGTTTTCAATTACTATTGTCTTTGGTTTTCTATTGTCTAATTAACTATGTGCTTGTGTTTTATATTGATGTTTGTTTTGTGATAATTGTAGACATTTGTAGAAATGTTTTTATGTCTACCAATTAAACTTTCTGTTAATTCATTCATAATTTAAGTATATTTTAGGTTTTCAGATGAAACCCTTAGCTAAGTGTTTGATTGTATAATTCACTTCTAATTTTATGATTACGCGGTCAAATACGAGATAAGTTTCCATAGATAAGTTTAGGTACTTACCTACTGCGTTTTTTATTTGAGGTAATTTTCCTATACTATTTTAGCTACACTAGACAGGGTTAATTATTTGCTCACTCAAATCCTAATTACTTATTACATAAGTAGTATGACGTCGTAAGTACGACAATTCATACTTACGTATTTTGTCCTTTCAGAAGTCCGCTCCATTACTTATCCTGAGTTCCTGACAGCCTATTGGTGAAAACGAACTTCACTCACGTTTTAATATTATATTGTGTTTATATTTTATGTATTTATCAGTTGTCTAGCTCAAGCTAAGTTCAGCATAGTTTGGCCTAAGTACTTAATTGACAGTTGGAAGTTAATAATTTATTTATTATTCGGGCTATGTGAGAGTCGAAGTTAATGACTCTTCCAAGAAAGTTAAAGTGACACCATCACCAATAGTCAAAGTATTTGTTTAATAAACTCATAATAAACTACTCAGTAATTAGATATGTTTATTCACGCCAATGAAACTGGGATCTCAGAAACAAACACGAATAAAATTGACACCCGATTACTACATGTAATATGACTTTAGTTATGTGAATAAATATTAAGTATTGGTAGATAAATATTTTGTGTATAAAATGAATGTCTTCTAATTTTCTAAGTCACGGCATCAGGCGTGAACAGATGGACCGATTTCTCAAAATCTTTATTTGTTGTGTTTGTTGTCATCAGAAGATTCTTATGTAAGAAAATTAAGAAAGTTGCTCGTAAAATTAAAGAAATGCCTACCTTACCTATTATTTTTCTTATATTTTAGGATGACTGATTAGGTAGAAACTATCAATATGTGTATTAAATATCTGTATGCTGTGGCTTTATCACAACTTTCATGATAAGTATGACTTACTTCTTAAATCTGTGGTATCAGTAGGGTAAGTCCAGGATAGATGCCCCACTTTTTGAAACAGCTCTGTAACTCAGTCAGTAAGTTTTGATCAACAATTTGACCTTAATATCTGTAAACTTTAGTCTTTCGTCTATGATATTACTATAATTATTTTAGTTTAAGTTATACCGATTCTGAGTAAATACCCTTTTAATTGACCTCTAAAAAGTGGGATAGACGCCTAATGTGGGGGATAGAAGACTCACTGTATGATTGCTTCAAAGGATAGATGCCTGATGCAGGGATAGATGACTCGTTAATACAGTTTTTGAATTCTAAGGATCAAATGCATTTTGAAATCAAACAAGCCAAGTAGGTATTATTATTTAAGATTGTTTGTTATTAAATGAATTAAAAATGAAATTTAATATATTTAATTAAAAATAGTACATAGTACATCCAACCGAAGTCGGGTAAAAAGGTAATTCGATCAGAAGGGCACTCTATTTATTACTTTCCTAAGGTTAGCCGTACTACATTCTTTTTTCTTCTTACTTGCTACTTGTGACAAAAAGAGCAGGTTAGGATAGATGCCCCTAGGTGCATGGGACATGGCCCTAAGGGCATCTATACCCAAAAAAAATTAGGCAACTATCCTTTTAGCATAGGATAGGTGCCTTTTTTAATAAAAAATATAATAACACTAAAAATCGAATTAAACATAGCTATCCCGTCTAATTTATAAGATAGTCTATCAAATTATATAAAAATCTGCTTCATTTTACAGCTGACAAAAAAATTATCCATTAAAAGATACTTACCAATTTTATTTCGACGCTCGCTAAGGTTTGGCCGCGGAAGATTTTTGCTCTCACTGGCTAAACGAACGCACTCTTTGATGGTTTGTGAGGCGAAAAGTGGTACGGGGAGGTCCCTTTCTATTATACGTACTATAACTTTAGGCTAAGTTGCTTGTAACATAGTGTACTTAAAATCGCGGCACCTATCCCACTGGGGCATGTATCCTGGAATTACCCTAAGTAAAAGCAAAAGCATCAAAATTATTACTGTATTTATGTGTAATACCTAGGGTACTTTACTTTTATGTACCTAACCTACGTATTAAATACGGCATAATAAATAAATAATACAAGAAATTGCCAAAGAGTAATTTATTAATTCTCAATCAATAAATCAATACAGGAATACAATGAGATTGGTGCAATATTTGTAAATCTAAATATTATGTTTATTACAAAAACAATATTGTTAACTTAATAGGTATAATTAATTGTGTTACGTCGAAAATTCAAACATGTCTTTTGGAAATACGGAATATTATCAATTTCATTGATAAAAAAATTAAAGAAATGTAATTTCTAAATTACAGAACTTTTCTATCTAATAAGCAAAACGGATATGTTATTTTATCACATCATTTTTGGGAATCAAATAATTAACTTTCGTAAACATAATATTTATAAATTAATAACGCCATGTTCATGTTATAGTTTTATCTTTCAGGTTCACGACGTACCTACCTATAATTTCAGTGGGTCATTTCTTTCAACACCCATTATTAATCATCATAAACACCATAGATAAGTGAAATCAAGTTTTTCAGTAATTTTAAGCAGATTAATGAGATTTGCAGTCTAACTGACTTACAATGGTTATTCTTACAATTCCTTTAGACTTTGCCTCATTTTCAGCACTTTGCATTATAACTGATAAACAAAGAGTTTAGATTGGACAGCAAATTGTTAAATGATAAACCATAATTTAAATTTCCAAATTCTTAGAATAATCTTAATTTCACTCATTCCAGGTGAATTAGATGCTGACACTTTTCATAATACAGATCTTTTCATAAAACTATTGGAGAGATAAATACACTCAACATCAAATAAACCGCACCTTCCGCGACGCGAACTTTATAGATTTTCTTCTGACACAATCATGGTACCCCAACAATATTGGTGTTAGTTGAAAGCCCAATAAATATCCTTAAAGAAAAATACATTTCATTTCTAAATAAATAATTAACATTTACAATAAATGTGACTTGAAAATAGACCTTACTTTGGGCTCACCTCTGGGATCAATTAGACCAATTTTTATGGTTATAAAACCAAATAAAGATCTCACGTGTCCTCTTTAACAGATGGATAGCGATTAATCCCAACTTAACAGTTTTACGAGTATAGTCATAAAAATGGCTATAGCGTAACTACCTATTTTTTGAAGAAGTGACTCTGGATCCTTGTAAAGACACATTTTTGGGGTAAAAACCTTTCCTTTAATGAAATGAAATTTAAAACTAGGCTTTCAAATGGTACCAATGTTGGTGGGAAATGGGGATGCATACGTTTGATAAGTACTTGTCGCGGGAGGTGCGATTTATTTGATGCCGAGTGTACTTGTGTGACAAAAATATAAGCACACAAAATTATAAAGAATAAATTTGTGTAGGGGCCAGGGGCTATTACATCTACCACGGTAACCGAAGAAAAAAATAAACAAAATAATAAAATATGTAGGTATGTAGCAGTTTACTAATTTGAAAAATCCCTTTTTTGTGTCTAGCGTATTTTTTGTCAGATCGGAAAAGTTTTTTTTGATGTCATAACAAAATAAAAAACTTATAAATAAATAATCAATTAAATTATATTATATAATTAGGTACGTACTCTATTTCATTCTAAGAAGAGGCCCCAATGACGACAACTAGAAAAAAACAATCAGCGGAATCGATTTTTTTTTTAATACCTAATTGTAACATACCTACTCGTAGTTAATTTTACATTTTCAATAAAAAAGAAGTTAGTATTTGCAGGTTACTTTAGCTCTGGGGGGCAACCTTGGCTCAATCTCCCACATCTTCCGAAAACCGACATAATTCGACAGCGCAATGTTAGACAGCGTTACTGACGCCTACATATATAATTTTTTGTTGCAAGATAGGTACATAGTTTGCTCAATACAAATACTTTTTTATTGAGCCAAAGTGGCCTTTAGAGCTAAAGTAACCCGCATCTACGGTATGAAAAAAAAGTTTTTGAGTTAACATTTATTTATCTCTCCTTATAGAACACTTTCAATTAGTCGTGAACCTGTTTGATCTTAGTTATTTTTAATTACCAAAAAGATAATCTTTTGCAAAAAAGTTTTTTTTTATTACATTAATTACTATTACATAGATCTAATTGATTACATCTAGATATACTTAGTGCCATCCTAATGAAACATATCTCGCATACCTAATAAAATTATATTAAACTTAATAATAATAATACTGATATAAAATTTTAATGTGAAATTATTTGTGCTTTCTGAATTTTAATGTGCTTAATTAATGTCATTTTATAGATTAATGATAATGATTTTTGATAATAACTTTTTTATAGAAATCTGATAATATCGCCGATATTTTATGTGACAAAAATAATATATCAAATTACACTTTCTAACCTAAAACTTAAATTAATTGAAATATTATCAAATTAATAATTAATTCCATCCAGTGATATATTTCCTTTTCTTTAACCAACCCTGGTAGATAATTAGACAATTATGTTAATCTAAATTCACAACATCAACTTTTATATCAAAGAAGGATTACAATCAGAGAAGTAATAATAGTGAGTTAAATAAAATTATTATTATTGTGTCAATCCAAGATACACATCAATATTCGAGACATAATTTATTTAAAGAAATATTTCCAAAATTAATATAAATGGAAAAGGTTTTAAAATTCCAATAAAGATCTGAACAGCCTGTGCAGGTACATGAAAAATTTAACGTCGACCAAATAAATCGATCGTAAAGTATGATAATATTGATAATTATTAGAAAGGTCGATGGATCAAGACTTACTTTTTTCATGAGAGCTTAAAAGCTCATTTTCTTTTCGTTCATGCCCTTTATAACTCCATACAAGTTCAAAGAAAAAGTATAAAAAGCAAGTATGGTGCAAGTGGGTTAGTAAGTCCCACTTACGCATGTATGGAAATTATCAAAAAACAAAAGCACAGAAATCGTGATTTCTATTTTTTTAATTCTTTTAGATAAATAATACTTATTATTTTCATTACAATTTAGATAACTAAGTTTAATACATCGATAGTACCTACACAGAACATAAATGAGAAGGATAATCACAAAATATAGAATTTATCAGGTACAGGTAGATAGGTAGTTTAGGTGTACAAACAATAATCATAGGTATGAAGGGAATGTGACAGATGGTAACTAAAACTTGTAGGAAAGGAAATATGACGTAGTCGTCTAAACCACTAATAATATCTAATTTAAAAATGTTTGGTATATTACACGTAACATTTAATAATCTGATTGGTGTCGTTACATATATTATAAGCTATGAGTATGATGTAATTATTTGATTACAATAGACATAAAATTGGTTATTATATTGATACACATATTCACTTCTGTCTATGATATTATGTTAAGCTCTATTGTATGAATAATAATATGTTACTTAATACCTAGTCGCAAAGTAATCAAGTCGTAAACTCGTTAATAAAGCAAAATCCTGTTAAAATATACGGTAAAAAAAACTATACTAAACCTGACATCGATGAGTCAATGTCGAACAAAAGCATGCCAATCTAATTTTAAACTTAAAAGTAGAATTTAATCAAAGTAGGTACTCGAATTGACTTCAAATAAGCATTAATATTATAGCTGCGCCAATATTTCATCCAAGAAAACATCTTTACCAATAAACTTTTCTTAAAGTTCAAAACTTATATTTAAAATCAGCACCTCAAGAAACGTCGAAAGGACACCCATCGAACCAAACATATACTTACACCTTTACTAAATCACTAAACACGTAAATAACAATTAGAAGATTTACATACAGATTCCTATCTTTTCTATTTCTTTCCTGATCAGACGTTAAAGATTTGAAATCTTTTACCAACATAATAGCTTTGCCTTCCTTCCCTATTTGTCACTACATCATGTCTTGTTGTCAACCATATTTACAAAATAAATAAATGAATACACATCAAATAAAACTGACCACACAAAGCTAAATTTGAGCACACTCTTGAAAAAATCATTCTGTTCGCAATAGAACTAAAACTGACTCTATGCAGGATGTCCCAGAATGGGTGAAACAAACTGCTATGGAATGTAACTTGACCTAAAAAATATTTAAATAAACCTACAATCATAAAAAATTGTACGGAAAAATAATTCAACTTCAACTCAGTTTACAATCAGAACAGACAATCAAGTAAAATTATTTATTAGTATGAAAAAGGTGCAAATAAACTCAAAACGCGATAATTATAGGCGTAAAAACTTAAGAAAATTCAAGGTAATAGAAATTAATGACCATGTACTTAATTTATTTTTTTCGTATTTCATGGGTTGGTCAGAGGCTCAGAGGTCAAGCTACTTCCCTTACCATTATGATTCACCCATTCTGGGACATCCTGCATACCTATGTATATGAGTTATGAAATACCTCCAGCATAATATTGAAATTATCATAATCCTTTACAAACATAATAAGCATAATACTGAAGCTAGTTATAAGTATAAATTATACACTCATCTTAAGCTAAAGAAAAATTACGAAACTTATTACTCTATATCTAATTAAAAAGCTCTGGTCACCCAAAAAAATCAAACAAATTCACACAAACTTCAAACACTTATTAAATTCAAAGACACAATACATAATATGATATAATATAATATTGTGTAAACTACACATTTCTTAAATTAAACACTGATAATATACAATGCAACTTGTAAACTATATTATATACAAATCTTGTATGAGGCGCTGTGGTGAGTACCAAGGGTGTAACATTGTGTCAACTTCCCTTTGAATAAACCTAAATATCTGTAGCTACTAACATCGACATCATTACTAATAATAATGAAAATCTACGAAGCACTTACTAAACGTTTCGAAAAGGTTAAATGCCGAATTCTACTTTCAAATCAATACGAGTATAACCAAAACAAAACATACTTGGTTTTTGACCTAACTAAACATAATATCATCGAACCAATTATAACGGAAGAACTAATCGTCAAACCACTGTTGTTTATGAAGTTTAGAGTTGCAAATACAAATAGAAGTAAAACGTTAATAATATTTTAATAAAGTTTATAAAGTTAATGTGTACCGAAGTCGGAGAGATATTACTTCTATGTCTATTATGAAAATAATAAGTGTTATCAAAACAAATTTGATATGAAAGTCTAGACAAATAATATGTATGTAGTACGACAGACATGTTCTGTCTGTGAGGCACCACATATAGAATTAAAAATATTAAAATGCACCATATCCATAAAGAAGTTTTATGTTAAAATTCCGGACCGCTCCAATATCGCGTATATTGATCCACGTTTTGCTGTGTTTTCTAAATGAATTTACTTCAGTATTTAAAAACTGGTAAATCAAATGAACGAAATATTTTACTGGCACAAAATAAAATAAATAAAATGTCAATTTGTGTTACATTTAATTACAGAATGTGTATCGAAAAATAACATGAACAAAAAAGGTTTTTTGAGCGACTTTCAAACTAATTAGGTAATTGGCATTGGGAAAAAATGACTGAAAATAATAAATGAAAAAGTAAAACTTATAAAATTGCGTGGTCACTTCAGTAAAATCACTACTTTAATATGGTGAATTGGTAATGTTAGACTTTAGATAGTATGCAATTTTTGTGGAAGTAAATTTAATTTTTCTGTAATTTTAATCCTAGGTGGGGTGTATCACAGTACTGACGCGGATTTTCGAATGAAGAAAAGTGAAATGATGAAACTTTGAATTGTAATTTTTCATTGTTGGTCTGAAAGCCAAGGTAGACACAACATTGCATTGTAGCCAAATATTTGCGTAAAGAAACTGCCTTTTGAATGTTTATTAGGTGCCAAGATGTGTCGGTATATGCGTATTTTTGTTGCTTTTAGGCAGTAAATTAAGAGAAAAACAACAGCGACACCTCATCTTGAGCAAATTATGTAAAAGAACGAGAGAAATCACACAAGTCACACAAAAATACCACACAAAAACTACTTATTTAAAAATACAAAATACAAAACGCACACTTAAGTATATTAAAAAGTTACACACAATTATTTCAACACATTAAATTTTTAAATTACATTGAATATATTGGGTTCTTACAACATATATTACAATAAACATCTGTTAAACTTATTTATGTATTATTTCTTATTCACGACGGTTATGTACTTATGGAAATATGAATAATCATCAATATTGTATACACATTATATTATTTCAAATTGGTTAAATGCATTATTATTTATAAACTACTTGTTTTGGTGTTCATCTTACAGTGCAACCATTTCAGGTTGCCGAATAACGAAAAAAGAATGCAATATATATTTATGTATTAACTATTTAAATTTAGTGTTTTTTTTTATAATTACAATGTCTTATTGGCCGACCTTAATATGTCTGATTATTACTATTATTATATGTGTAAGTATGTATTATATTTGTTTGTATTTAAATCAACACGAATGCCAAAGAACAAAGTAATGATAATGTGAATGATGATTTACGTAAAATTTCAGAAGAGATTAATGTAAAACAATCGTTAATAATAGCACAAAGGATATAATAATAAATTACGGTTCAAAATTATTAGAAGCTTGGTTAATCACTCTATTGCATGCTACGCAAAACATACCAGTAGAAAAGAAATATTCCGTTATCGATATTAAGCAAAGTTATTATATTTACATTTACCTTGTGTATCCTCTATGAAGCTTCTGGCGGTGCAAAATAAAAATCAAGTGAATGCATTGTAATGCCAGGAGACTTAATCTTAATTAAAGCATTATAATAAAAGTAATAATAATTCGGATTTTTATCTCTACAGAGCTCAAGTATCAAAGTAATGCTTTTTGAAATAAAGTTGTTTATAATTTTGCAGCTAAGTATAAAATGATCGGAATGAATCTAAATTGAACCAATAATGACACATCTCTCATAATGAAAATTAATTGTTTTAAAATAGACGTGAATATCACAGAATACTAATAATAATATTACTTTGTACATGTCTTTGTTGATGGTGGCACAAATGTGCAATGAGATTAATCTAGGAATGTATAACTGGCCATCATTAGTAGAAAAGTGAAATTAAATTGTTTGTTCTAATTTTACTTAACTAAATAGGCAAGCATTTAACTTTAATATCATCTGATGTTGTATAGATTATGTAGTCTAGAATGGTATTCAAGTGCCTATAAAAGGTGCATATTTGGTCTTTATAAGGCCCAGGTCATAATGTTTGGTGAACATTTTGGAAGGTATTAGTTAGTATGTTACAGACTACTAATGAAATGACCAGTTACTACATTGTTATCCTACAAATAAGTTAAAGCAATCCACACACAAAGTAAGACTGATAGTATGATTAAAATGGAAAACGTCGCAAAAAATGTATGAAGCTAATAATTCGTTTTGCAAGTGTCTACCTAAATTACAAAAAGACAATAAAATCAATCTTTACAAAATTGAAAATATAAAATGTTTTGGCACTAAGCCTATATTACCTTATCTCCTTATTATACTATACAAAACTTACTGAGCAGATTATTAAGCATGTCTTAATAAATTCTTATAGTTAAACTTCAAACGGGTCGCTATATGGTACACCCCATTTTTCATTTCATCTTATATACTATCACTACCTAAGAATAATATGGAAATATGTTAAGATTTAAGGAATGTTTAAGATGATTACGGCAACGGCTGTATAAGAAATCCACACAAAACATGGAATGTAGGAAAAAAATTGAAGACGCAAACCATAACGCATCAGTTAGCACCAAGATCAATGACGATAAATTAAAGAATTAATGTGTAATTAGCGGGAATCCAGAATAAAAATAAAAGCACAATGCGTGAAGCGCAAACTCAAAAAGTCATAAAAGCAAAACACACTGGAAAATTAACACACACGCGCGCAGGGTATGATTCCCACACTTAAATAAAATCTTAAATTACTTTTACAGCATTCTAAATATTATTGACATTACCCCGAAGGACTAACATTCAATTAATTAAATTAAACTTAAATGTTAGGCAATTTGCATTATTTATTACAAAATACGATAAAATATTTTTCAAGTTTTTCAATTCAAACCCTACTAAAAACATTGCAAGCAGTAAAGCGATATAACTTTATCGATAGTGTTATGACGTAATTGCCCTCATAGCCAATATGGGGTTCTTTTACTTTTTATAGTTTACTTCAAAAAGTAAATTAAGTATTTTCAAAATTTTCAGAAATATTTTGGGATATTTCTTTGATTGTTTACTATTATCGAATTTAATGAGACCTAAATCGCAAAACCTGTGGCACTTTTTCTCCCGACTGACCCCATTCAGAAGTTATTTTACTTTGTTTTAAACTTATTTAAAATACCTATATACCTATATAAATATAAAGCACCACGACTTCAAACAATAAATATTTATATAATATTGAAATATCAATATAATTTGTTAGATTTTTTGTCTGATTTTAGCTATCCAAGGCTTTATAAATTATAGGACGTTGAAATAATGTACCCCGAGCGGCTAATATGGAGTACATCAGTGACCTTCCATCGCCACACAAATCGCTCGGCGCGGTACTCCTGAAGTAGGTACCTAATGTATTTTATGATTTCCAAAGTTTAAAAATAAATAAAATACCTAACATAGTAATCATGAGCAACGGTACTTTAAACAGAATAAAAACGTGAAACGTAAGAAAATGTAATGAATCTGACTTTGTTTTAGCAAATTTAAAAAAAAGAGCTTTCTCGTTGTGGATAAAAAAAATATTCCACTAACTCATCTTGCTAAAGCATTTATTTAATTTCATTTATTTTCAAATGTTCCTTTTAGACTTTAGCTAGTTTAGATATGAATGTTCAGTCTAATCTTCATGAAATTACCAAATACACCTCTAGCTAGTAGAGACTTAAAAAAATCGGAAACTGATTTCTATTCGAAATTAAATAAGACAAAAAATAAATTAGTAAAATAAACTAATTATAGCCTGACCAGGAACATAAAAACCCTGGCATAGAGGCGCGTCAATTGCATTTGATAGTGCAACACTGAGTACAGTCGTACCTGTGTTAAATTAATAGGCTAACTTTATGTATCAGGATTCAGGATTACGGGCTAATTTGATATTTTCATAAATTAACGAAAAACTGTTATTATAGGTAACCTGGTTCAAATAAATTAAATGAAACCATCAATCGAGCTAGACGGATTTACTTTATTATTCATCAATAATCAAATTCAGAACTTGAATATTCAACTGCAATGTCTGCTCATGAACGCTTCAAACTCGGTACTTCTNTTAAATTTTTGATAATTATTTTAAAATACGAAATAATACAAACCTAAATCTAAAATAAGAAAAAAAAACACATACAAAAACGATTAACTACTTCTTGAAGTAATGGGCGATAAGAATTGTCATTACGTTTAGTTATTTTTTATTTAAGCATTTCATTGATTTTAAAATCTTCTTTTTGTTCTTTGTGTAAACTTCCTAACTAATTTTTAGTTTTTTTTTATAAAATACAAAAATAATTTTCAATTGATTTAATTTCCTTGGCAGCCCTGTTAAGATCATACCAGTTGAAGATTTTATTGGACACAATATTAACAGTTGATATTTAATTTAAGATATTTTATTTTCATTTCCCTAATAAATTGGTGATAGTCATTCATAATCCAATCTAAAATTCAAGTAATTTTTAAGTCCATCCAATACTTATTATAAATTACTTATTATTAAAATCCATTCATTATATTACCTACCATACCATAGTGATATTTATTGAAAAAAGTCAGGTTGGGTTAATTTCTTTTTTAAGTTTTGCATTCTTATTTTTATTAATAACCGTTGAGACAAGTACAGTTACTGTGTTTTTAAGTTTCACATTCGGATTACCTATTGTTTTTATTTATTTATTTTAATAACCGAAACTGCGTTTAGTAGTACCTAACTTGATTTTGTGTTTAGCTAACTGAATAAATTGAAATAATTTTTGTTCATTCATTGTCAATTTTTTTAGCCTATCGCACCATCATTCATTACTTCTTGAAGTAGTTGGCGGTAAGGGGTGGCTGTGTGGGGTGTAGGGAGGCCATTCGTGGTTGCTCATTTTGGCGGTTCGGGGAACCTTTAACTTTGGATAATATTCGAAAATAATGAATCATTCAAAACTCAATCTAAAATTAACATAATAATACGTACCAACCAATTATAAAAAGTTGGGCTTTCGTAAATTTATTAATCACTCGTTCAAGTAGTCCGCAGTTGATTGTGAGGAGGAAAAATTAATTACGTTACATTGATTTAAGTTATATTCCTAATACCTACCTCATTGTTTGATATTGTTGGTTGATTTTAATATCTGACATTATTTAATTCTGGTTTCAGGCAATAGTATGACTTAATTTAAGATTACGTCATGGTTGGATATTATTTAAAGTTTGAGATAACTATTTTATTTTAAAGTAATTCACTATAAATTCTATCAAAGCTTATACTTTTCTTTTTGTTCAAGTTTCTTGCAATTAAAATCAATTTGCCATACTAAAATAATATAATATTTGTTGAAATAAAGTCAGATTGAGTTTACAATGATTTTTAAGTTTCACACTCTTACCTATTGAATTTTTGTCATAAAATCTATGTTAAACAGGTACATTTTGTTAAGTTAAATCATTAATGTATTTTTTTTGGCAATTGCACAATTCTGTACTTCTAGAAGGGAGGCCACAACACGTACCCCATATTGGCAGTAGGGAGAACGTTATTTCGGTTCTGATCATATTTTCCAAATTAAATTACATAAAACGATCTATATCAAAATTTAAGTCTTAATTATTTCTAGCTCTTTCCAAAACTATTTAAAGATTCACAGATTCAAAAGAGTGTTAGTTGCAAAGTTGGTGCTATTTAATTTATAAATACACTAAAACGATATTTCGATCTCTTACCTAAATTATACAGGGTGTTAGGTAAATGGGTATATGAGCCGACACTAGCCCATGTTAACATGGTCATATAAATGGTATGGTGAAGTCAGAAAATTGATATCTTCATTTTAATTATTTTAATTTTCATACAAATCGGATTTTATAAAATTTATTATGTATGAAAATTAAAAAAAATAAAATGATGATATCAAATTTCTGACTTCACCATACCATTTATATGACCATGTTAACATGGGCTAGTGTCGGCTCATATACCCATTTACCTAACACCCTGTATAATTTAGGTAAGAGATCGAAATATCGTTTTAGTGTATTTATAAATTAAATAGCACCAACTTTGCAACTAACACTCTTTTGAATCTGTGAATCTTTAAATAGTTTTGGAAAGAGCTAGAAATAATTAAGACTTAAATTTTGATATAGATCGTTTTATGTAATTTAATTTGGAAAATATGATCAGAACCGAAATAACGTTCTCCCTACTGCCAATATGGGGTACGTGTTGTGGCCTCCCTTCTAGAAGTACAGAATTGTGCAATTGCCAAAAAAAATACATTAATGATTTAACTTAACAAAATGTACCTGTTTAACATAGATTTTATGACAAAAATTCAATAGGTAAGAGTGTGAAACTTAAAAATCATTGTAAACTCAATCTGACTTTATTTCAACAAATATTATATTATTTTAGTATGGCAAATTGATTTTAATTGCAAGAAACTTGAACAAAAAGAAAAGTATAAGCTTTGATAGAATTTATAGTGAATTACTTTAAAATAAAATAGTTATCTCAAACTTTAAATAATATCCAACCATGACGTAATCTTAAATTAAGTCATACTATTGCCTGAAACCAGAATTAAATAATGTCAGATATTAAAATCAACCAACAATATCAAACAATGAGGTAGGTATTAGGAATATAACTTAAATCAATGTAACGTAATTAATTTTTCCTCCTCACAATCAACTGCGGACTACTTGAACGAGTGATTAATAAATTTACGAAAGCCCAACTTTTTATAATTGGTTGGTACGTATTATTATGTTAATTTTAGATTGAGTTTTGAATGATTCATTATTTTCGAATATTATCCAAAGTTAAAGGTTCCCCGAACCGCCAAAATGAGCAACCACGAATGGCCTCCCTACACCCCACACAGCCACCCCTTACCGCCAACTACTTCAAGAAGTAATGAATGATGGTGCGATAGGCTAAAAAAATTGACAATGAATGAACAAAAATTATTTCAATTTATTCAGTTAGCTAAACACAAAATCAAGTTAGGTACTACTAAACGCAGTTTCGGTTATTAAAATAAATAAATAAAAACAATAGGTAATCCGAATGTGAAACTTAAAAACACAGTAACTGTACTTGTCTCAACGGTTATTAATAAAAATAAGAATGCAAAACTTAAAAAAGAAATTAACCCAACCTGACTTTTTTCAATAAATATCACTATGGTATGGTAGGTAATATAATGAATGGATTTTAATAATAAGTAATTTATAATAAGTATTGGATGGACTTAAAAATTACTTGAATTTTAGATTGGATTATGAATGACTATCACCAATTTATTAGGGAAATGAAAATAAAATATCTTAAATTAAATATCAACTGTTAATATTGTGTCCAATAAAATCTTCAACTGGTATGATCTTAACAGGGCTGCCAAGGAAATTAAATCAATTGAAAATTATTTTTGTATTTTATAAAAAAAAACTAAAAATTAGTTAGGAAGTTTACACAAAGAACAAAAAGAAGATTTTAAAATCAATGAAATGCTTAAATAAAAAATAACTAAACGTAATGACAATTCTTATCGCCCATTACTTCAAGAAGTAGTTAATCGTTTTTGTATGTGTTTTTTTTTCTTATTTTAGATTTAGGTTTGTATTATTTCGTATTTTAAAATAATTATCAAAAATTTAAATAGTGTGCCCCGAATCACCAATATGGGGTACCAATTGTGGCCTCCCTGCACCCTACACAGCCACCCCTCGCCACCAAAATATAAAAAAGCAATGAGTGATGAAGCGATTACCAAAAGAAATTAATATAATGGAGTGAACAAAACTGTACTAGTGGACCGCACAACAAAAACTAAACAGGATCCCGGGTATTAAAATAACTTACAATATTACAGCAATAAGAATGTGAAACTTTAAAAAAACATAACTGACTTCATTTTACAACAACAAAAAAATACGACGACAGAATTTATATTGTACTTCTTTGTTTATTTTTTGAATAACTTTAAAAACGTTTAGATTGCATTTTTCTGAGAATGATGTGAATGTCTTTTGAAACAAAATACCTCTATTCAAATTGAAACATAAACAAAATTGCCAAAGTATTCAACTTGACGATCAAAATAAGTACTATACCTTCATAAAATTGTCAAATACACCTTTAATCGAATTATAATTCCAATACCACGAAAATCAACAACAAAACTGAATAGGTATGATAAGAAATGCCTGAAGTCAGTTATTAAAATCAACAAATATTTAATTTTAATAAGGCACCAATCATAGTAAAATTCACGGAACCAATGAAATTAATGCTCCCCAATTACCTCAGCACCCTTTCTGCTATTTCAAGATTTGATTAATATTTTTGTAAATGCCAGAAATGTTGTGAATAAGTTAGTAAGAACTTTTGAAAGATTGAATTTTGCACGAGTTTTTGATTTCAAATACTAATATCGAAAGTCCAAATTTAATAATAATATAGTTCCCCTAACCACCAACTATTCAAGAAGGAATGAATAACGGTGCGATGGCAAAAATATCCGATTTAGTAAATCAAAATTAAATAAGTTAAACGAAAATGTAACTGCAAACATTGTTTTGGCTAAATAGAAAAGTATAACTCATAAGCATAAATTCAATCTGACTCTGACGAAATATAAACTCAGTCTGTTTTTATTTCAACAATAATCTATGGTAGAACGGATTTTGTAATTTTAATAATTGTTTTGGTTTCTTTTCAACTAAATTTAGATAATTTAGTGAGTTTTGTTATTTGCGTGAATAAATTTTCAACCAAAATACCTCAAACTGGTAAAAATATATCAATATTATCCTAAGCCTCGAATTAATAATTATCTGAACAGCCAAATACATAATGAAGAATGTTCACTAATTTTGTTTTTTAGCTTTCTGTATTCTCTGTTAAAAATAAAAAATACACGTGAAAGAATTATTTCGATACGTTAATTAGTTTCCAAGATATTGNATTATACAAGTTACAAAATTGAATGTCAATGTCGAAATATAGTTCCCCGTGCTGCCAAAATGGGGGACCACTTGTAATGTGGCCTCCCTACACCCCACACAGCCACCCCTAACCACCAAATACTTCAAGAAAAAAGGGATGATGGTACGTTTGCTAAAGGAGTTGGATTTATGTGAATGAAAATTATTATGAAAATGAAACAAACAATAAATGTAACGCAAACTCGGTTTTGCTTTATCAACGAGAAATTAAGAACGTGAATCAATTAACACAATCTGACATTATTTCAACAAATTTGTTTCCCATGGTTAAACTGATTTTGTAATTTTAGCAACTGTTTTGGATACTTTCAAATAAATTCAGCTAAATTAAGTTTTGTTTATTGCTTTTAGTGAGAACATAATGAATTCAATTTCAAACAAAAATCCTCAAACTATCCAAAGAGTTCAATCTTATTCTCAAATCAACCGAATCCTTAACATAATGTCTATTAGGTACCATTTGAAAATTTTACTAAGCAAATAAAATAGAAACCGGAAAAATAGTCGGAATTGTCTAAGTCAGATGTAAAATCAACAACATTAACTGATAGTTCGTTCGTTCGTTCGTTCGTTTCAGCCGAAAGACGTCCACTGCTGGACAAAGGCCTCCCCCAAGGATTTCCACAAAGACCGGTCCTGCGCCGCTTGCATCCAGGTACTTCCCGCGACCTTCACCAGATCGTCGGTCCACCTAGCCCACGCTACGTCTTCCAGCTCGTGGTCGCCACTCAAGAACTTTCCTGCCCCAGCGGCCATCAGCTCTTCGAGCTATGTGCCCCGCCCACTGCCACTTGATTTTAGCGATTCTGCGGGCTATGTCAGTCACTCTGGTTCTCCTACGGATCTCCTCATTTCTGATTCGAACTGATAGTAAGGCACTCGTAAGGCTTAAATCAACGTAACGTATGAAACTATTCCACAATATTTCTTTTTCCTCATCACTCCTACTGCTGACTATTTTAGAAGTGATAGTAATTTTTTTGAATGCCAAAAAACGTTTTAAGATGTTGTTAATTTCAATTTTTTTATCTGTGATATAATTTTGAATGAGATGTTATGTTCAAATAATATCGAAAGTCAAAATTTATAGTTCCCCTTACTGCCAAAATGGGGGACCACCTGTGGCCTCCCTACACCCCACACAGCCACCCCTAACCACCAACTACTAGAAGAAGAAAGGGATGATGGTATGTTTGCCAAAAGAATTGGATTTATGGGAATGAAAATTATGAAAATGAAACAATAATAAAAATGTAACTGCGAACTCGGTTTTAGTTTATCAACAAAAAATTAAAAACGTGAATCAAATAACACAATCTGACATTATTTCAATACATATTGCACCGATTTTGTAATTTTTAGCAACCGTTTTGATTATTTTCAAATAAATTTAGCTAAATAACGAGTTTTGTTTATTGCTTTTGGTAAGAACGTAATGAATTAAAATCAAACAAAAATCCTCAAACTACCTATCCAAAGAGTTGAATCTTAATCTCAGAAAAATCGAATCCTCCACAGAACATCATGAAAGTGCCAATTAAGATAACAATATACATTTCCAGAAATTAATAACGATACTCAATACCATTTGAAAATGTTACCGAACATATAAAATAAAAACTGGAAAAATTGAGAGAATCATCATGAATAAGTCAGATGGAAAATCAACAACATTAGACACTAGTAAGAATAAAATCAACGTAATGAATGCAGCTACTCCTCAATACTGAATTTTGTCTTCGTTGACCTCATCGCTTTTACTGTTGACTATTTTAGAATTTGTTGTCATTTTTAAAATGCCAAAAACGTTGTAAATTCGATTTTTATCTAAGATGTTATTTTCAAATATAGGAAGTCAAAATATAGTTCCCGGGCAGCCAAAATGGGGACCACTTGTGGCCTCCCTACACCCCACACAGCCACCCCTAACCACCGACTGCGTCAAAAAGTAAGAGATGATGGTGCGTTTGCCAAAATAATTTAGACATAAATCAAAAACATCAGTGAAACACATGGCTGAAATAAAATTCTGTTTTTAAAATGAAGTAAAAAACTTGTAATAAGAAAATAAAACTTGAAGAATACCCGTAATTTAAACTGGCTTAACAAATATTTTACGATGACAAAACTTAATCTATAATCTGAAGAAAAAAATGTGTAACTTGAGCACTGCCAAATAGAAATTTAAAATGTAGGTAATTATGATTTAATAGCCAAAGTCAAAAGTCAAAGTCAAAATTTCTTTATTTGTTTGGACTAATAAATAGTTCTTACAAATCGTCATTTTGCTCTTAAGGAGCAAACGAAACGAACTTCAAACGAAACGATCCTTTCCTGAATAATCATATAATGAATAATGAAATCGTTAAATAAAAGAAGTAATATAAAAAAATGAAATAAAATATAAAGTAATAAATTAAATTAAAAAAAATATAAATGGAAATAAAAAAATAAAAGTAACATAAAGTAATAAATTAAATAAGAAATACTAATATAAATGGAAAAAAAATTAAGGCATAGTTATAAAGTAATAAATTTAATAAAAAAATAGTGATATAAATGGAAATACAAAATTAAAGTCATATAAAATAATGGAAATAAAAAAATATGTTATATTTTAAATAAAAAAAATTAAAAAACCTATCTGGGTACACAGATTTGGTTAAAAAATAAAATCTTGGTATGGGTGGGCATGCTTGTAAAATGCAACTAAAATGCTAACAAAGTCAGATGAATCGTAAATTTTAAAGTAAACTAATATACTTTCTGATCAATATTAGGTGCGTATCTATCAAATCGCCTAAATGTTTTTAAAATCAACTGCGTTCATTATTCCCGTTTTATTATTTTGTTTATGATATCAATTTTGTTACTAAAACTGCATTTTGATAAACAATTCGTTTCTAACGTTATCAATTTCATAGATACCAAAAGTTTTCAAAGTTTCATTGAAAATGTTGTTAATCAACACAGAGTTTTTTTGAATTTGCATTTGTTATTCCCAAAAAATTTTAAGGCCGAAAGTTTAGTTAACTAGATTAAACACCTAATATTATTCAAAAATTTTTATACCGTTGCTCTCACACCACTCACAGCCGACTACTTCGAAAATGTATATTTTAGCAATGTCAAAACGTTGTTGATTAGTTGATGTTTTCTTTATGTTTTATTTTATTTTATAAGATCTTAGTTCCATATAAAAATAAAGCTCCCCTAACTGCCAATATGGGGGACTTTTGTGGCCTCCCTACTCCCCACTAAGCCACCCCTAACCACCGACTATTCTTGAAGTAAGTCATTTTTAATATTGCACCTGCCTTAATTTTTTGGATTTTGCTTTAGATTTTTGGTTTTATTTTGATTTTAATTTATGAGATTTTTTTTAATTTAATGAATAATGACGAAAAGTTGAAACGTTCAACAACATTACTGGTTAATGAGTAATTTTGGAATTGCCAGAGAGTTGGAAAAAGTTGGAACGTTATTAACTATTTAACTCTAAAGGTTTTGCCGAAAATTAAAATGACGTACCCCGAAATGCCAATATAGGGTACGTCTTGTGGCCTCCCTACACCCCACTCAGCCACCCCTATCCTCCGATTCCTTCAAGAAATACTGATTAATATTGCACTCGCCTAAAGTTTGGTAATTTAAATCATTATCATTTTTGTGGTATGTAAGAAACTATTTCGTTGAAACCATAAATCGTGCATTTAAGGGTTAAAATTAATTATAAACTTTCAGTCCTTACTGAAATATTTAAAGACATACCCATGAATTCAATAATTAATAAAGCATTTAGAAATCATATATATAAATAATATACTTCATTTCTGTAACAATAGTTGGCCCAAGATAGCTTAAAACTTATGAAATTAAAAAACAAAGATCTGTTTAAAATAATGACATGTAAATTAGTTTGTATGCTGTTTTCAGTGTGTATTTTGAATAGGTACTCTTAGAAAAACAGTTTTTTGTTTGTTACTTTATTATTGATACTTAAATTAATGATAAAGAACTATGAGACATGCTTTGTTTACACTAAGTAATTCTTTTGCTAACTTGGTCAAACTATTCTTACTAATATTGCATATTGCCTCACTTCACCTCATTCCTTCAAGAAATAAATAGTCATCTATATTTTATAATATGAGGGAAACCAAAGAAAAGTAATTTGGTCCCTGATACCTAGTTCTAATTATTATGCTAGGACGCATTAAGAAGTGACTGTAAATGTATTAACTGAATAAAATCAAGTTTTATTTTTGACATTTATAAAATGGTTTTTCGACATTTCGTAAGCTCATTTTATCGACAAAAATATTTACGGTGTACTTTTGACACATTCCAATATTTTCAACTCCAGAAGTTAACTTAAACTTGAAAGCTTAACTCCCGCCGACTGTAACTTTAGCAAATATTTTGGTAACTCACCACTGAATTTGTAATAATATTTATAAACCGAGTAAGTATGTATTTATACAACTGTTACCAAAATAAACTATAAATAATAAATGGGGCAGCCTCATCAAGGTAATAGTTGCCTAAGTTAACTTGAAACTTATAATATTGTTTTCATAACTTAACATCAAACAGCCGTTACCATAATCTTCCATGTATATCACTCTAGTCTATTGTAGTGACGGATAAAGAAGATAATGGTCATCTCTCTATCCCATAGGGTTGTCATAATAGCTGATTTAGATAATCAGTACCAAAACAATCAGCACGGGAATGGAAACTAGAATTCAAACCCTGCGAAAGTTGACGGTGGGTCAGCATGGTCTGTCAGGCCTAGAGCCTCCTTCGGCGAGGATGTTAACATCCCCCTGAATTTGTTACGGTTTCTAATACAATAGAATCTAATAAAGTCGTATATTTTTACCAACTTTATTTAGATTCAGTATCTTAGGTACATAATTAAATATACATAATTTATAATTAGCAGTCCTTTCAAGTGGAGTACGAAAAACTTACATGTAAAACTTTGGTCGTAGAAAAATATCCTTTTCTTAAAATTGGAAGTTGATGTCTAGCTATTTTCATTCACCAGTAAGATCACACACTTCAATTGGATGTCCGTGCGGATTCCTAAGACAAATTGTATATTGTGCACTCGAATGCGCACGCGAAGAGTCTCTGGGTCTTTTCGTCGTCCTTCGGGACGATCTCTGACGTCACACGAGATCGTCCTCGATTTCTTCGTATCACAAATCCTTGGGGTCGAGCACCGGCGGAGGCGGCTGCGGGAAGTAGCTGAGCGGCACGCTCTCGAGGTCCTTGGGGGGCGCGGGGATCGGCTTGGGGGTCCAGAACTCGTTTTGGATGGCAATGCTGAGCGCGCACTGCGGGCGGGGCGCGGGCGCCGGCCGCCGGGCGGGCCGCTAGCTGCCCTTGGGCGCGAGCGCGAAGGGCGCGTGGATGGTGGCCACGCTGCCGAGCTCGGCGCGCGCCAGCAGCTCGTCGGGGTGCTCGTGCGCGTGCTCGCGCCGCTTCTCCTCGTCCGTGTAGTAGTGCGCGGCGCGCCGGCGCGAGCAGCACAGCGCGCCCGCCACGGCCGCCAGCACCGCCACGCACAGCAGCATCAGCCCCGCGATCACGCTCATCTGCGCCTCCCGCGTGCTCGGGCACGCCTCCAGCAGGTCAAAGCTCATGTCCGCAAAACTCTTGCCCCGCAACCGCATTGGCGCATAGCACCTCAGATTCCTTATAGTCGCGTTCAAAACGGTCGTGGTCATATAAACGATCATCGTCCCGGCCGAGCATTGGTCGCAGTGCCAAGTATTTTTTGATAAATCTATCTGCGCTATGGCCTCCAACCGCTGCAGATCTTGCTCGCTCAGCGTTTGTAATTTGTTGTGCGATATATCTAGCCGCTGCAGGAATTTCGTCTTCGTGAGTAATTTATATGGAAATTTTGTTAATTTATTCCATGATATATCCAGAGCGACCAAATGTTCGTTGTATGTAAAGAAGTTGGGGGGAATATCTGTCAAGGATAAGTTGGCCATTCCGACGCCGTGAATGTCGGGCAGGATTTGGAGGACGATGGCGATTTCGTTGAGCGGGAGGTTGTTGCCGCTGAAGTTGATGGTTTTGAGCGTGTCGACGATGGGGGCGAAGGTCTGCAGGTGGAACTTGTCGATCTTGTTGTGGCCGATGTCGAGGTGCACGAGCGCGGACAGGTTGGTGAGCGCGGCGGGCGCCAGCAGCGCCAGGCGGTTGCGCGCCAGCGAGAGCGCCCGCAGCTCGCGGTTGCGTCCGAACATGTAGTCCACAATGACCGACAGCTGGTTTCCGTCCAACTTCAGTTTTTTCAGCTTCTTAAGACTGATAAATTCGTCCGGTGTCAGGTATTTAAACAGATTCTCCCCCAAATCCAATTCCTCCAAATGAGGCACCAAATGATAAATCTGAGTATTAACTCTTCTAAGTAGACATCGTCTACACTTAAGCACCCTTAAGTGCTGTATATCTTTGAAAACCTCCGGGTTTAAATCGGCTAAAGGATTATCACTTAAATCCAAATAAGACAGTTTCGCTAACATCCGAAATAATCTGGGCACCAGTGTTGAGATCTGATTATTCGATAATACCAGAGTCTTCAGAGCGGTGAGATGTCTGAACGTCTCGCTCGGCATTTGCTCTATGTTGTTGTGGTCGAGATGGAGCTCGGTGAGATTTATTAGCCCGCGGAAATTATCCGCGTTTATGCTGGTTAGGTTGTTGTATGTCAAGTTGATAAGTCTAAGATTTTGTAGGCCCCAGAATGAGTACTGGCCTATAGATGGTATGTTTGAGTTGACAATGTGTAGTTCCTGTAGATTCACGAATGGAATGGGCTGAGTAAAAATTGGTCCGATGGTGAGGAAGTTAGGGTTTTCTGCTGGAGCTGAGATGGAGATGATTTGAGCGTTCCTATCGAAATAGTCAACAGGTATAGTGTGCATGTCACCCCGCGAGCAAGCTATCCGGAGAAGCCGGCCCTCCTCCCTGTGGAAGGTGGTCCGGCAGCTGCACTCCTCGGGGCAAGTGATCTCCGCTCCGTCGTTGTTGATCGCCAGTAGTATTGTCCATCCTAACAGCAGCCAATGTCGCCCAGTTAGTCTGAAACAAAAGAAAAACAACTTTAATAAACGAAACTTATAATTTGACGGTCAACATTGACATAAAATCACGGACTTAAAAGCTAATTAAAATATCCACAACTAAAAAATCGCATAACTGCAAGAAAAGTGTGCAGGTACACATAATATTCAGTACGTAATTGTTCCCGGGAGATCTGCCGGCCGGACAGAATAAATCAAGAAGAATTAAAGCCGGGCAAAGTGTAAAAACTTGCCTAAATCCTGTGAACTAGGACGAGATTACAGTCTTGTGAAATATGCGGCCCGCTTTGTCCGCTGAATCCGAACCGCCTGAAAAATAACGTGAAGATAACAAAAGGCTTTTTGACGCGACGACTAAGCGGCAACCATTACGCGAAATTCCGAAATATTCATTCGCACCTTAATGAAAAAAAGAAATTCTTTTCATTCACCGTTAGTTAAGTTATGACTTTACAACGCAAGTAATATCGCCTTTATTATGTAGGTACCATGATATCTAGCTACCATTTAGTCTGGCCCTTTAAATTCTATCAAGCAGTAAGTACACAAAATGAGAAATCTTCAAATTTTCGTAAATTAATATCACCATTTGTGTCAGATCGTTACATTACCATTTCCATGATCATCCAGTTAAAACCGATGTAAAGTAAAATTACACGAAAAATTTCCATAAAAGCTTTTGTTAGCGGAGGGAAATGGCGACTGACGTTTAAAATGTGCCTAAGTGAGCACGAACGGCAGTCACTCATCTGCACATTCACCACATAAGTTCTAATTGCTAGAATAATTGTTTAAAACGGTTCCCGCCGCCAGACTTAAACCAGGTCCGTTCATTTAGTTACCTATTATCTAGACTTCTTTCATCGCGGTTTCGACTGTAACACGTGACAGAAATTTTGGTAACCCGAATATAGACTATCGTGTTTAAAATTTAAAGTTTATTAGGCTTTTTGTTATTAATCTTTGCAATTAAATACCCATAGTAGGGTCGTGAGTGAGAGTTACACTCACTGCTAAACACCCTAACACGATTCCTCATATTAATAAGCGATAATTATTTCACGATACGATTGGTTCTTCGTCACAGCGATGTAGGTATGTAGACATAACAATGACGTTCAGCGCTCCAATTTGTTAATCATACTCGATCCTTTTCGACCATTAATTACACCATTCCCGGTACTTATCTCCAAACCATTTTAATTAGGCATTAACAGCTTTTGAAATTAGTAATTGCTCGTTTAATTATCTATGTATCTACGATTGTATCTCTCCACTGGCGTGGAAGTGCTCAGCGATCGCTCGCCGTCGATAAGGCGGAGCGCAGACTGATGGCTCGCAGCGGTTGCTGTGATTTAAACTAATTGAGGATTAAATGGACCGACGTGCCGTATCACTAATAGATAGCTTAATTACCGGCGGCATTCATTCACACAATGTCCCATGTATGTTTATATACCTACTATGTTTTCAGTAGAATTGAAAGTAGGTAAGTACGATTCTGAAAAACTAAAGTAGGTAGTGTAGCAATACAATACAAGGTTTTGCCTATCACAGAAAGATAGTGCCTATGTTACTCACAAATAGTGTAACTTTCTACTCGAAAGGAAAAATGTATTTTCTCTGGGCTGTTTAGCAATGTATACCTACTATAGGTATACATACATGGTCTCAGTCTAATTTAAATTTAATACCAACGTGCGTACATTCTTCGCGTTGATAATTAAAATTTGGGCCCGAATCAACTCATCTGTGTTTTTTCTTACTTCCCCCGGGCATTTATGTTAACGCGTTTATTCTGAAACGCGATGAATGGTTTATGAATTATATCGATCCCATTGTTGTTGAGCATTTAGGACACACTGCTAGAGTTTTAAGTGCTTCTTTCGCTGATATAGACTGCAATATGTGCTCTTTTATCTGATTTAGTCATAGAAATACACAAACAATATGCAGATAAATTTTGGTTTCTAGCAAAATATACTAAGAACTTCAACATTTTAAGCTCATTAACCGTTATTAGCCGGTAGAAAGTCGGGCAGTCTTAAAGTAAATACAACAGCATACCAAGGTAAACACTGTGGAATCTTATGTAAGTTGTTATAGGGGCGAGTTTTTGATGTACTCTCGTCTGTCTGTACCTAGACTTATGTAGAATGAGAAACAATCTAAATTAATATTAACATTTAACTTCGTTTTCTTGTCTCGACAAACTGCTCTAACTTTAAAGCAATAATTGTAAACTAAATGTAGCTTCCATAAATGGAATTGGATTGCATAAACAAGGTTTTAATAAAAAAGTATGTACTTGGGACTAAGATGTCGCGCGTCGGACGAACAAGGTTACAGAAGGTTCTCGACTATTGGATATCCATTTCTAACTTTTTATAGCAGAAGAGTGCTTCAAGAGATGTCAAATGAAATTCACTTCGCATTGCTAACATTAATTCAAGACGTATAAACATGAAAGATGAAGAGAATACAGACTATAATATTGTACTTGGTACCAAATGAACTATTAGAATATGGAGATGAGTATTCTTAGTTCATTTTGATGTCATAGAAGTAAACTATTGTAAATTGTAAGACCTAAATGCTAATGTGGAGAAGCAATAAAGTATCAAGTATTAAATTGACTAGACTAGTATGCCTAACATTTTATAAAGTAAAATTATTTTATTTTCATTTGACTGAATAAATAATAATAGGTAACGTTTAAATATATAAAAAGGGATTATTTACTTCAACTTAGCATAACGAACACGACTTAAACTTGGATTTCACAAGCTGTTTAAGTATTTCTTTGCAATGCAGCTGGGCTTCTTAGTGGATTATACGGTATAGTATTTGTGGTAGCCCGCTCTACGCAAACTTGTACCAATTATTCTTTGGCTAAGAGAATCACTATTGAATTGAGTGGAGAGCTATGCAAACTATGTAAAGTGTTGCTCTTTAAATTATCTAAAATTGTTTTCTACTCCTAGCGATAAATACTTAACATTATGATGTTTTTCAGTAAATTCTCGAATAAATACATTTTTAGGATAACGCGTCAAATATTTAACGTTAATTTTCTTTTTAATATTGGCGAAAAGAACGCACTGCTTGAATATTTAATAAATTTTTGTTGCCTTAAATAAGTATTTTTGTTCTGCCCCAATACGTTCAACAAAGTTTTAGGTGGACAGATAGCGGATTCTTAATACTAACCCTTGGTTACGAAACCCTAAAATGACACGTTTATCTTATCAAACAAGTAACTTAAAATTAGGTAATTGTCTCAAAAATACTTCGCAGTGTAAGTCAAACAACGTACGAACAATCATGCGCCGTCTGTCACCAGTGTTTTGCCAAGTTCTTAGATGTAGGGGAGATTAATGGAAGTTGTAACAGAGGAGAGTTATGACATTGTCGATTTTTGGAACTTGTTAACTATCAGCTAGCTCGCAACAGCGCGTATTTTTTAACTCGAGTCTTGAACTAAAAACGCACACTGTTACGAGCTCGCTAGTAGTTATTCCAAAATATCAAGAATGTCAACTCTCCTCTGTTACAACTCGCCTCGATCTCCCCTACTGAAACAGACGTACTTAATATTAAGATGGATCGACCTCTAGCGTCTAGCCCAATCGCCAATCACATCGGCGCCGTGTATTCACCCTAGATTACCTGTCATTTGCCGAGCGACCGGATAATGACGTTCAGGCACTTGTCTATGGAAAAAGTTTGCCTTTTAGCCGTGTCCTTGATATTGAAATATACCAGCCTTTTCTTATGAACAGAAAATATAGAATTCCAGTTCGAAACGTATAATGAGCAGCAGTACTGAAACCAGTTAAAAGGAATTGATTCCAAGAAAGACTGAACTGTATTTAACTTAATTGTGAAGAAACTTTTAGGTCAGTTTTAATTAAATGTCGTTTAAATATCAACATCCCAAGTAACACGCAAGCTGTATATTCACTGAAGTTAAGATTGATTTACGTTTTAAAGNTAATAAGCGCTGGTTAGCAGCACTAATAATTTTAATAATGCTCAAAGCCGTATTATTTGGGGCCCAAATTGCGCTTACAAGACACTTATAGACTTTTATACGGCTGATATAGTGCTACATATGCTGCTTAATACTGCTCTGCACGTAGGTTCATGCTGTTGTACGCTTCTTATAATTGTGTTTTGTGTTACTTGGGATAGTACCAGGCCTGTTCATTTCCGCGAGTTTACATCGAAAACAAAACACGCACGATGGCCCACCTACAGGATACTATTCGACAAGGCCTCACATACGAGCGAACATTGACGCACGCGTATTCTTGTGTATGATGGAAGAAAATAAAGAAAATGGTGTACTAAATACTGTGCAGTATTTAACTGCCTAAATAATAATAAAAACACAGAATGTACTTTTTTAAGTTTCCTCAAGACACTGAGAGGTAAATAAGTAGTTAATATTATTCATGATAATTCTTGCTAAATCATGTATTTCCTCCGCCATTTTCCGTAGTTTGGCACCTCACGTCACATCATTTTACCGAAGTCAGCCCTATAGCTTCGGCGCAGTGCCGATCACTGACGTTTGTCAACAAAATGGTGCTTGACTCTTGAGACAGGCTAAATTACACCATATTGTTAATGACATTGAGCATACATTTTTTTAAATACCTTCGCGAAATAAAAGTTCTGTACGTAGTACTTATTATTATTCTGTGATAGTACTAAATAGGTACCGACGACTGACACTCAACTAGGTATAGTATGTATTTACTCGTAGATACAAAAAACCTACATTAAAAAGTAGAAAAANATATCGCCTTTTAAGAGATTTATGATTAATAGAAAAAATAAAAGAAAACCAACTACTTATTGTTGAAATTTTTATCGTTTGTATTTGCCAGAAATGTCGGAAAAAGTTGGAATGTATTTTAACTTTTTAAATGAAATGAATTAATTTAAACGTGTGAAATAAACTTAAATAATGTAGGTACCCCTAGATGCCAATATGGGGTACAACTAGTGGCCTCCCTACACCCCACACAGCCACCCCTAACCACCTACTATTCAAGAAGTAATTGGTGATAATAATTAATCTAAACGAGTGAACAAAAATAATAATAAATACAAAAATAATACTGAACTTGATTTTGGTTTTAAAAACATAATAGGAATGTGAAAACACTCTGACTTGTTATTTTAATAATACTTAGGTTTCAGGTGAATTTTATTATCAAATTGAAAGAAATATATTTAACTGCCTCCAAATAAATCTTCGGATGTATAAAGTTTAATGGACTGCCAACTAAATTAATAATCACCTTGAGTAACTGAATTGAAAATTAATCGAAAATAACATGACTCACATGTAAAATTTAACAAAATTATATTAAAATTCTGTAAGGCACGTCTGTGAATATTTTTTTTTAATTTAGTTAGATTTCTAAACGATTTAAAAAATAAGATTTTTTAAATTACACTTCATTTATTTTTTCGGGCACTATAACCGCTTACTACTTCCAGAAATACAAATTTACCAAAAGAGTTGATACCTACTTATGTATTTTAATTATATACAGGGTGTTAGGTAAATGGGTATATGAGCCGACACTAGCCCATGTTAACATGGTCATATAAATGGTATGGTGAAGTCAGAAAATTGATATCTTCATTTTAATTATTTTAATTTTCATACAAATCGGATTTTATAAAATTTATTATGTATGAAAATTAAAAAAAATAAAATGATGATATCAAATTTCTGACTTCACCATACCATTTATATGACCATGTTAACATGGGCTAGTGTCGGCTCATATACCCATTTACCTAACACCCTGTAAAAAAAAAAAAAAAAAAAAAACATACGGGTCGAATTGAGAACCTCCTCCTTTTTTTGAAGTCGGTTGAAAATCAATGAAATGTTACGTGAAACTGGAGTAACCCTTGGAGACGCGACATAATAATATACGATATTATAATTGCAAAGAGCCGTAACCTTTGACCGAAGATTGAAAATTCCGCCTCGTTGACTTTGATGTCGTATTTAATATAGTACTGCTTTGTGATGATGTAATTCAGGGCTTATTAGAAATAAACAGCGTTATGCGAATTGTAAGCTCTTTAAGATAGTAATTTGAAATGTTTTATTTATGATGTTTTGTTGAAGGTTGGGAGGGAAGGTAATTTGTAATATTCGGCAAGGGAAAATTCGTTTCTTTTTACCTCATTTTATTAGCCAGTGCAGTGGTGGAAAATAGTCTCATTTCGAGTTATGTTGTTACATAAATATGAAACACGATATTTCAGGCATTTTTCTACTCAATGTCTGCTTCAATTTTTAAAACACAGAAACCAAATGATATAAATAATTTGTGCTCAAGTAATATCTTATTTCGGTCAATCCCATTGTTAGAATAAGGTCGGTGTGACAACATTGATTATGAAGATTATGAAGCAACAAAATACTTCAAAGGGCATTACGGATTTGGTATTGAGTTTTGGCAAATAAACTACTGACTTTGAACCCACGTCAGAGGAGATGGATTCAAGTGGGGTGTTCACTAGACGGTCAACGACACATCTAGCTAAGCACTATAGTATTTTAAGCAGTTGTAATAGGCCCTAATTTTCAACCAAAATTTATATGAAATGTTTTGACTATACAGCCATTAGGGCCTTTTTTGTAAAAGTGTTTTGTTTTAAATCAAACCTCCTTATGACGCCGCCCATCAGGCGTCCATAAGCTGAATGTGTTGAAAAAACATTTTCTTGCCTAATGCATTCTCACATAAATATCAATCAGGCGGGAGTGTCAGCTTTTTCAAATCCTCTTATCAACGTGCACTTAGTCCTAGCCAAAAACAAACGTCCTTCTTTGTGTTTGTTTTGTGTAAGCACTTACTTATACAGGGCGTATATACTCGTATAAACATCATATACAGGCTCGTTAAAACTTAAACAATGAACTCGGATCAGTGTTCCCAACTCGATATAGTCTCTATCAGAAATGAAAGAACATTCTGTATTCATTTTTTTTACTCTTCAAATACTAAATCTGTTTTCTTTGTGCCAGCGACCCAATCCTTGATTTATTGGGTCAACAGTATTGTGGTTACATTAATAAACTAATTTCTTTCAGAATGGTCTGTATTTTGAAGTTGGAATAATTAGCATAATATAGGTTACAGAATGCTATTGTTATCTGTTTACTTTTTATTTCGCAAAAAAATAAATCTAATCACAAGATAGCCAGACAGTGTTTTGTTGAAAATGTGTTTTCTCATTTAATACACACAAAACGTATCGTAAGTCCTCTTTACAAAAGAAAATACCACATTAATAATGCTTTGCTCTACGAAAGGTCAGTTGACTCGCCTAATTTTACATCGGGGCGGACAGCTTTCGATAAATGGCTAAAGAGATTCTACCCGACAACGCTTCTTGAATATGGAGTAGGTATTTAAAACGGTACTTACAATCTTGCTAAACAATTCAATAAGTTTCCGAGCTGTGAGACGAAAGCTTAACTTGATTAACATTGACTATGTACCTGCTCAAATAAATAATAAAATGGTAAATCGTCATAACTCTAAGGCTTTCTTAGGATAGGTCAAGTTATTTTGCAAAAATAATTTATACTTCAGCTTTGTACAAGTAGCCTACGAACGAATAAAGCATCACCCATAGGGTGACGATTAAAAAAGTGAGAAACTTCCCTTCGATCAAAATCTAATGTACACTAGAGACTATCTTTTCAGACTCTCGCATTGACCACTTAACTTTTCTTCTGTAAGCGCGTCCACTCAGTGAAGTGGTATAAAATGACTTAGGCTGAGTTGCACCACCTTATTTTAACCGTAACAATAACAATGACCGGTGCTTTATGTATGGAGTTTGACAGATTTTTGAAGTTAAAGTAAGATGGTGCAACTCAGACTTAGTCCCGGCTGACCAACGTTACTCGTATATACACGGACTTACTACAATTTACCGACTTGGCACTCCGTTTATAAATATAGTGCCCTTCCTACTAATCTATACTTATAATATAATAACTACAATATAATAATTGAACGCGCTAATCTCAGGAAGTACTGGTCCTGTTACAAAAATATTTTTTTTAGGATAGCCCATTTATCGAGGAAGGTTTAAGGCTTTATAACATCACCTTATAGCCAATAGGGACAGAACAGTCAAGAACAATGTTGCAAAAACGGGAAATATTATTTAAATGTATTTTCACGCGTTGAATTCGCGGGCAGAGCTAGTATAATATAATTCCTTAAGATACGAGTAACCTAAAAGTTGTAAGAACACTAGACAAGACCTAGATATTATCTCTCAACCGCATAGAATAATATTTGTTTCATTATCAGGATAGTTGCGAACAAAAGTTGTTTGGCGGGACCAACACGAGAATATTGGCCTCAGTAATTTATCGTTAGCCAAAGCCCTTTCCAATTGATACATATTTCTTAGAATAACATCCTAACAGCTCCGATCCAATGAGGGTTTACGCGATTGAAAAATCCGCCAGATAGCAAAACGTAGACGCGAGGTCCAAATGCTGGATGATTGGTTATTTTTGACATGACATTGACAGTTATGTCAAAATCCACCAATCATGCAGCATTTGGACCTCCCGTCTACGTTTTGCCATCTGGCGGATTTTTCAATCGCGAAAACCCTCATTAAACATAATAATTAGATGTAGGTAACATAATTATCCAAAGCGCTACTTTTCGTTCGTTCGTTTCACAGGAGACAAAGATCCCCCAAGATCCACAAAAACCGGTCCTACGTTGCCCGCATCCAGGCACCTCCCACGACTTTCACCAGATCGTCGGTCTACCTATTGGAGGGCCTGCCCACCCTACGTCTTCCACGACACCCGAGAACTCTTCTGCGCCAGCGACCATCAGCTCTACGAGCTATTACGTCCCGCCCATTTGATTTTAGCTACTTTTAAATCCATCTATAACTGGATATCCGGGCCGGATATTGTACATCCGTTGTCGAGTCGCGAAAATTAAAGATATACCTAGAATAAGTAAGTATTATATTTAAATAATTGATGGATATTTTTTAGGTATGGATGACACATTGAACGAAACATTGGCATCTTATGTACAGTCACGGAATGAAAAGGTTCGTCAGTTTTCAAATTGATTCCTTCAACGAATCGCGAGCACATAATAATATTACCTTTTGAAACTATGTTACAGAATAATCTCGAGTTAGAGAAAATAATCTTTAACTGTTTCTGAGTAAAGTTCAAAATTATTCTGATCAAAGTTGTTTGACAATTTATCTTGTCAAGAAGATTATCATGATTGATAAACTAAAACCTTCTTGTTGGTTCAACCTGCCATTATTATGTCTATTAAATAAAAAAACGATTGTCAATTGGTCAATGTCATCACTGCATTGCACTGATGGGAAAGAAAAATAAACAAGCAAAACCTTATTCGTTAGCAACCGTCATATTTATTTAAATGTTAGCAGTACTGTTTCTTGCACTGTAATGTTGGCAGGTTTGACTCTTACAGTACCCAGTGCAAGCGAAAACCGACACTAAGGTGACGAACCTTTTCATTCCGCGACTGTACCTAAACGTTAATGCATGCATGCCCTTACTGTGTAACTGAGGGCGCTTTCGATTTAGACGCCCGCTGCACGTCTGCCGTGCTTGCAGGACCGCACAATAACTATTCGTAATTAATAATTATTATTGTCAATTTTATTCTGACGCAGTTGTCATACAATTTACCGTTTTTTTTTACTCAGTGCATTTTTGCATGTCATAGAAACTGCGAGTCGTCGACGTGTTTCTTTTGAAATAAATAAGGCGGGTTGTCAGCGGGATTGATGTGTAGAGTCCTTAAGGTACGGTTTTGTATCACAATAAAATATTAGTGTCTGATGTGAGCGACTGACCTTAATGCTGCTAATAAAAAACAAAATTTATTTAAAAGCCCGGTACGTATCACGAGAATGATTCATTCGACCAACTTTATCGTGGTGCGTGCCGTGGCGAATATGTTTTTGTTTTGAACATTGCCCGGGTCGTGTCGACTATTCCATGGACATTGCTGAAATAACAAAATCATTATTTTCTATGCTCAAAAAAATTTTTAGACATAGGTAAGTAGCTTAAATAGAGCGTTTAATACTGTCTGTCTGTCTTTTGTCTGTACTGTACATTTAACAATTTTCGCCATCTATTTTTTAAGCAGATTAAGTTTTTCACGAGGCAAATGTTAATGGTAATCTGTCTGAGACTCAATCACGAAATGTTTTATTGGCAAAAAAGAAATAGGTGCTTTTATCGTGTTTTATTACCATGAAGGTACCTAATATATTTTATAATACGGCGTGTTTGTTCAAACAGCTCCAAAAGCTTGAAATTAATTAGCCAAGCGTCAACGCTTTAATCCTGGAAGCATGTTTCTTCATATATTATTTATAACAAATCCTTGGTATGCCTCCGTATGTCGAGTCACTAGACTTAAGGAAAGACTTAAATTTAAAGCCGAGAGAACATTATTATACCTATACGGTGTCGGTATTCCGAAATAAGGGTCCGGGTGTCGGTAAAAGTGATGTAACTTTTCCTTTTTTTTTAAACCTACCTTTCTTTGAAAGACTTGCGATTTGGCAGGTGTCAAAAAATACGTCAATTGATTGGTGTCAAGCTCCCAATTAACATCAGTCAGCATCTACTGCTTACTAGGTACTCGTTATCGCAACATGGAATTCTATAAAATTTTTGTGTCTCCTATTTTTATCTATTTTCTGTCACTATCAGCGTGAATGTCATGTTTTATGATCGCTGTATTTTCTTAATTGGAACAATATATTTTTATTCTATACGCATTTTATTTAGAGCAAAACTATTTATGTATTATTGGAAAAAGCCATAACCTCTACCTTCGACTGAGTTATTCGAGAACTTTCCATAATTATCAGAAGTTGTGTCCTCACTGGGTTTTGCTTTTGTAATTAATTACTCCAGTAAAAAGCGCCTGGCGCTCTCTAGCATGAACAATCCGTCCTATGAGATGAATTTCCACCCATCCCTTTTCGTCGTTCAAACTTTTCTCTACCTGTGACACTTTTTGCAGCGTTAACTTCGCTACATTTACATACTAAATCCATTTTGAAAACTCTTTTCAGGTGGAGTAATATAAAATGCTCTGCGTTAATGTTGCGAGTGCATAATTTATTTTGGCTGATTTTGGCAGTGTCTACTTTTAGTGTCAATTAAGTTGCCAATTAGTCTCATGTTTCGTTTATCAACACAAATCTCGATTGGCTCGTTAACACCGGTAGTTAATGATATTATGCTGTGCTCGTGGAATACCGGTAAATGGTGCGTCGATGTATTACGGCGGCGCTCACCCGGCTAGACTGCTAACTTCATTGCGTGCGCCTGAGTGCAACAAATTATCAATAACGTTCAGTTACACGACACTTTCGGCGAGGTTAAACTTTATCGAATATTGTTGCAATATTTTTTACATTCACTTTTAATCTTTCATCGGCTATCCAGAGATATATAGCCCGACCAGGAACATAAAAACCCTCGCCATGTTGCGGAAAACTAATGGTACTAATTTCTTTTAATGGAAACAGTAACTGAAAACTTCATTGACATGTCACCTTGCATGTCAGTCTATTGCTGTCAAAGTGTAAACAAACTTTATTTTCAATGTGCGCAATTGATTTTGTGAATTAAATTGCTAAAATCTTTTTATAGTCGTGAAAGAAAAGTGGTTCACAATGTGTTAAAGTATTTGTCGAAGAGAAATACTAAGGGTTCGGACAATATTTTCATTGAATAATTTTTCCGACAAGGGTGTCAAATTGACTGACATGTTTATCGTATAGTACAGTCCACTATGAAAATTAGCTGTTGTTTGTTTCAACTACCTATTTTAAAGTTTTTTGTCACTTTCTAAGTGTTGAATTTTATGGAATTCGGAAAGAAGTACCGAGTTTTAAGCGTTCATGAGCAGACATTGCAGTTGAATATTCAAGTTCTGAATTTGATTATTGATGAATAATAAAATAAATCCTACTAGCTCGATTGATGTTTTCATTTAATTTATTTAAACCAGGTTACCTATAATAATATTTTTTCGTTAATTTATGAAAATATCAAATTAGCCCGTAATCCTGAATCCTGATACATAAAGTTAGCCTATTAATTTAACACAGGTACGACTGTACTCAGTGTTGCACTATCAAATGCAATTGACGCGCCTCTATGCCAGGGTTTTTATGTTCCTGGTCAGGCTATAATGTGGAATCTAGAATAGAATGTTTTGTTGCTATTTCATGAAGTAGCGCCGTTGTTTTTTCTGTAGTCTTTTTCTTCGACTGTAAAAGTCGACATTTCAATAATTATAATCCATAACCTCCAATTAAGTATTGAGGCGTAAACTACCTTTTGACTGTCCATTAAAACTATTTGCACGACAGGTCGCATTAACCCCGCAATACAAGTCTCCATGACGCTTAGTAATCAATAAACACAATATTATCCGAGCTGGATCTTGGGTCTGTAATTCCCGACCCTTGGATTCGAATCAATTGGGTATTTAACTGTCTTATCTCGAGGGCCGGGTGATCCTCGCCATTCGTACGTGTACGTAAAATTTACGCTCGGCTGAGCTGCAGAAGCATACACTTACCCGTAACTAACTGTTGGGGACGTATTCATAAGCAAATCACGGTGTAATGGCGTTTGAAACGAATATGGGTACCTTTTGTGCGACTTAAAGTAAGTGAAAAAGACCTCTTTTATTACTCGTAGAAAATATTTTGTCATAAGAATTTCGGATTTATGGGTTTATTCTGTTTAACTATTTATTTGTCATTTTCTAAGAAGCACTTTATTTGGCAGCAAAAAGAACCTCACCTTTGAATGATCTGAAAGCTAAATCAAGTTAAATTATAAAATTGTTTTTATCTCATTCTGTAATAAAAAACGAATGGGAAAATCATTACAAAACGCTTACACACTTAGGATGGGAAAGTTCCACGTTTGGATCAATGCCGCATTAGCTTTCCCTACTTCAGGTGAAGTACACCCCTCGAAGACCTTTAAAGGTCAGCGGGTTTTTGGGGTACTAAAATCAATGACTAAAAGAATTCCCCAGAATATCTTTATCTCACCTCCTGTTCTGTTTTCGGAGGAGAGATCGGAGATCGGTTTATTAATTAATTAATCCGTATTAATATTATAAATGAGAAAGTAACTCTGTCTGTCTAACCTTTTTATTAAACCACAGAACCGATTTAAATTAAAGGTAAAGAAAATATAAATACTTCCAGACTCAGGTAAACACATAGGAAAGTTTTTATCCCGGTTTTTTAAAGGGAATACGCACTCAATTAGTTCTTCGACAGACCAAACTCTAGTTTATATCACAGCTTTTCAAAGGGGAATAACTTTGCAATAAAGTGTTTCAATCAAACTGAACATCCTATATAAGGCTTAGTTGCACCACCTTACTTTAACCGTTACTATAATAATAACCAACGTTTTTTAGAAGTTTGACAGACTTTTGACGTTTGTTAAAGTTAAAGATGGTGCAATCCAGCCATAGACTAAACCAACTTAAAAAATTGTTATGGAGAGAGATAAATAGTTTCAAACTCAGGGAAACGTGAAAGTTTTTATCCAGATTCTTCAAAAGGGGGACTGCACGCAATAAAGTGTTTCTTAATCAAACTAAACACAAACCGCGGGCATAAGCTTGTTTAATCTAAGATTTTAATAATTATAGGTATGTATCGTATTGACAAGCGTTAACGGATCGTTTATGTCGCCATCTGTGTCAACCGGTAATTAATGCAGTCTGTATTCTGTAATGTGCAAATGATTATAATTATGCACATGATCGCTACATATTGTGTTCTAAATTAAGCACACACATATCTATAGGGCGTTTATAGATGAATACTTGATAATAACAAGAAGCACATACTCGTATTGTGTAGTATTAAAGAAGGTGTTATACCTTTCCGTGAAATACTACGTGGTCCAAGCCTTTAAGCTAGCTTTACACGCTGACTTTGTTCATAATACCGGGTACAATACACGTCTTACAGTTGGTACACCTACGGACACTAGATTTAAGCCTAAAACCTCTTTTCACGCGTCGAATCTCTCCAAGCCCTCTGTTGAATTGAAGCTATAGTAAGCTTCCAACAATATCCCTAGCCCAGGTGAAGTATTAACCGCTAAAAATATCACTGTTCATAAATCATAAAAATGATTCGTTCGCCTACATTTTACGACGAAAATAGCGCAGAGAACAATTCAATGTAGGCGGCTAATTATCGTGTCTTAAAAGGAAAACAATACTATAAATAAACCCGTTGTTTTAACCTAACTAATACTGTGTAGGACGAATTAGGAGCAGAAATAAAATAATAAAATAATCATCTTAATTGCGTCGTTTTATTATTGTACTCGTATTAATATTAATTTGAGAAGTTCGATATTCGGTATGAAGTGTCAAAAAATCCATAAAGGTTCAATTTCTGCGCGCACAGTCCACTGCAGGTACCGAAAGTAAAGAGCAAAACGTTGATTTTCCTGATTGAGTCTGAAAACGTTGATCAATTCTACAAAATTGGATCCATTGACTAAAAATAGTTGCCAATTTGGAGCGCATAAAAATTTTATTTTAAAAATAAATGTGCTTCCGATTGTTCGAATCCAATATCGGTTTCGAAAACGGTTGCCTAAATATTATTTTTCACGTTTTTACCAGCTATACATTAACTTACACACTTAAATACGATTGGTTTGGCCACTGGAAATTGTGCGGAGTCACCAAAAAAGGTGCTACGAGTATTAACAGAACTTTTTAAAATTTCATTTGGAGTAGAATGCTCAGTTTTTTCATTCCAGCCACCAATAAAAAGTTAGGAAGCTGCATAAAAAGCGTTAATGGCCTGAATTGGACGATGATACCAACACCTATAGTAAAAGATTTTAATTATGTTTGACACATAGCGTTGCCCGCGGCTTTGTCTACATGGATTTTGGTGTCACAGAAATGGTGCTCGCATCTCCCGATAATTTTTTTTGTAAGTATACAATCCCTAAGATGAGAAATGGTTATTTTTTATAACTTTCTCCTCTAACACCAAATAACATTAAATCAAAATTGATTCACGTGAAAGGATAATAATCAGTACCTCTAGTACGAAAAACTTTCGAGTTCGTTTCGTTTGCGTATTCAAAGTGTCATCGAAAAATTTTGTATGAAAAATTAAACAGCGCCCCCTATATTATAGCCGCCCTAGGGGGCGCTGTTTAATTGTTCATACAAAATTTTTCGATGACACTTTGAATACGCAACGAAACGAACTCGAAAGTTTTTCCTACTAGAGGTACAGAGTAAATTTTGCATGTCTAATATTTGCTTATGAATTTGTTCGTGACAGTTATTTCTATTGAACCAAAAGTCAATTTACAAACTCAAATAAAACTCAAAATACATGAATAGTATTAATAGACGTACCATGCGAAGATAAGGTTCGTGTACCTACTCGTAAAATCATAATTTTATTTGGCTACGAAACTCTAAAAACTTTGATTAATTTATTAACTCCTGAACTTTTCCCATTACAAACTCGCGCAGAGAATTGTTATCACAATATTTAATCTCTTTATGATCATTATGACTATTAAAATGCCTCTAACATAGAGGTCTTTTGATTGTCATCACAATTCATTTGTTTTTAGAATGGGTTTTTAATTTGTTCTTGAGAAAAAATCAATCGTGTTTTTTAGGAAAAAAGTAGGTACTTCTACGATATATCGTACCTTGTCTGTTTTATTAAATTTACTGGTTAGAAAAATACAAAGCTTTTACTATGCTACATAAAATCCATCCATGAAAGCTTTTTACCTACCTAAACATAATGTTTCTAAAACAGTATGCTTCCGTAACAAACGTATTTATCTTTCCCGTAAAATACTTACACAAGTCTATTTACATAAGGTGTGATGAATAAATAGGCTTTTTCAGCGCGATGAAAGCAAGTAGTCACGCATCCACCCGGCACGTACTGAGCTAGTGCCCGCGTAAACTCGGAATCGCTGCGGGGACATCTTTGCCCGACTTTTATGACAACCCTCGGATCCGTAATTACAACTATATTCGTTTTATTACTAATCGAGAACGCTTCAACGCGACCTTCGTTTAAGATTAAGCGTAAAACTCTTGTACGCGCCGTTTATGGCTCACGCAACGACGCAGTATACCACGCTACATGCAAAATTAGCCTCTCTGTATAAAGTACCTAGCTGACGTAGAAAATTAGAGTCGAATGAGCTTTCAGGACAAAAAAGCACTCTGTTGTTTTACACCTCGTCCAATAGTGAAGATTAATTATTCATTCACAAAAACCGCTTCTTGGCGGTGTTGTTGCTTACTTACATTTAATTTGCATTCTTAACAAACTAATCTTTGAATTTTTACAGACTATCATGCCGTGTACTTTATGTTCTTCAAGTCTTCCCGACTTGCTACTCAGGATGGTTTGTAAAGTTACACCACTGTAATGATAGGGCAGACATTCGTATTCTGTCATTTGTAGCCTAGGTACAGCACCGTCCTTCGTCCAGTAATTTCGTTTCGCCCAATGAAAATAGCGCGATACAAATCTCCAGCTTTCATTTAATGCAATATTATTCCAATCTAACTTAAAGGTGGACTTTTTAAGCAAATTGAAGGTGGGGGAACACATTGGATGTAGTAGAAATTACATTAACAGTAAGTGTTTTGATAATGACTCTGAATGGATATAAATGATATTGTGGAACACACTCGAGTGATAATCAAATTTTTGTTGCCTGCACTCCGCCATGAGAACAACGGGCCAAAAATATTCGACCGTTAATATTAATAGAAAATTTGGTCGGACTCAGGCCCTTGGGCGGCGCCGTGTTTTACGAATATGGTCTAGGGAATTATGCAGCCGAAGCGTTACGATGCATTATTCATGCACGGGGCAGTATCTGATAAGTATTCCTGACATTACGCGCAGCGGGAAGGACTAAGTTAGTAATAACTTTTCACCTTACGCGCGGGAAGCCGGCCCGTTTCTAATTAACATTAATGCACGCCGACTGAATCAATCACGGGGCTCGTGTTAGAGTTAGGTAAGTCATCTTTTTACGAGCTTGACCGACCGTGAAAAATGCAATGCAAGATTTACGAGCATTTTATGCGCAGATTCCAGAACACCCCAACAAAAATGTAATTTGTCTAGGGTCGTTGTGGGCCGTCTACGGAGGGAGCAGGTAGCGGCCGGAACCGCGCCGAGGCCCCTCGTCCGTGAACGGAACACTGATATCGATTTAACTTTTAACAACTTAACAATGATTAATTAATGATGCTTTAGACTGGTTAATGGGTGTAAATGAACAGAAAATTTGTTTCTTGCCTTGTAAACAACAATAAGAGTGTTAAGTTTGTTAAGTGTGAATAAGATTTAATGCACACAATGAGTTCAAATTGGAAAGTTATGATCCTTTTGAATAAAACCTTGAAAAATCGTATGTGATTAAGCGAACTCAATTATCTTTCTTCTTCAAAACCGTTCAGGCACATAGGCTCTACAAACTCTAGTTCGCCAAACTCCATCATATCTAACATAAACAAAGATTAAGAAATATGTACATTATACCTATAACGTATCCTTTACTTCCGTACGCGCGCTCTCTGTAAACGGAGCTATATTTGGTCTCAATCTAGTAGAAAATGCACAGCAGATCTAATTACGGGCTCAAGTGGAACCACATAAAAATAAGAGTGCTCCAAGAGGCCGTAAGTACCTACATCCTTTACCGTTCCTTTCGAGTAATGAAGCCACAATCAGTGGGTTATATCAATCCTTTACCGAATACTCTTTAATGGGCCTTATTTCAAGTAACATTAATTTGGATGTATGACATAAGTAGGTACTTTATTATACGTTAATTTTTAATAAGTTTAATTTTATGTTATAATGAAAGTGCTTTGAAGATCGAACAACATTAAACGAGTATTTTACGTGCTAGATTTTTCTTTAAGAAATAAGATGAATTTCTCAGAACCTCTGTCACTATTATTTAGATAATCACTACCAAATAGATACAAATGGTTCAGCATCTAACATTCCGACTGAAAACTCCTTGGTTCAACGTCGTTTAAAAGTATTCTGAAACAAGATAGCGATCTATCTCCGTTTGGTCCGAGCCCCGCGTGTAGTAGCGGCTACTTCGATTCTGCAAATAACAAAAGCTTGCAATGGTCTTTTTGTATGTGGATCGAGCACAATGAGATAAGGCGTTATATAAAGAATCTTCTCCGTGGGTCAAATAGAGGGGCTTTATCGATATTATTTATCTCAGAAGCACATTTGTAGGAGAATCTTTTTACATCCCTTTATTTTACATGACGACGCGGTACAAATTGATTTCCCGGGGCCCGTGGGACGCAAGCTCGATAAGGCACACGTTACGGGCTGACGGTTTTGTGCCAGTACTCGTTCGCGCCTATACGCCTCTGTTTATCACCTGAGCCCCGAATCAGAGGCCTGAAATACCTTCTAAGATATATCTACTCTGACCTTACGAGATACGCCTACTCTGTAACTAATGTATATTAAATTCTTTGTTAGAATGGACTTCTTAGGGCACTTTTTGGGACAATATGGGCTGAAGATGAAAAAATGTAGGTCAAGATATGCATTCAGCTTTTGTTATGAAATCAAATTCACAAGCTATCTAAAGAAGTAAATTCCAAGCAGTCTTGAAATCTTACACTTTTATTACTTTCGAAGCACACAGGTATAGTTATTAGAAAAATATTATAGTACTTCATAAAAGTTAGTGCATTACCTCGAGAAAGAGCTAGCGTGAAATGAACTACTTCACTGTCATGCGCTAATAGTTACTACGGGCTGATTCATTGGAATCCTTTTCAGTGTGCAAGTCGTGCGCTATCGCGATTTGTCATTTAACATTCTGCAAATAAATAATTTGAATTTGAATTTGAATTTGATACCTCCGCTGAAAATTAATTTAGTACCATTATAATTTATCTGCAAAATTCTGCGAGCCTATTCCCTTTGACGGACCTATACCAACATCAAATCTAACAGGCTTCCACCGAAATTAATTAAGCCCAAACGGACAGCTTAATAACGAAGGCACGTGCATGACATGTCCAGACTGTCCACACAATGAACCTATAGGACATCAAAGGGGCAGCGAATTGTGTATGTAATCACTTGGGGTGCCACCCTCCAAAATTTACAATCGTAGCGCAAATACCAGTGTATTATACCTACAGCATCTATTAGGGGAAGAAGGGGTGACGATCACGACGCCATTCCGAGCGCTCTCAGTCGGACCGGCAAAATTATTATCGCAATTTAGTTTAATTCAACCGACCAGTTTAAAAGAAAACAGACCAAAGTAAGTAATGTCCCATTGAATAGCTGGTTTTGTTTGAAATTGAGGTCGTCAAACAATACTACTTTTTATCTTTTCCCCCTTCGTATTTAAATCTCTGATAATACGTACACGTGTAGACATCTGCACGTCTGGACCGCTTCACGAATTCGCATTACCTTTAGTAGGTACATCTAAAGTACATCGAGATTATTCCACGTTATGAATGGGCTCACCCCACCGTTAATCAATGGAACCAGTTTTTTACAAAAATATTCACAGGGATACTGTTTCATCGTATTATTATGAGATCATACAAATTGGGTTCCCATTATACTTACCTCTTTTATAATCTTTGAAAGGATTTCGTATGTGAACATCTGGCTGGACCATCACACAAAGAGCTAGCAGATGTCCACGTTTAGTACCTACATCTAGATTATTTCGACATCACAAAAAACTTTAAAATCAATGGAACCCGTTCCTATAGAAAAGTAGGCAGTTTTATATTATTGTGAAAGGCTTTTAAATTGTGCAAATCGGAATCCCGTTACATTCTTTTTAGTCCGTATAAAGAACGCCCTTAAGGACCTCTGGCTTGACCACCACACAAAGAGCTAGCAGATGTCCTATCTTAGTACATTTAGATTATATTTTCCACATTACAAAATACCTTGATCAAACAATGGAACCAGTTTCAATGGAAATGTACAGTTTCATATTATTATAAAATTTTGCATTGAAATTGCAGATCGGATTCCCATACCATCTTATTAATCCTTTAAAAGAACTCTATGGGACATCTGGCTTGACCATCGGCCATTCTACAACGAGCAAGCAGATGTCATTATTTTGTACCTACATCTAGATTATTCTCACAATACAAAATATCTCGATCAAAACAATGGAACCCGTTACTATAGAAATGTACAGTTTCATAATATTGTGAAATTGGGCATTGAAATGGCGCAAATCGGAATCCCATTACATCTTTTTAATCCTTTAAAAGAATACTATGGGACATCTGGTTTGACCATATCGACCATTATACAATGAGCAAGCAGATGTACCTACATCTAGATTATTCTCACATTACAAAAGAGCTCGATCAAAACAATGTAACCAGTTTCTATAGAAATGAACAGTTTCATATTATTATAAAATTTGGCATTAAAATTATGCAGATCGGGTTCCAATTTGTTCCCTTTAATCCCTAAAAAAATCGCACATGCGCGGGCATCTGCTGTCTGGACCAGGCATTAACAAAAGGCTAGCAGCTGCCCATATTTAGTAAATCTAGATTATAAAAGACCGTTAAACATTTGAACCAGTTTCTGTACAAAAGTTCTCAGGAATACTCTTTCATATTACTATGGAAGATAAACCAGGACAATAATGCAAATCGGGTTTCATGTAATCTTTAAAAAGAATTTGCACATACAGGAACGTCTGCCTGAGTTTAACAATGAGCTAGCAGATGTCCAATTTTAGTACATCTAGATTATTTCCACATTACAAAAGGGCTCTGTTAATAAAACCCGTTCCTATTGAAAAATCCGTTAGGGTTGTTGTATTATTTAATTTTAATATACAATTTTTCATAGTTATTAACAATTTTGTGACTAACAATTTGTGATTTCCAACGATGCACAGGATATCATACTATGACAAAACATGTCTATGATAAAGCGTGCTAATGCCATACATGAGTTTATAATAACATGAAAATTTGCATGCATGATAGTGTGTTGTATCCAAAATCACGAACTAGCAGTAAAATTACATCGGCTTATCTATCGTAGCTTCTATCCGAAACACATTCAAGATCTTTACGATCGAGAGCACGAACTATCCTAAAACTTTACTAATAAAGCAATGGCAAACACGATGTCTTATGACGCGTTCCAAAAAAATATAAGGCGTAAAAGAAAAAGCGAAACTTTTATTAATAGCCAATCGAGAATCACAATTCATAGCGCAACAGCGTGCGTACGCATGAATGAGGTGGATGCTCGCATGGAATGTCGTAATTTGAAATTGGTAAAGCCGCAAACGGCCGAGGCATTTGTAAGGAGCCCTATTGATATTCAAAGAGAGATTTTAAATGGAATAAAGTTAGTATTGATGCGTGTGAGGCGGGCGCGGCGGCGCGGTCTCTGCGCCCTAATAAGAATACCGTTGAGGGTAATAGGGTAGGATTTGGTTCATGGAGAAAAGATTAGGCACCCGCCCAGAGGACCCTTTTCTCCAACCACTACCTTGCTCACCCGCTATATTGCCTTGTACTGCTTGTACTTGCACTAACCACAAACAGTTTAGCTATACACAATCTAGCTCTACACGCTAGCAAATTGAATAGGCGGCACAATTAACGTTTCAACGTTTATTTCGATCGCGCGGCGAAAATTGTTTCGGCTGAAAAAACCGGTGCGATACATCAATGACAGAATTAATTGTTGTTAAACGGTTACAGCGTCGAAATGTTGAATATGGGCGATAAAAATAAATGTTATCATTTATATCACCGGGATACCGATTGATTAAAAAGGTATATCCGTAAAAACGGACAGAGGGAAGATTGAACGTCGAATGCTGATATACGAATGCGAATATCACGGCTTAATGATGCCGGATGGCGCAGTTGTTAAAGATAGATGGTACGGCACGAGTAGGTATGTAAAAAATGCGTAATATCCTTTTCGCTGAGCTTACTTATTACTTTCAGTTTTCGGAACTAGCGGACTGTGGACGAAGGTACAAAATTGATTTCCTTTTTGTTGCCATTCAACAGTAAATAGATACTTAAGCAATCTCGAGTTCGAAGTACGGTCAGTATTTTAGTGTTGCTGTAACGATTGGCTCGTATTTACTCATTTCACGATACCTTGCATGATTTCGAATAATTTTATTTAAAAAGCTCTACAATTTGAAGTACCTATCTTCATACTCTGCCACACTACTCTACGATCTAGAGTCGATATTATTTCATGGAGATAAAACATGAAAAAAATATTTACCATTTAAAATCTTTAACAAAAACTTTTATGGAGAAGTAGGTAGATTTGTACTCGTAGTAAGTAATAAATTACTCGAAAGTACCTAAGCATTATTAACTAAGTTTCATAGAAAATGGTGAGCGATGAAAAAATTAATAGCTAACATTCTGTAATCTTTGTATTTAATTATTACCTCATAGTTATTTGGAACGAAACCCTAATCTGCGTGCTTACGAGAAGTAGGTATTCTATTGATGTTAATAAACAGGTATTATTACCTACCTAATGTATAAAAACTTGCGCATAAATAACCAATAAAACGGATTTATTTGGATTGAAAAAATAACTTTTATTGAACTTTATTAGTTATTGGAACCAAATAAATTCAATTACCATCTACGCATTGCATGAATAACCGATAAAAAAGAAAAAAACACGGATTTATTTGGATTTGTAAAATAAATTTTATTGAACTTTATTTGTTAGTTATTGGGACCAACTAAATTCAATTACCATCTACGCCTCGCGTCGCGGCGTCGTGTTGTTTTACATTTTTTCTGTTTTGTAACCGTTTTGATTCAAGCAACAAAACGCGAAAACCGCACTACTTTCAGTTCGCAGTGTTTTGTCGTGGCCTCAGTGAACGCTGATAACTCGTGGCTGCCAAATATTTTCCAATTCTGCGAACTCTGGCAAGGTTATCGTGAAATTCTTATACCTACTGTTGGTTCGATTCGGCTTTACGGCTGGGTCTGGGGCCGTTAACAGCAATTACGGTGACTTCTCTACATTTACTAGCTATAGTTAGGTATAAAGTTGGCTTTCAGACAGGCAAGGAAGATAAATAGAAAACAGACTGCGTCTAAACTAAAATATACTTTACTAGCTGTCCCGACAGATGACGTACCCTGTCTTAAAAAAAAGTTAATATTATAGCTATTAAGTTTCCTCAATTTGTTAATTTTCCGCCCAATTTTAATAAGAAAACTTACATAAGAAAACCTTCTCCAGGCTAACAAATAAAGAACTAGAAAAATCGGTTTTTATATAAATAAAATAGGTAGATAGCAAAAAGAAATTATTTTTTTCTTAGCTACCCCCCAAAAGAAAATTATCTGCCCTGGATTGAAAAGTAACTGTATTAAAGACGGTTTACCAGCGTAATTACTTTCCCATTCCTTAGAAAGCGTGGAAATTTTGTTATAAACGGCACTCTCGGCTTTCAAGTAGCAAACATGTAATATTCATAAACGTATATTTAGGAATCAAATACTTCGCCAAAATACGTATGTTGATTTAATGAAATAAATTTCGATTAGAACGAGTGCTTTTAAGAGTTTATTGGTACCTAAAAAAAATATATGAGTATCATAAAATAGATTTCATCAATACTCAATTTTCTTTGAACTTCGGTTTAGTAAAAACGAACAATAAATTAATAATAAACACCAGGGTATTGTGTTGCTTTTCGATGGGAAGACTTCATTCTCAAAGAATGTTATTTTTTACTCCATTTTTAATAAGGTAGTTATTACAGTGTTGACCTAGTTAACCGTTGTTTCTTTGATAACACAGGTAGGTGTGCTAAGCAAATATCAAGAGCACACCGGCACCGGCATTAATACCCGGACAACTAATTTTCAACACAATCAAATATTTACACAACCTCCCGGGTAATTTTAAGGCTCATTGCCCACTTATTAACAATTCATTAACGGATCTTCTTAGCTAACATCTTAGGCCTCAATAGTAAAATTGACTCCCCAACAAACATCAAAGCTTTATAATGCTAACAATTCCGCCTAACATCTGAAAGTGACTGTATTCACTTGAATTTGTATAGTTAGTCCTTAATTACCTAATCTAGCTTGTTACGTAAACGCACCACTTGATAAAAAAGTAATTAGTATAAGAGCCATTCTTGTTTCGGCCAACGAAAGGAATAACTAAGTTAAGGATTAGATTCATGTTCTCCGTCCATGAAAATAATCCCTGATTAGTGCTGATATAATAGGTGATTGTGCCCTACTTTATATCTACCCTTTTATTTAGGAAACTAGCGGGTCGCTACCTGCTTCGCACAGGTAACAATGAATCATACCTAAAAAGCTTCCTCTTGAATTTATCTATAAAAAAACATAATATAAAGTTATTGTAAAACTAGTCATACATTTAAGTAATTACACACGAAACCTCAAAAGCTAGCTCATTCAATCATGTTCAAATTGCTCTGCTCTGAGCCTGAAGCAAGAAGCCCGTCCCGTGCAATGAACAGCAATGAACTTTGCCTTACGGCTTCCGAATCCATGTAGCTACTAGTGCATTTCCCAACATTTCTTAAACATTTCACTGGTATTATTAACGTGTTTAAAAGTTAACATAAATTGATAAGGAAAACACAGGTGAAAACCACGTCAAAATTAAGTAGTTAAAAACTAGTTGTTTCATTTCCAAATATTTACCTAGAACCTTAATAGTATACAATTATAATAACTTACTAATAGTAGTGTGTTGTGGTCAACAATGTCAAGAGTTGATTATAATCAACTCAGTTTCACGCGAGCACGCCATCAAAACGACATTTAAAAATTTTGATTGTGTGTGTTAGCAACTTTTTAAAGTGGATTCATTGTAGACACGTACGTACTTCCCGCTCCGCACAACTGCAGACCTAGATCCGTACATGTAGGTACACCACTTGTGTTTTCTTCCCCGCCCTAAAATAAACCTGGCACCTTAGTTACTAGCTTCCCATTTTCCTGGTCATGGTTATAACCGCAGACCCTTTCATAAGGAGCCTTGGGCATAGCTTTTTATTAATCTATGCTCGTTTGTGGTCCTGCGGAAACCTATTACGGCAGGCTTTGCACGTCGGATTTTTGTTGAAAAAAGAGCTTGATGCGTAATATTCTTGTTTGCTGTCTCAAAGTTGCATCTATTCGAACTTGACCTTTTTATTTATCCTTTGACAGCCCTCTAAAGCCGCAGAGTTGACCGCAATCGGCCGCAACTCGATACGTGGTCGGTAGTATAAAATTTATACTATTCTTTATTTATCTGTCTCGAGAGCGGGCTGCACTTGAACGTCGATACCCAATTGAATTATATTTATAGATCAAAGGGCAAGACCTTTAATTCACCTCTGCATTGAGTTTAAATTGAAGGAGTTATGGGTATACCATTGACTGCCATGGACAGTCATTGCTCAATAGGAAATCAAAGACGCAATCAATTGAATGGATTTATTTATAAAGATTGCTCATGGAATGCGTAGATTCAGATGATAGCTTGATTGAAGTCGGTATAATCCTAATGAACAATAATTTTCTTCAATATTGGTTGCATGAGCACAAAAATAATTTTCAGCTACGGTAGTTCCACGATTATGAATAAAATTTTTTACCACGCGTCTTTTGAAAGCGGGCACAATATTACTAATTATTTATTAAAATGTAGCGAAACTAAAACTTAGTCATATAAGCACAATAATCAACTAATGTGCCTAAATTTTTAATGAAACTAGCTGAAACATTCTTAAATTCTTCAAAGTAAATGTTCCGAATCTGTGTGCACTTGCCACTTCCGACACATTTCACTGTAGTTTCAACGAAAGAAATATTTATCCTCGAAAAATAGTGGCGAGTTAAATAATTGCAGCTCTTTGCTCCAAGTTTCTTTGAATTCTAACTGGGAGGTGCTGGCTGGGCTTTACAACACTCCATTTTATCCTCGTCTACTTTTACAGCTGCTGGTATTTTTGTAGTAATAGTTACCGAACTAACAGCATCCCTACTTTTATACGTCAGTGTGAAGTTCAGTTAGCTCGTGTACCCTAGATATAAACATTTTGTGAGCTTTGAAATCAAAATTGAAACTGGAACAAAACCGACAGAACAGGGCCGCCTTGTAGGTGGATGTCGCAAAAAATTCTGTGACCCTAATGCACACTGCTCACTCGGGAAACATTTGAAAAAGCCGTTCCGCCCGTGCTGCATAATCAAAAATGGCTGAGCTAGTTACGATACCAAAGGTGCTATAAAGATTCAGCATCTAATTCCACTCTCAGCTATAGTAACACGAACTTCGGTAAAGTTGTGTTCACATAGAGATGACACATTTGACTAAGTGAGACGCTTGTGTTCCGACCCAGAAGAGAATTGCTAGCTTAGATGCCTCGTGCTAGCCTTCGTTTGTTGAATGCCTCAACTGGGCAGGGCTATGCAAAGGACATTGTCAGAAACCGCCTAAAAAACCGCCAAAAAACATTAACCCATCATAATTATTTTCTATTTTTTTTAATACATTAAGCACCCTTTCGTTCTAATGGACACTTAAGCATTGAAAAATTAAATAAATAAGTCTTTTAACGTTTATTCTATAATACTATTACAACTTCCGGACGTTTTGGTGCGTGGCATGGTCTAAAACCTATCAAGTTCCATAATTTTTGCCGATAAAATCTGTACGAGGCATTACCGTACTTTATTGCTGGGAGTCCATGTATAGTGATGTTCCTGCGGCCATCATAGACAATAAAATATCGATTTTGAAAATAAAATAAATCGATTAAACTGCTTTGAAGACTAGATTTGCGTTAAAAGCTAAAAAGATATTGACAGCCTAAGGCGGGAATTGAACCCACGATGCCTTAGGCAGTTCGATTTTTTCAAGTTATTTATAATTTTCAAATTAGTTTGTGATGCGACTCTTAACGTTAAAAATTAAATAACTATATAATGTGTCATAATTTATAAATAAAACAATTTGCTAAATGTTTTCATGGATTTATTTAAGATTTGGATTATAAAAAATATATGTTTATGTAAGCAACTACTGGTATAGATTGACGAATCGTATGATTGGGCTTTATACGTGGCGTAGTTTTGCACATACGCCTATTTGCCTAAAATTTTATTTTGTATCTAATGGAAAAAAAACGAATTAAAACCCCGGTTGAACGTGATATAGCCGCACTAGAATACGATGCTTTTTTGCATAATCGCAAGACTTCGTTCCAGTGTCGACCGAATGTTATCACGATGTATGTGGCCCAGGGGTTACCGTAGCCGCTAAGGTTTGAAACTTCTTGCTTAAAATATTGTAGTCTTTGGCATAGACTACGACGGTAGTCATGGAGATAGGAGTTTGTTATCTCGTGTCAGATGTAAATGGTGAAAAGAAAACTCATGATTCGTGTTATTTTTATGCAATATGTAGGTATTTTATAAAAGTGGAACCCCGAGTGATCTCCAAAACCCATTCTATTATTATATACGATTCGGCTTCGATATCTATAATACAATAGGAGTTTATTTCATGTGTCAGATGACAAGGGTGCAAACAACCTACGATTCATGTTGTTTATTTACGTGCAATATGTGGGCATATTATAAAAGTGGAATGCCGAGTTGTATTTCTAAAACTTGTTCTATTATTTTATACTATTTGGCTGCGACTCGGCGTGACGACAATACAAAACATTTTTCGCGAATCGGTGTTCATACATTCACTTAATACATTAGACGCCATGTTGTCATAAACGACATATTATAAAATCGCTGTGATTTAATATTCTTAATCATTAATTTTATGGCAAGTGTCTATCAGGAATCATTGTTCTTACACACAGAATCGTATTATTTCGCTTTCGGGTAGTAATATGTCAAAATTGTTGGTTCTTAGGCGAACAATGTATGGAGAACGAACATTGTCCTTTGAAACATAATTGATACGTAGATAGTTCACACTAAATGTTAGGGTCCTAACGAATATTAGTTAGAAATAAAATAGTGGACTGTATTCTCGCCAGCCTAATTTACAATCAATTATCTAGGATACGCGGTAATCATGCGTCGACGGTGGTGTCCAAAAGGCGAGTGTGTGACCCGAGCGCAGACGATGATGACGCTGTCGGCCCGAGGTGACGTTAGTCATCGTACGCCGCCCGCACGTCTCCTCCCGCGCGTTGTTGGGTTCCCAACACTAAAAAACCCTGAAACTTCTTCACTTGTTTGGCAAGCGTTTTCGATAGTTTTTTCTAGATTTTCCATTACATAATAAATTGGGTTGATTTTATAGTGTTACTTTCTACTCATTAGGTACTTTGTTTTGAACGATTGCATTTGATATTAACAGACAAATGATAAGTAATAATATACATTGTACATGAAACTTCTAGTCTAAGTTGCTGTTATTAAAGCTTACACAATTGATAGCAATTACCCGTGCACCACTTTCCAATACGTGGAGTCAGGGAATACTCGTAGCTCTACACCTGCACACGCTATTTTCTTAACGATCAATTGATTATAGTACGACCGCTTAAATGAGTCCTCGCCTGCGCAACGTTTACCCTTAACCACTTCACTGTGACGTCACATATCTTAAGAAGCGGGCGGGGTCGTTAGACATGAGATAAAATAAAAAAAGTTCACTGGATAGTTCTCAAGATATATGACGTCACTGTGAAGTGGTTAACGTTAAACGTTCCGCAGGCGAGGTCTCATTTAAGCGGTCGTACTATAGTATTCGGTGGCGAAATTTGGCCGTTACAACTTCTCCCATCGAGGCAAGACTATCGGTAACTCTATTAGTTGCGATATAACACCTATCTACTACTTATAGTTGAAACCTGAAAGCAAGACATTGATGACCTTACAATTAGTTCAGATACCTATACATAGATGCGATCAAATGTAACCAAACATGATACTTCAGTTAAATGAGTGTCTGATTTCCGTTTTATAAAACAACTCTGAATGGCGGTCACAGTTCTGTCCTGTGATTTATCTACCTACCTATTGAAATTCAACCAATCGAAAACTTTAATCTATTGTTGAAAATAAATCAAGTTTTAGGTGTCTGCATCTTAGAAATATTAAGATTAATAAGAGTAGTTAAACATAAACGAAATATAGCGAACACGTCGTGGAGCTTATTGCAATATACGCTTTCAAGAAGCTCGTAGAGTTATACCTAACATGAAGCTCTTTAAGAACCTTAATAACACTTGAACATAGCTCTCTAGGAAACCTAAGCTAGAACATCGCCATTAAATCAAAGAAGTATGAGATTTTTTAATATTAATGAACAATAATGCTACTATGTATTTCTGGTGTTGTTTTTTAATCAGTGGATATATTTGTATTTAGAGCTGCTTTAAGGATTTTGTCAAGTTTAGTCAATAGTCAGTCAAGTGTCAGTACGTTGATTAGGTAGGTACCCATAGCGATGGTCAGTCAAATGTTCGTGGCCGACGATTGCTCTTCAGTTCCGCGTGCAAAGTTTGCGCGGGGATTTTAAGCTGGTTCAGCATTACATCGTGGCCCTTGTACCTATTATGTTAACTTTGTCACGACAACATGTAATGTAAGCGGATTGGGAAGGCCTTCGGACGGAATCTCGAGGGTTTTGAAGGACAAAAGCCCACAAGCATTATTTACTGTTTTATATTCAACCAACCAACCCCGGATTCAATTAACGACAGAGAACATAATTTATTATTTCTGTAGTATTTATATATTTGTTTCGGCCAGATTAAAATATTTCATGGTTTGAGGTCAGGCTGGAATAACACATATTTGCGTACAGTTTTGGAAATGAATTCGTAATTAAACAAAGAAATTAACAAAGTTATTTTTCTTCGAAGCATTTGTGAAATCATACAATAATGTAGTAAGTGCATGGTTTCTAACAATACTAATTCCATTAAAAATTAATGTTCATGATTAGCAACAAAACCTTGGAATAACGCGAAATTGTTAATTTGTTAGAGGGAGCGGGCCTGATATAATCAACAAAGAGTTTGAAACTCATTCATGTGCCGATGAAAGGGCTGCGCTCAAGAGCCTTTCAGATTTCCAACTTAAGCCTACTGATTTTCAAGAAGTGAAGCTGGCTTACTAAACCTATTAACGGTTGAAGTGACAAAGGATTTCGTAGCCTGCGATCTGATCACGTTCCTGGAGGTTTATGGATAAAGTTAAAGCAGTGCACTTGCCTGAAAGTGACAAGCGATAAAGCTAGCTATTTAAACTTTGACGAGAAACCTATAAATATTTTAAAGAGCTAATAGTAACAAGATTAAGGCAGTTGACGCCACCAGTCAATTGACTTACTTTTTATGAGCTATCAAAGCGCGATTCACCAAGATTTTATTGAACAAAGATTGAAAGCCACGTATTTGGAAACTCAATCGACCAATTTTATTTATAGATCGGAAAGCCACTAAAATCATTTTTACAGTATTTTGTTGAATAGCAGCAAATAGTGCTAGAATGTTTCAACTAAAATAACAAACAAAACAGGAATAGCGTTTTTGCTAAAGTCAATGTTGAATTTCGACACCAGATATAGTTACAGCACGAATATCTGTTGAAGTGGAGCCTCACAATGCCGACTCGAAGCGGCTATCGGCGATCGACAAAGCAAAGGCAATTTACTAAAGGTTTACTCACACTCGATTCTCCCACTATTTTTGATGTCCCATCCCATTTAACACTATAAAAGATATAGAATTTTGCGGAATTTCCAACAAAATAATATCAAGTATTTATTATTTGGCATGGCGATACACCGGGGCATTAATGCAATTTGTAACTACGAGTATGTGCCACCGCACACAAACGTTGTCTTTTTATTCTATGGAATGGGAATTTTTAATACTTTTACGTGTTTGTTTCAGCAAATGTTGCATTGCCGCAGCATCACATTTAATTCTTGTTATAGATTTTGAAAGATACATGATATGGCTGTCATTATATTAGGTACTAGCGGCCGCCCGCGACTTCGTACGCGTGGATCCCGTTTTACCCCCTTCATCTATCTTATACGCAGTTTAGATTTTTTCATACAAATGTTTTTTTCCCGCTAACTCCCGTTCCCGTGGGAATTTTGCAATATCCTGTTGTAACTAAGCTTTAAGTTTACTAAGGTACCTGCATGCCAAATTTCAAGCGTCTAACTTAAGCGGTTTAGATTTTTCATACAAAAGGATTTTCCCGCTAATTCCTGTTCTCGTGGGAATTCCTAAGTATACTATAACCTGCCCAGGAGTATGAAAAATAATTGTACCAAGTTTCGTTAAAATCCGTCGAGTAGTTTTTGTTTCTATAAGAAACATACAGACGGACAGACAGACAGACAAAAATTTTACTGGTTGCATTTTTGGCATCAGTATCGATCACTAATCACCCCCTGATAGTTATTTTGAAAATATATTTCATGTACAGAATTGACCTCTCTACAGATTTATTATAAGTATAGATTATATTATTTTACAATACCAGCTTCATAAAAGGGATCAAGTTTCCATGAGGTTTTACTAGCCCCCGACAAAAAAGAGCAAAATTAGGAGTGAGCTTTTTTCGAAACATGAACAAAATGGGCAAGGGAATAAGAATTTTAAATTCCTGAAAAAACATTGTACTTCTTTATTATATTCCGGTTACCTCAAAGCTTTTAGAATTCAATTAGTAAATAGCATTTTGAAATGTAATTATATTCAAAAGGGCATATCGCGATCATAATTAAATAATGCAGGCTTAAGCGCCAACGAAAAACCTTGTGAGTTATTAACATATGAGTCCGGGCGAGTCCCAAGCGGGTGACATTCCTTGACCCGCTATTAGTATAAAGATCAGCGCGACCATTCTCTACTAATAACACGATCGCAAACCAGTGCCTGTTCTCCGTGTAGATAGGTACAATGGCGCTGGTCGCATGAGGGGCATTAACACGTCGCGGCCACGGAACGGTTCTTTTATTTCCCCTTTTTCTTTACAAATGGGAAATCGTACCCACATTATTACATGTCTGCGGCGGTGCGTAGATATGGAGTAGGTAATCTTATGGACTGCCCTGGTTTTCACAAAAATATGTTTCCCACTGAAAATACGCGCTAACAATTTAATCTTGGAGAACAACAAGGGTTTTCCTTAAAACATACGTTTGTCGTTTGTATCCGATTACATATTCATTAAATAAATAATGATCAGTTACTTTTTGATAACAATGTTTTGTTTCAGAGAAAACATAACTTAGCAGGAAAAATCAAATATGAGTGACTATTTTTTCGTGTAATATTTCCCGGGACAGATGCGAAACTTCCCAAAGCGCAAAGGAGAGATGCTTGACCGATCGGATTTTCCAAACCCGAAACTATTGTTGTCCGACTCTTCCGTTAAATAAAAAAGGATGTTTAATAGTCCATCGCTAAAGGGAATGAGAATGTAATGAAAAGAACATTTACTTTTGGGAATTAGGTTCTCTGAATCAATGTGGTCGAGGGAAGTGTTGTGGATTAATCCTAATATAGCTTGAATTTGTGATTGCCGACCCGTATTTGGCGTGCGTGCCTGTCAGATACCGATGATGAAGGCATTCGCCGGGTAGCGACGTTAGACTGGCATTCTGCTGCCTTCAGTTCGACCTGTTTTGTGGAGGATAATTCAAAACTTGGCACTTAGCGCAGTGTATGCAGCAATGCGCCTCGCGAAGATACGGGCTGCCTGTCCTATTTCATTATTAAGCTTGTACAATTCATTCCGCTCACCTCCACTTCGGTATAATATTCCGTCGGGAGGGGCGCACGCTTAAACGTTTAAGTGTTCTTCTTTTTCTAGTGCCGAGGCCGTCTGGTGCACAAGAAATATTTCCAAAAAGTTCCGCCAATTTGATGCTAATAAGCGAGTCGGTTACCCTAGAACATTCGGAACTATTACTCGACAACTATTGTCGAAGTCTAATTGAATTACTGAAGTTCGATCGAGTACGCCCTCAAGTGTACGTCCATGATTGTGAATAAAAAGGCTAATTTCATAGTTTAATTGTGAGAGCTAGGCTAGGATGTTTTCCTAAACATACTTTTTTATTGAACTTTCGACTTTTCGTAACAATTTAGTTACTCTTTGATCGCACTGTTGCAAGGTTCCAGGTACTATAACCATAGTTTCCTACCTTACCTTAGTAAGGTGCCGTTGTTTACGATAATATATGTTTCATGTGATAATAAACATCGATCCGAGCGCAAATGTCCACATCGTAGCTCAAAATGAGTTCCGGAATAGGTACATTAAGGTACAACGTGTCTGCGGAAGCATAACTTCCCCGAGAACATTAGTGGCAGTAACACCATTATCGGATATTTTACCCAGTTCGGTATACATTATTCGGAACTTCGGCAGTTTTAACCCAATTGCTTCTGTACAGCGGCACAGCGTCTTGTCGGAGCTATTGTACAGCCAATATCGACTTAGCGGTGCATTGTCAAAGTATAATTTTGGCAATTGAGTTCGTAAACAACTAACTAGCTGCAGTGGATCAACAGCGTGGAGCTTTTGTCTTAAGCATTGCTGATACAAAGGCTACCTAATAACTCTGTGACATAATATCTTGACAGGAACACTAAGGTTTACCGACGTACGAGGATCACTGTTAACTTTGTCGGTATCATTTTGAAAGTTTGCAATATCTTGTGAAAGTTCAAAAGGTACACAGCGATATTTCATTTCCCGCTGATATTCACGAGCCGCAGAATCGCATCAGAGTGGGAACGAGCCTCACTTTAGAGCCATTCGGTGCAGGACTGCAGGCCGACAGGGCACTCGGCTACCTACGGACATTAAATCACTTTCCTCTGCGTTACGGGCGCCAAAAACGTTCAATCACACTGAAAATGACTCAAAATGGCATAAGCTCACTGTTGTGGTCTCATAATAATATTCATCTATCTTTACTAATGCATATAATAAAGCTGAAGAGTTTGTTTCTTTGGTTAAACGCGCTAATCTCAGGAACTAATGATCCGATTTTAAAAACAATTATCAAGAAAGGCTTATAGACTGACAAGCTACGGTCAATATAGTAGCAGAGCGTAATGAAAAATGTTGCAAAAACGGGAAAATACCTACATTCAAACTGTTTTCGTGCGTACGAGGTCGCGGATACAGCTAGTTTACTGATAATTCGACAAAATAATTACAACGTCTTTTGGATTCAATAGCAACTCTAAATTAGCCTAAGATACAAATTGTGAGGTAAAGCCTCGCCAATCCACATATAACCGCAGAGGTAGCACAACAAGGCAATACGCATAAATAGAACTCCAATATTGGATGCATTTGCCGTCCCAAACATTACACAGACACCTCCGAGACAGCAGCCATTAGGGCCAGACATTACCACATGCTAACCACAGTTACCTATACGATTTGACTAGCACTACCCTAAAATTATCGCCACTATTCTCGGACGTCGGATAGTGGTAAATATAACATAGTGGCCATAATTATGTATTTTAGAGCAAGGTAACGTTAAGCTGAAATAACACGGCTTAAACCTAACTGAAAGTTTTAAAAGAAAACCTACCCATTTTTTTATTATCAACTAGAGTGATGAGTGTAATAATGGCATAGGAAAAATAGCAGGCTTATTCAAATGCATCTTGTCGATCGCAGAAATCGCCTGTAAAATATTTTTAGTAGGTAATCCATTTTGAACTGATTATAAAGGGAGTCTAAAATAGTTCAATTAAATAGGTAATGTTAAACAACCCATTATCCCAGCTTTGAAAGTCACAATAAGTTTTAATTAAGAAAACCTGCTTTCATAATACTTACCTAGTATTCTAGCCCGGAGTGCATGCTCAAAGTGTAGTTGAGAACCAGGTTTAGAGTTCAACTGTCATCTGCAGTAAATGCAATCATGCGGTTAATTGTACGGGAATTAATTCCTCTGTAATGCATTTTGGTGTTATTGTACTGCATTGTGTAACTGCTGCGTTGCATGGCTGTCTTTTCTTTAACTTTAGTTGTGTTGTGTTATGTAATGACTAGACTCCGACTATTTTAAAAAGAACAAACAATAGACGATCTGTATGACTGAAGTTTTCAATTTTTTTTAAATAAAAATATTGGTTTTAACGTTACGACGTCAGAAAGATATTCAATCTGATGGACCGAATCGCATAAGGATATCACTTCATTGCCTCTCCCCTTGATTAAATCTAAACGTGTATGAATTGCTATAACATTTACATGGAATATTTAGAAAATATTTAGATCATCTGAAATGGCAGACAAAAGTGTCTTGATATCTTGTGACCTGATATTTCTGAGAATCCTAACGTAGGTAATGTAATGTGTGCAGACTCAGTAAGCGTGTTTGCGATAATACTTAGCTAAGTAAGTAAGGCTAAAAATGTTAATCTAAGCTCTGGGATCTGCCAAGCTCTTACGTACTTATACCCTAGCGAGCTGAACCGAGCGCGATTCTAAGGCTGGGTTGCACCATCTCACTTTGACTTTGACGAACGTCAAAAATCTGTCAAACTCCATACAAAATACACCCCGGTTATCGTTATAGTTACGGTCAAAGTTAGGTGGTGCAACTCAGCCTAAGCGGTTTTTATTGAAGGAACACCTGTGTGTAAATAAGGTTTCCATCTAATTCACCCACGTAAAAACTAAACAAATGTGTTTGTGCCTGTAAGGCAGAGGATTCCGTATTATATTCTTTTGTCTAGATAAAATGTATAATTAAAATAAAAACTTAGTTATAACTGACATTTCTAAGTAACATTAACATTACTTAGATTTAAACGCTATGTTATTTTTTTTCAAAAAGTTAACTGGACACTTAATATTGTTTGGATGGCTTAAGTTTTAGGATTCTACTTAGAAGACATTACTTTATAAACTACCAAACTTTATAGAACGAGACAAATACTTATTTCCCACAACCTAAAGTAATAAATATACGACACATTAATAGTGGAACAACATTATTTACGAGTAAATATCATTCTTTCAGAATTTTTAATTAAGAAGTTCAACAATATTTTACACATTGCAATATATTTCTTGGAAGCCGACGGCCGCCGAGTTTGAAAAATGATAGATCGTCCGTTGTTCTTTTATTCAGAGACTGGATAAAGTTCTCAAGTTTATATTAAGGGGAGAATAGACTAGCAATTATTTGTAACAACAACGAGCCGCTCTATGATATGTTCCAGTGTATCACCCTTTCACGAACCAAACATCGAGCACGTTCGCAGTTTTGTTACAACCTAAGGTGTAACATTTCGTCGAGTATTTGCAAGAGCGTGGACGTGGCACATTTTACCAAAGATTGAACGCAAGATACAACAAAGTGTTACGGAGAAATGCACACTCGTGAACAGGTACGTCATATCACATAATAGAATGCCTTGGAAACTGTCATTTTACCCGTATGTAAGAAGAACGTTAAATTACATAGAAATGCTCGAGAAAATCATCTAGTGTATGTCCACCTTTAGCTGAAGCATTCGTGGAATCGCACTGGGCAGCTGAATCTGATTCGTTGTGTGAAATATCGGATTGTAGAGATCCCGTTGAATCCAATATTCCAATGGTATCCCTATAGGCTTGTTTGTATGAGCGGGTTGCCTAATATGGTCCGATGGGTCACGCGCAAGCGCATCACGTCGCGTCGCATCTCATCGAACTTGTACATCCCAACTAATATTATAAATGCGAAAGTAACTCTGTCTGTCTGTCTGTCTGTCTGTCTGTTACGCTTTCCCGCTTAAACCTCGCAACCGATTTTGATGAAATTTGGCATAGAGATAGTTTGAGTCCCGGTAAAGAACATAGGATAGTTTTTATCCCGGTTTTTGAAACAGGGACGCGCGAGATAAAGTTTTTCTGTGACAGACAAAATTCCACGCGGGCGAAGCCGCGGGCGGAAAGCTAGTCGGACAATAAAACCATAGAACTATGGGATTAAAAATCTAATTTAAATTCTATGAAATACTCGTGGCTTGAGCATAAACAAAAGAGCTTCTGGACGCAATCCCACATAAATAGATGTATTAGTTAACTGGACAATAACTGGAAAAGCAATTACGACGCGAAGTTGCGTAAAATGTTCGTCCTAGGTATTAAAGTGTAAGCTACATTTGTGTTGCTCCCCACCAACTAATCCGTATAGACTAAGAGCTGTTGAACGCCAGACCTACGTCATTTTATAAAAGCTGAAAGTTTGTCAGTGTATGCTTCCAACATAGGATAGAATATTGGTGAATCATGAAGTTTGGGTCATCGTGGCTTTGGCAGCTATCCTAAAAAAACTGTCTGGCAAGGAGTTGGAACTGTCAAAACTGTCTGGCTGATGAGGAAACTACTTGTAATTATTGCCCTAATATTTTATATAAAAATCAGCTTTTATGGTATAACGTAAGCTAACTTTTACGGTGGCTTTTTCTGTATATTCAATAGACTGTAATTCCACTTACCTACGTTCACTAGCTCTTAGTCTAGTAGCGACGCCACCCTTGCAGCTGCGCGTGACTACAGCACGCGTACTTTGATACAATAAGTGCGCAGTACAAATTTTGTTTCCATCACGACCCTTGTAAAGGACCCTTCCCCTTCCGATTTTAATAGACATTTCGGGTTCGATCAGACAGGGGTGGCCCGATAAATACGAGGGTCCCACTTTAATGTCCATTCGCATAATTCAACCTTGAATATTTTAAATTCGCAATTTTTTTATGAATGAACGCCATCTGCCCTTCCCTTGACATTGAAAACTGTATTTTGTTTTCTACTTGTCAGTCGGCAACAGCCGTTGACTGAAATAATTCGTCGGACTTTATTTGGCGTTGAGTGATAGATACGGATTATTTTGTTTAAGATTTATTTGTTTTCAAAACATAAACTCAACTTATTCTTCCAGAAGAATTATTAAATTATTCCAGAATAATGCAACAGATTTAAACACAACAACGTGATTCGAAATTGCTATGTACATTGTACCCTTTTATAATTTAAAAGCCTGCATGATAATAAAAAATAAAAAAGCTATTTCATGCTCAAACATTTGATTTTTATGTCATATCGCCAGCATAATTCAATGTGTCAAATATACATGTATAGCCTGACCAGTGGGTCTAGACAAAGTGCAAATTATAATCGCAAACCAGTCGAAAAGTGGTCGAAAAGCCCCTGTTTTGTATGGAGTTTTGACGGATTCGATTTTCGATTCGATCAAAAAGTGCGTTTTGTCTAGGGGGGCAGGAACATAAAAACCCTCGCCATGTTGCGGAAAACTAATGGTACTAATTTCTTTTAATGGCAACAGTAACTGAAAACTTCATTGACATGTCACCTTGCATGTCAGTCTATTGCTGTCAAAGTGTAAACAAACTTTATTTTAAATGTGCGCAATTGATTTTGTGAATTAAATTGCTAAAATCTTTTTATAGTCGTGAAAGAAAAGTGGTTCACAATGTGTTAAAGTATTTGTCGAAGAGAAATACTAAGGGTTCGGACAATATTTTCATTGAATAATGTTTCCGACAAAGGTTGTCAAATTGACTGACATGTTTATCGNACTGTCATGTTTATCGTATAGTACAGTCCACTATGAAAATTAGCTGTGGTTTGTTTCAACTACCTATTTTAAAATTTTCTGTCACTTTCTAAGTGTTGAATTTTATGGAATTGGGAAAGAAGTACCGAGGTTGAAGCGTTCATGACCAAACATTGCAGTTGAATATTCAAGTTCTGAATTTGATTATTGATGAACAATAAAATAAATCCTACTAGCTCGATTGATGGTTTCATTTAATTTATTTAAACCAGGTTACCTATAATAATATTTTTTGGTTAATTTATGAAAATATCAAATTAGCCCGTAATCCTGAATCCTGATACATAAAGTTAGCCTATTAATTTAACACAGGTACGACTGTACTCAGTGTTGCACTATCAAATGCGATTGACGCGCCTCTATGCCAGGGTTTTTATGTTCCTGGTCAGGCTATAAAGTCTATAAAGTTAATAATATTTCATTACACGCGTTTTATTGGGTAAAATTGCTTTTACCGATATCGTAATATTTATATTCAAATTGTGAAACCGTATTTGGCTCCTTCGGGACGCGGCAAAATAGGGCCGGTGCCGGAGTTCAACTTATAAAATATTATGCACGTAGAATCCTTTGACTTCACTGCTAAATGTAATACCTCAGTTCGATTGGAATCTTGGCTTTTAGCATTTGCTTCGCGATGTTATCAAAAAATTGCATTTATTGCGCTTTTACCGTTTTATTGAAAACTTAATATTCTAGTGCTTTGGTTTGGCTCACGTACAAGAAGTGAGTTGTATTTGTATTTTTGCAGTCAACCGTTTTCTGAAAAGCGCACTTTATCACCGAAACGGGTTTTAATTCAGTTGTGGATATGCGTTCTTTTCCTCACAATATTGAAATATATTTTAAGCTGTAAAGTTTAATTTCACACCCTCTTTTACGAATGAATTTAAAACTGAGCCGTCAGTAATTGAGTTGACATAAAATATTGTGCAATATGAGATTTTCCTGGTTGCATCTAATTTGCTTTGCGAACTTGGTGGCACGTTTGCGCGGTTAACAGGCCAATCTACTCTTTAATTTTCCGACATAAATATCATTATTCTCTGCTTTGAATAACGAGAAAATACTGCTGTAGACATTTGTAATGAGGGCTTCCTGTTACTCAAAATATGCAATTAATTATTCCCACTATTACCTTCCAAACTGAGCAAAGCTTGTACTTAGGCGAGTAGATAACGGATACATATTTAAACGTTCATGACTTCCGAACGGTGTTCTGTAGCGAACTAAGGGTCGTAATTATTAGGTAGTATGATACATAGACAAAACGCTTATGGCGATGGAGTGGTCGCCAGTTTCCTGTAGCAGTTTACACTGATAAACAACAAAACTTTCGAATGATTAATTTGCAGTTAGGCCGTATGTTATAAAAAGCTGTGCTTAAGTTCTTACAGAACTCAACAAGGTCTCGATTTCCCATTAAACTGTGGTGTCAGTTATTTCAAATGTGTTTTCGATTAATGTTACATAATGTAAAACCTGATAGTCTGATTTCAATTTAATTGTAATGTTGGATGCAATTAGATTACAATCACTGCAAACCGCACTAGCCTATCAGCGACAGGTGAATTGCAATAATGTGTTAATAGATTTTGGAATAGATTCGTATTTCGATGTGTAAGTATTTTAGATACTTGCGGTTTGTAGAGAATTCTGCAGTTTGGGAATATTCCCAGTAACGTAACCTAATATTAGCCCAGTTTGATAACTTTCCATGAATGCAACCAGAAATATTTATACCGACACCACACTTAATCGATACTCATGGCCATCAATAGCATCATAGCCTTTGGATAAGATACTTTAAACGTAAAAAAGTGTTTAACTTGCAGTAAGTAACAAAGCGTGTAACGATATACAACTTTGAAAATGTTTCATTATAAAGCAGTTTTTAATTTACGTTTAAATATTATTTTAATTTTCACAATACACCATCGCTAAGCCCAACGAGTAACTTTTATAAAATAATTAAACATGTAGCGATGGTAGATATCATATTATGAACTTATGCCCTATTTCGTGATTCAGGATTATTATAATTTTCGTTATCAATCATGCTATTTTTACTCTTATCTTGCCGGAGACAGATAGAATAGTCCAGTCATTTAAGCTTAAATTAGGTAAGAATCTCGGAATTAGAGATACCCAGCTGTAAGTCTGTAAATACTTGTATATTGACACCCTAAAAGTTGTCTCAAAACCTACATATGGTAGGGTGTAAGCAACTATTAAATTTTAAGGTCAAAGGTTACAAAAATCGGTTTTTTGCGCTTTTTTTGGAAATATCTCATTTCCTATGGGTTTTTTGCTATTTGTATTTATTATCAATATTGTAGAATACTAAATTCTCTACAAATTTTGTTTAAAAACTTTTTTTATACGGTGAACCGTTTTCGAGATAGAGGGCGGAGAGCGCGCGGTCACTGCATCACTTCAGTTCAACTTAAGCGGTTTAGGTTTTTCATACAAAAGGATTTTCCCGCTAATTCCCGTGGGAATTTCGGTAATTACTTGTTGTAAATAAGCTTTAAGTTTACTAAGGTACCTACATGCCAAATTTCAAGCGTCTAACTTCCGTTAAGCGTTTAGATTTTTCATACAAAAGGATTTTCCCGCTAATTCCTGTTCCCGTGGGAATTCCTAAGTATACTATAACCTGCCCAGGTGTATGAAGAATAATTGTACCAAGTTTCGTTAAAATCCGTCGAGTAGTTTTTGTTTCTATAAGGAACATACAGACGGACAGACAGACAGACAAAAATTTTACTGATTGCATTTTTGGCATCAGTATCGATCACTAATCACCCCCTGATAGTTATTTTGAAAATATATTTCATGTATAGAATTCTGTCCGTCTGTATGTTCCTTATAGAAACAAAAACTACTCGACGGATTTTAACGAAACTTGGTACAATTATTCTTCATACACCTGGGCAGGTTATAGTATACTTAGGAATTCCCACGGGAACAGGAATTAGCGGGAAAATCCTTTTGTATGAAAAATCTAAACGCTTAACGGAAGTTAGACGCTTGAAATTTGGCATGTAGGTACCTTAGTAAACTCAAAGCTTAGTTACAACAAGGAATTCCCGAAATTCCCACAGGAATTAGCGGGAAAATCCTTTTGTATGAAAAATCTAAACCGCTTAAGTAGACCTGAAGTGATGCAGTGACCGCGCGCTCTCCGCCCTCTATCTCGAAAACGGTTCACCGTATAAAAAAAGTTTTTAAACAAAATTTGTAGAGAATTTAGTATTCTACAATATTGATAATAAATACAAATAGCAAAAAACCCACAGGAAATGGGATATTTCTAAAAAAAGCGCAAAAAACCAATTTTTGTGACCGTTGACCTTGAAATTTAATAGTTGCTTACACCCTACCATATGTAGGTTTTGAGACAACTTTTAGGGTGTCAATATACACGTATTTACAGACTTACAGCTGGGTATCTCGAATTCCGAGGTGAACTTACTATAATGACTGGACTAGAAAGCCAGGCCTCAGTCGGCACGCAAACTTATTATCTTACTGACATTCATGTTTCAGCGGTTAGGCATGTTTTCTTGAATTAAAATCTCATTATTTATTCTCCCTTTGTATTTGATCAAGACATTGAAGTACGAATCAAGACATTGATGATACTAAAGAATTTAAATCAACTAAAACCAAAACAAGTAAACTAATACTCTACTATTACAGTTCTTTAGCAAATAACGGTCCAAGAAACCTGTGTTTGGGTTTACCCACTACTTATAATGTGCACGTAACACAGGAACAAAAGACCCAGGAAAGCTCCGGGCAAATTAGGTAGGGGAGACCGAGGAGAGTTGTCACTCATTGTCGATTTTTTGGAACTTATTAACTACATACTAGCTTTCCGCCCGCGGCTGCGCCCGCGTGAAATTTTGCCCGTTACAGAAAAACAACTATTGCGCGCGTCCCTGTTTCAAAAACCGGGATAAAAACTATCCTATGTCCTTTACCGAGATTCAAACTATCTCTATGCCAAATTTCATCAAAATCGGTTCAGCAGTTTAGGCGTGAATGAAAGCCTCAAAGACAGAAAGACAGAGTTACTTTCGTATTTAATATTAGTAGGGATTAGAGAGCTCCTAACGTGTGCGTTTTTTAGTTCAAGTCTCAAGCTAACAAATACGCGCTGTTGCGAGCTCACTGATGTTATAGATTGCCAAAAATTTGTAATGTCACAACTCTTCTCTGGCACAACTCTCCTCGGCCTCCCCTAGGTATCCGATTCGGCGAAGCGGGCTGGAATGGCGCTGTGTTACACACCGTATACACACGAATATTATTTAAAAGGCAGGTTATTGTTTACATACCAGGAATCTTGGAAACTAGCAATGATAAAAAATATTCATTTTTAAGAAACTATCAACAACTATTTACGAGGAATGGCCTATCAATGTTTGTTATTTTGAAATGTTTTTTTGTTATTTTGAAACAGTGTTTGTTTAAAAAACTAAATAAAACTAATTGATCACCATGAAGAGCAAATAAAATTTAAATATAAAACTTGGAAAAAAATACAGTTTTACAAAAAATCGGCGACAAAAACACGCTGTAAGTAAATAAAATAAAAAAATAAAAATAATAAATAAGTGTTTTTTTTTTTTGCTAGCGAAAATAAAATAACCGAACAAATACTGTGGTCAACCCTCCGCTTTGAAGAATGATTCGTAACGTAATTGAGAAATGGGTATTTACATTCTCTTTGAAGAGTTTCGCCTTCTGCTGCTTCGAACACTCAACATTTCATAAAAACGACTTTGAAGGCTATAAATTAATATCTTTACGATAATTGCACGCGAGACGTTTCGCAAATTATGTTTACTGGTTGTTAGAACATGATGACTCTGGCAAAGGTGATTCTGATGGTGGATTACTCTGCCCGATTAAAAGTACTAACGGTAGCCAAATATTTTTCTTCAATCATGTGGGTTGTCAAGTAAGTAAGAAGAGGTACTTATTAGACTTCAGAATGACTTCTGCAAACCGGTCAACATGGATATCATTGGGGGAGGCCTATGTTCAGCAGTGGACGTCCTGTGGCTGAAATGATGATGGTGATGAATTTTTTAGATGTGCTTCCACTAGAAATTTAACCCTGTACTTACTACTAATGATGCAACTAATCACAGAATCACATTTCTTACCAATAGTCTTTTAACCCATTTAGCCCTACCGTACCCTATGTGGTACGGTACCTTTATGAAAATATTTCGAAGAACCAAACTGTTGTTAATTTGTAAAAATGATTGTGACAGTAAGCTTAAAGTGATTATTTTACATAAAAATATTTAAAAATATGTTTTAACAAGTGGTTTTGGAAATATTTATAAAATTCCTCGACAGAAAACAAAAAAAATATTTACAATGTTTTTAAGAAGGTATAATTTCTTATTATTCATGGTAAATTATGTTATTTATCAATTTTATTTAAAAAATAGAGTACAATAGATAACATGACTACAAAAAAAATATTATTGAGATTATTTTTATAGGGTTTATTCCAGTCTAAAATAGGTGTACCGTATAAGGTACAGTAGGTCTATGCACGAGCACATCATGCGAAAAAATGAATTTAATTTTTATTATTTTTATTTGTTTTAGGCTATTGATGCTTTACTGTATTGCCGTAACTCATGAAAAATTTGATAATTTCAGCAAAAATAAAGCAATGTTGGTATTTATCTACTGCTATCTTGTCAGATGACCGCTAATGATGATCAGACTGACGAAGATTTAGGCGATAAAGATAGTGTTAATGTAAATAATTACCCTCAGAGTTTTCTTCGATGGATTTGCTAAATTTCCATCGTCGTGTTGCTAAATGCGATTATGGATAGCACTAAACGTAACAAATCAGAAGAAGCCAGGTCTTCTTCAGCTATCCTCACTAACTTCGGAGAAGGTAGGAAAAAAGAACCAAATGTAGTTAGTATCACAGAAAACGTCTTACAAAATATGCCATGTGTGATACTAGTGATTATGTGATTTTATTTTTATTTTATATCATACAAAAATAAATAAAAACCTTCTTTGAACAACGACTATGTTTTGCTTGCTTATAGACCTACTGTACCCTATATGGTACGGGCTCCCCACGACCCCCTATTTATGGAATATTTTTTTAAATATTTTTTTCATGATTTTTAGGCTCCCCTTTGTAAGTTTTTGCTGATAAATCAATTTTTACTTACAAAAATAATTATCGGTCTAAATGGGTTAAATAAATAAAATCTCGATATTACTACAAAAGTTCCATGTCAAGCTGAAACTGCACTCAAAGAAACTGAAATTGGAACAAACTACAGTAACAGACGAAGAAAACAGCCATTTGATACAAAATTTTCCAACAAAGATAGTTTTACAATACTTTTCATTTTCTTAGAGTTCAGTCGGGAGCTTATACTTAAACAAATAGGATTTCCATCGTCATGTTAAACTTTCATCTTTTTTACACTAACAAGCTAGACAACTTCATTATTTGCAAAGTGACGAGATAATGGAATGCTTTTAGTCCAATAATTTAGTAAACAGCCAAGGTTGGGAGGCAGGTATGTTAATTTCAATAAAGTGTCTTGGCAATAAATTTACGTGCGTCGGGGAGTGTAAACAATGATTGTTTCCCCAAAAAAATAGAAAAATAAGACGGCATTTTATTATTTGCCCCGTAAATAGGTCACACCAATAGTGGCGGAGAGCAAGACATGACCTACGGCCGAACCAGGGCGGTCTAATAAAATCACGATTCGCGCCGCGAGACGCGACCGAACTTTCTACCATCATTCAGTCTCAGTGTTTTTCTATAGGGCTGCCTTTAACCTTCCTATGAGGTATTTATTACCGACATTACCCATGAAGATAGATTAATTCAGCCTTTCACGAAAATTCTCTCTCGTCTCCTTTTGGGGCGTAGCGCCGCTCTATTTAGGTTTATTGCTCGTGGACGATCAGAGGTTAATGACACGGGTAATTTCTAAGGTTTATTTTTTCGATATGGCTTGATATTTTGAGTAAATACTACTAACTCTTGGAGCCACATTAGCGAGTAAGCTCATAAATTACGTGTTGAAACTCGATATGACTTAGGCTGGGTTGCACCATCTTACTTTAACTTTGACAAACTTCAAAAATCTGTCAAACTCCATACAAAATACACCGGTTATCGTCATAGTTACGGTCATATTTAGGTGGTGCAACTCAGCCTTAGTGTAGCCGAAAAACAGTTAAAAAGATACTGTCAACCTTGTCATAACCCTTAGCCTATCCGTTGGTGTCGTTGCCCATAAAACACAATAGATCCAGTTTCACGTCCGCGGAGTTAGGTAACTTATAGTTATAATACACCACGTTGTCTTTGTAGCGTTGTATCGGGAGCGGTCGTTATTGACATTACATAAACCACCCATGGGTTCAGATCCAGTGCAGTGCAATAAAATCACGATTCACGGCCTCACGCCCCCTGCTTTGAGTTCTCCCGCATTTTGTTCATTGTGTTTGTATACGAAAACGGCGTAGTGTTGTATGATTAAGAATGTTATTCTTTATAATACTGTATAAAAGAGTAAGCTCCATAATTGTGAAGTTTTTGGTCGGTAAGAATTAACCGTGTTGATTAACGAAACCATTTTACGCAAAAAATAACGTAATGACGACAATGAAAAATCTCAGGACATACCTAGTACATAAAAAATATATATTTTATATTTTAGTATAAAAATTCTACAAAGCGCCTTGAACCCATTAACTTTGAATAGTTGCCTCCACGAGTTTTCCCCAGAAGTCCACGCAATCGTAGCCCTACTGCCTCCCTTCCGCGAACAGTTATGGGTAATAATTCTCTGCGCTCAAGGACAAAGATATGGGCTCCTCAATAGGTGTAGTGATTTCAGAGATATACACCAGTATGCTATGGTCAAAACACTAATATACGTCTAAATATTCTTTGCTCTTTTGGCACTTTATATTATTTATTTGTTTCTAATATGCTAATTATGGAGCCGCTAGTCCACAAAAGTGACTTGTAAAATACCATTAATTCTTGGACGTCTTTTACGAAGGCCAAATATAGGAGATTTAAGACTGAGCTGGACTGGCTCGGAGCTGCATCAATTAGTTCCATAACGGAAATTTGGCGCGCTGACAATGTTTAAGCTGAATCGTAATGTTTCTCATTACACGAGACCTAATTTGTTAGTTTATGGGCTTGCTATAGAAATAAATACTTTAACTTTAACTCAAGAAGGAGCTTTAAAGAGAGATACTTTAACATTGATTCAAGAAGGAGCTTTCTAGAGAGATAGATCGAATAGTTTTAAGAATTCCTCTAGTCGACTCACGATGTTATAAATATAAACAGGTAACTTTAACATTAACTCTACTAAAGTATAAATAAAATTAACTGCTTATCTCAGTATAGAAATACAGAAAATAATGCTAATTTACTAACTATACCTATGCGCTGCAATGAAGTGAAAACAAAGATATTACCTATTTGTGGATAGTGTCAACAATACCGCGTAAACATTTTAGTCAGTAAACATGTTGTGATTCTTCATTATCCCCATTAATTATGAACGTTGTGTAACAGGTGATTAGTTACGCGGCGTTTTGTTTCCTTCCGTCGCATGTCAAATTGCTTGTGACAAAATGAAAGCAAGATGGAGCTTAACTGTGTTCATGAGCAAGAATTCCACCTTCATTTATTACTATGTGTAGTACTTATTAGGTACCTTTTTAACGTAAATAGGCACTAAAACCGTAGTAAACAAAATCTCATTTTCTTTGCTTAAGTTTCTGGAAGGTAAAGGGGAAGACCGGTCGTTTAGTATGTTACCCTTCGCATTCCGGAAGCGATCCGGAACCCACAAACTTTAATGGCGGCAAGGTGGCAATAATCCTGAACTTGTCAGCCAATCCGGGGAAATGACTGGAGTGCTTCAAAAAGATTAGCCCGGTAAAGTTATAGTGAAACTTCTTTAAAAGATTGACCTCTCCTGAAAATATCCATTTATTTACAATACCCCGGTGTTTATCTAATCCAAATTCGTTGCAAACCAGAGTAATAAAATCATTCCAGTAGACGTTTCGACTGACAAACTTTTAACTTAAACCTTACTGTGTTTGTCGTGCTTTGCGAATAAAACGATAACAAACGTGGTGTTGGTCCACACACAAAATACCAGTACATATATTTAAATACTTCTAAAAGCTAAATTAAATTATCTCTATGACATAGTAATGCTGTAATTCTTTGGAGCGGTATTACAAAATCTGTATCTTTGTGTTACACTCTCGATCGCGCGATATAAGCTCGGGGGAGAAACCGCAGCTTAAAACTCTGTGTAGCTGTTTTTGACAAACAAGTCTTTTATCTTCATCCTTTAAAACAATGCGTGTAACATATTGATTGCTTTGTATCTGTAATTGTGAAACCAAATAAAGCTCTTTGTTTCTCGTTGGAATAAAATCTAAACAGATTTTCAATGTTGTTATTTATTTGTGATTTTTCCAATTACTTAGATTATTATGAGAGGCACGTTGTTACAGTAGTATTTTCATTGAGAGCCAAAGTATTTCGAGCGGAGCCGACAAAAACTAGAATAGCTAAGAGACAACGCCGAACTATGGATCAAAACCGGCAGTCAAACCCTTATTCTCATAAGTTTTAAGTTTCATCTTTCATACTAATTACTTATTCCCGACTAATTTTGTTTACATTGTTTCTCGAACAGCTTACGTTATTACGAGAATCAACAACATAATGAATGTTTAAAGATTCATTGTGAATGTTACAAAGATTTAACAGAAAATGCTCTCCCAATTCTCCAACCTGACCTGAGGTCTGCAACAAACTAATTTACTTCAGCTCTAAGTTGTGAGTTGAAAACAAACTAATTTATTTAACTGTGATTGAACACATTAAGGCACCGAGTTTGGTTTCAAGATTCCGCTCACTTACTATGAGAGAGGTGCTAACTCAAAAGTACTTTGCCAAGTTTCTCGAACTAGAACAAATGAGGATGTACTGCACATTCCCTGTTTATTACCTGTGGCAACATTGTTTAGTACATAAGCAAGGATGTATTCAACAATGTACAAGCCTACGTGGACTGACTATCCACGCTGGAGTGGCAGTAATGTGAAACATTGTGGGAAATACATTGTGACACAGTACTCTTAGATTGTATTTCACTCTACATTACCTACTTTCTTACATAACAAACAAATGGCATGAGCAATGAATTTTCTTTAGTTAAGTATTTGTGACTAATTAAATTATTTTCCAGTTATTATTATGTAAAAAAAAAGTTTAAGCATTTGCTACGAATGACGTAAAATCTTGTAGCACAAGTATTTAAATATCATACTTTAGTTTTGATCAATTAGAGCCCCAATATTTCAAAGCAAGCGTCTAAATATTTAGGCTAGAAGGATTTAAAGAATTACAAAACCAGAGAGACCCAATTAAGTAATTTTATTTAGGAAATTTTATTGGCGCGGTTTACATCTTTTTAACCTTTATATCAGGTAAGTGAATTTTAATAAAGGTCAGGTAAGAAGGTCTGATTCATCATTATTTTTTCATCTTGAGTAAAGCCCGAGTAAATTATTTTGCGAGCTCTTAAATATTTTCTGTTCACATTTCTAACTATGAACTCTATCTAATACCTAAGTAGGTATTTAAAGGCAGTCAATATCATAAAGTGCCATTCTATTTGTTACAATCCGTTTCTGAGACACTGTCGGAATGTGCGCAAGTTTATTAATAAGTAGGCCCCGAGATATGTCTACGCAGACCGCGTTGTTACAATGGCCAGTATGTCACACTACGTATTTTTCTTGAAAAACAGCACCTATTACAACTCCATAAGACGCCAGTGTTCAGCTTGATGTGCCGCTGTACAAATCTATTTCTCCAACCCTTTTCAAGTCCCAAAAGAAAATTCAATTTGATATCGGCTTCTTTTATGCTCGCACAGAGATATTTGAATATATTTATTTATAAAGATACGTTATTGTTATGTAAATACATCGATGGCAGTAACGAAATAGCCAGAGACAAAGGTCTAACAGTATAAAATTATAAAAGAAACAATTTGGCCTACTACGTCGATAATAAACGCAAATAAACATTATAAAGTTCGCGTGATATTATTATTATTTATACGATTCCCAAGTCAGCCGAAAAAATATTTTTATAAGGTCCGAGGCAATATGTTTGATTGGATTCACCCCGGGGTGGGAAATTGATTTATTTCCCAATTGGAATTGTTGTCCCATTCTTCATTAACGCCTTCGCCCCGGCGGGGAAGGGTCAATATCACTACAATTGATATTTTAATGTAGAGCACAAGTACGTACTCTACATTAAAATATCAATCAAATAAAAATATCAAGTATGTCCCATAAAATATTCTTGCGAGCCTGCACTCTTCTTAACTGTTTGAAAACTGTAGCAATAACCCACCGAATTATACTTTCAACGGCGCCCAAAGCTCTCGTAATAAATTATGGCCATTAGCATACTTATCCACTCTTAAAAGAAATAGTACCCTAGCTTAAAATTTATTTCATCATTTCTACATACGCGATTAAAATATTCCGTTCAAAATTGCGCGACAATTAGTTATAAGAACTAAAAGTTTAAAAAAATCCACGGTGCTCTACATAAGCGTCGAGCCTACCCGAAGACGTTGAGTCGCAAAGCACGAAAAAACAGTCGCCCAGTCATAAACAAACATTCGCAAACCGCCGAAAACAACGCGACGTAAGTAAACACCGAGTTAAGTAAAATTGTTTAGACGGTAATGTGAATAATGTAAATAAAAATTACGTACCTCAAGATGCGTCTCGAGCCGGGTCGCCGTCTTTGTTTTTTCATTTTCACTGAGTTTGGTACTTAGAGGTCCGCGTAAAGTTTCAGCGCGAACATGGCAACGCGAGTGAGCCGCGGCGAGAGACGGGCGCGCGCGGTGCGCTCTCGGCTACGAGTGCGGAGTGGCGGAGCGGACTGCGGAGAGGCGGAGAGGCGGAGCGCGAGCAGCCCCCACCCGCCCCGCCGCGTGCAACCCCAACTTTCCTCTGCCCCCAGCTTAAGCATTACCCCGCCGGACACCGGGCTTTCTAAAAAAGTGAACGTGATATTGTTCGCAGTTTAAATACGAACTTTTTCATTGTACAAAGTCTTCGGTTCAAAAAACAGGAAAATAGGCTTGTCTCGGTTGCGGAAGGCGGTATAGAACAAACGGCGTCCGACGGAAAACAACCGATACAGCGAATAACGGTGTTTAGCAACTTTTTTTTTTCATGAAAATCTCAGATTTTTGACGCACTGTAAAAACTTAATTTAATATTTCACAAACATAATTTTAAAGCTCCAGCAATGAAGGACATTTAAAACTTATCCTTTATATTTCAATGCTATCATTATATTGTATGTGTCTGTTTACACAATACACCGTACAATTATACATATATTATTATTAAATAGTAGGTCATGAGTGAAATGCTAGCTAACGTGGTTTCAGAGCTCCCGCTTCTTTGTAATTTCTTCAGACTTTTCACCAATATTACTTAAGATCAAATCAGCTTTATCTTGAAATTCTTAGAGCTCCTCACACCATTTCTACATTGAAATTCCTCATTGATATTTATTGTTGTTTTTAACAAATACTAATACAGTGATTGCTTTGACGATTAAAAATATAATAAGGATTTCTTTTTAGTTAAAATTAGAATAATAATGATTTAGTTACCTTTATTTTCATGGACAGACGTCTGTCCTTTTAATTTGAACAACTGAAACGCATCGATTACGTCAAATGTTTCGTTTTCTTTTCAATACCTACTACCTATTTTCTGTCCTACGTATTACGGTTTCCACGGCGTGTGCGAATCTTTATTTCCAAGGACAAATGCTCGTTTAACTCGTGGAGAAAACGGTTATCCTAACCGTAAGTGGCCAGTATTAAGATGCCTATCAACTACAGGTTCTTTCGACGACCATTCATCTCCATACTCTCACAGCATCTAAATTAAGTTGGCGACCATCGTTTTGTAATATGAAACTGCAAGCTTAACCCTTTCTGAAATTAGAATGACCGTTATTTTATTTTGCATTTCGAGTTAAGTACATACTAAAAAAGAGATGGGTAGGTAACTCAGCAAAAATAACTTGATTTTTGTATCAATTTAGTTCAGCTATCATGTAGAGTCAACTCAGAATTGCGTCATGGCGCAACCAAATTAAAAATTGCTTATGAATTTAACTTATTTCCAGATCCTGATATTCATATCTCCTGTTCGAGTTCTTCAAGTCTTCCTCTGTATGCCAACTCAATTTGAAAAATTTAATCAACGCGCATACGAAGAGCGACTTGGCGTAATCCGCAGCAAAATGCAGTCTCTACTAGGGTTGCCAGGTGTCCGGCTTTAACCGGACATTTTTGGCTTTTTACGGTCTTGTCCGGCCAAATATTGTCTTGTCCGGCCTGTCCGGCTTTTGTTAGGCTTTTTATTTGGCTACCGCGCCAAGCGATAGAAAAATATCAAGCATCAAGTTAGGCAACTGATGATGATAGTACTTCGTGAGCTATGACACTAATTGNATGTCCGGTTTTTAAGGTAAAATGTCCGGCCAAATTAAGCACAGAGTCCGGCTTTTGTGTTTTTGGACCTGGCAACCCTAGTCTCTACCAAAGATCTACGAAACGCTCAGTACACGGAATCTGTGCTAATTGGTTATCAAAAGTAGCATACAACAATCCGAATCATCGAAAACTCCGAAGTTCCTAACCTTATTAGCTTCCGACAAACAATGTCTAATCTTGCGAACTGAATCTGTGGCGCGTCTCACATTACAAGTGTTGGTGAATTGAAAACCACTCCAATTACCCAGGGAAAGTTTCCCTGGGCACGAAGATAAACGCTTAGCCGAGGCTCTAAACTTGGGAGACGCCTTCAATCCTGAAAAAATCTCACTTACTCGCAACTTTGTAGCCTCGAGCAGTGAAGATATCTCCGCTTTAGCGTGTAAATAATTCATTCAACATCAATATTTACAGGGGTGCTGTGTTAAAAGAGAAATAGCCCATAAGTCTGGTTCCGTATTTTGGAATGTCCAAATTTTGCCCGTAATTCAATTATAGCAAGTCGATATTATTAACTAAATAAAATAAAGCACTGACTTGGTATTCATTATTTACTAATGTATCCACTAACCGTACCCATAGTTTGTTTACATAGAGATAATATTCCCAGTACAACCTTCCAATCCAATTTGACTTCCTTTGGGGTGGATTTCAATGCCCTTATTATACGAGATAAGAATCAGGCCAAGTTAGGGAGGGTGTAATGATCGTATAATTGTTTGCTTGCATATTGTTTACTTATTATTTCATCTTAATAGTCTTCACATCTTGTTTTCTTTCAGAGAATGTTTAATTATAGCTTGTCAAGAACACCACGTTGGGCGCCAGTTTAGTTTCCTGACAAGCAATTATCAACTGAGAATCTCGTTAACTGGTCCATTACAACATGTCTTGATGTCGATGTTGATTTAAATCAAGTATTATGTTATTTGAATATCAATATAAATTGCTGTTATTACAGCTGCTAAAATCATACTAATATTATAAATGCGAAAGTTTGGATGTCTGGATGGATGTTTGTTACTCTTTAACGCAAAAACTACTGAACGGATTTGATGAAACTTTACAGTATTATTCTTTATAACCCAGAATAATATACAGGCTATAATTTATGACTATCTGTGACAAACTAAATATCACGCGGGTGAAGCCGCGGGCAAAAGCTAGTAGTTTGATATAAGCAGGTACAATGATATAGAGTTTATTTCAGATTTTGAATGTGAAATAAAAACTTTATTGAAGTAAAGTTAATGAAGTCCGCATTTTCTCTATCTAGACATAAAACAGCAAATGACAAGTCCACTATCTCACCGATACTCCTTAATTAAACTGATACATAATTATAAGGCATTTGCAAACTAAAAGCTAAACTATTTTAAAGAGCTGCGTAACATTACTTACAACAAAAACATGTAATGCACGGCACTAGAAGTTTTACCTCTCCTGCTATTTTTTATAATCAAAGGAAAATGTTCCCCGTCACACTGTAAATACTTCTGCAAACGATCAAAGTTATGTTTAGAAAAAAAAGTAAGCGATACGCACGGCGGCTGAATGAATCCTGCCTGCTAAACTATGCGTGTTGTTGAAAAGTGTTAAACAATATGGTACTGTTTCATACAAATATTTATTCTGTTATTTCCATCGATAGTTCCACGAATCCGAAATCATTTTTAGGGTAAAATCGTGGGATGTGGAAAGCTCGTAAATTTTTGTACATTTAACTTTTGCCATTGTAGGTACGTTAAAACGAAATAAATGGAACCGAAGACCCCGTAACTTTGAAGCCTTTGACAAAAATACACGGGAAAATGTGTTTTACATTTTGTCTATTTGCCTACTTAAAGACGAAACATTAACCTGCCTTTCAAACGATGAATTCGTGCAACTTTACTTATGTTCTTACTTTAGGGCGCTACTTACCTTTGAGACAACCCATTTGAGTCTCTGAAACGGTTGCTTAGAGGGCAATAACATATTTGCATTATACGTACCTTCTCAGAATACGATACAAAGTCGAACAGTCTTGTTCTCGTAATACAGTTTATATTTAATATAGAACTTTTTATAACCCTTAGACATTATAAATTATTTGCTTCTTCTAAAGATCGTATGTAATTACAGTCTTTGCAACGGTAGCTCGAAGCTGTACTAAAAATAAAATCAGTGGTTAACCATTTTATATTTATAACACCTACAGTGTTCTATGATAGTTCATTATTAATACCGAAATACATTGTCTATTTAGACCAGAAGTAGTTTGAACTGAACCAACGAATTATCTAAATGGTAGCATTAGACAAATGCTTCGTTGCCCTTTAGAATTACTAATCGGGACATGTGGTCTAAAGTAGCCAATAACGTTTACACGACCACACTGTATCTGTCCGAGTGTGGGAAGGTCGAATAGAGACAAACTGGACGCTAGACAATAGGCAAAATACAGTCGCTGCACATCACGCTATAAATTTTCATTGGAAAATCGCTCGTATTCCAACTCGATAGAGTGCTGCAGTGTTAAGCTTGACGTGCCGTCTCGTCCGTATCTACATTACACAGCGAGCATGGATCGCTTAACATAATCAATGAAATGCAGCAAACAATCACATCATGTGCTGGACCGTACAACGCGCCCACATTGACCATTGGCCAATAAAACCGCAAACTCTACACTGTTACAAATTACAGACATTTAGGGAACAAAAATGGATCATAAGGATAATGAGTAAAGCCGGACAGAGAATCTAATCGTTACCCATCTTCAACCCATCTTCGGGTTATTCCGTATTCGACCCACATCTTTAAAGTTTTAATAACTTGAAATAATCCAATTATTGCCAAAGGTGGGAATTTATTGACTATTTTCGCTGCCTTAAATTATAAGTTATTAATCATTTATCAATAAAAAAACAGTATGTCCTCAAGCATTTAAAACCTATCGAAGAAAGAAACAGTTAATTGTTTTAAACGTCTCATTTTAAATATTAAACTCATCTAATCTGATTCAATCGTCTTTGACACTCACCACTTACGCCAGTATTTACAAACGATGCTGCTTCACATAAGCAAGCAAGCAAATCGAACGCACAGTGTTGAATAGAGCCCTGTGATTTGTATCACTCCGTGCGTCCATAGTAACCTCATAATAATGTTAACGTTTGTGAATACGGGCGTTAGGTAATTTGTCCTCGAGTTATATTCGCAAAGTCAACCTAACCTTAATACGACTAGAACTAAGTAGTTAGATAAGACATTCATTCCAGTAAAAAACTTAAAGCTGGAGGCTATAATTAAAAATACACTATTAACAGCTAGCCAGGCGCAGCAAAACCAATACTACCTCCCGATCTCGGTTTTAATTAAACTAGGGACTAGTCAATGAAGCAGCTTTAATTTTATTATCAAAGTCTTCTCTCCTGTCCCCTAAGTATTTATCCAGTTAAATAAATCCCTGAAACACGACGAAAAAGGATTAAAAATGCCTTTTTTGTAATTTTAGGTAGGTACCTCTTGGATTTCTTAATTAACCATCAATTAATTTCCATTCAAGTATTTTTACAATTTCAACTTTCAAATTAATTTACTTTATTTTTTTAAAACAAATAAAGTACCTAAATTAATTTGAAAGCTCATCAATTCATCAGTGAGACGAAATTAAATGATGTATGAACACCAATTTAAGTTGCAGTAAATAAGTTACTAAATTTTAAAACTTTGTTTCTGTTGATTCGATCAACCTCAATCGAATAGGCCATATTGTAAATTTGAACCTTCGTAATTCATGTCCAAAACATAGTGATGTAGGGATGTAGTAAAATATGGTTATCACCAGTGGATTTCTTGAATCTTTTTAGTCATGACAAAGGTGACTGAGCTTTTTCCCCCACTTCTTGCCAGCACTAGCCGATATGTCCAAAAATATCGGCATAAGTACTCTAAAAAGGGGTCTCACATACTACAGTTCTGGCGCTTAACTCAGTCAGTGCCTGAGGCACAGAATAATAATAACTCCTGAGGCCGTGCCTGAGGTATCGGAGCGGCACGGGAGGGTGTTTTTGAGACATTAAACGTCAACGAGACTTCAGATATGCTTCAGATTTGAATGCTCTGTCACGTCATAATACGAGTATGTCAATGTGAGGGGTGTCCCGTGCCGCTCTCATACCTCAGAGACTGTGTTTTATGTGATAGACCGTGGCAGATGAGCAGACGGATCCCTGATGGTAAACCCGCAACATCAAGTAAACGGGACTATTCCCACCTCTCGTTCCCACCACTGCAACTCCTGTGTAGCCAGGATCTACAGCTTGACCGCCATAAAAACCCAACCAATGAAGGTCAAGTTTGCAACATCAAGTAGTTAAGCTCTAGAGTCTACTAGACCAATAATAAATAATTTTTTTGTTTCTTTTTTTTATTAATAAAAGAGAAAAGTTTGAACCATGACCGCTCCCAACAAAACACATACGTGACGGAACTTGAAGCTTGGTATAGTGAAACTAAATACCATAACGTGACGTGCGTACTTTATATCAGATTGGTAGTTATTTCAGCACACCCGTTCGTGTGAAACCGCAATAAATGAAGGCACACAAATAGCCGATAAAGGAATTCGTGAACAAATAGTACCAGCTACGAGTTGAATATTACCGTGTAAATATCAATTAAGAAGCGTATTGTTACTCCGGAGTTGTTACTTGATACTTTATGTTACTGTTGCCGATGGATTATTTCGTCTTGTTCCAGCAAAATCTGTTATATCCTACCTTGACCTACTTGTATATTATAATATGCGAAAGTAACTCTGTCCGTCTGTTACTCTTTAAAGCCTAAACCACTCAACCGATTTTGGTGAAAAGTACAGAAATAGTTTGAGTCCCGGGAAAGGACATAGGATAGTTCTTAGCCCGGTCTTTGAAACAGGGACGCGTGTGATAAAGTTTTTCTTTGACAGACAAAATGTCGTACGGGCGAAGCCACGGGCAAGAGCTAATATCCTATATGTCCAGCAAAGCAGCTTACCTAGGCCTATGTAAGCATAAGCTCAGCTCAGGTTCCCTCAGCGCACTATGAATAGAGTTCCGGGAATCATCAAATCCGCACTAAAATGATGATTGCGTAAACTAACCTATATACGGGAACAATTTTGGCGTACCTACGACTAATGGGGGTTAAAGCATGATCAACTAGAGATATCTTCAGTGTATAGAAATGGCTTGCTCTAAGTATCGTTGTTAAAGAAGTAATCTAACCACATAACAGGCAGGAAATAATAATGTATATTTACCTAAAAATATTCTACTATGGCTACGCGATAACGATTTTTATTCAAGGGAACTAACTCGGAAGTAGGAAAATATGGTAATCACGCACTGACTGAATGCACAATATTTTTTGGCTAAATAATAGTAAAATAAAATGCGTTATCAGATAAGGAAAAGCAGGCCTCCTGTTGAATCCCTTGTGATTTTGCATTTACGAACATTATTTTCCAGCAAACTCCTTGGATATTTCTACATTTCGTCGTTAAGGTTCGGCCAAACCAACGCGATCAACCGGCGTGCAGCGATGGCGATCAATGCATTTAGGTCTGTACCTCTAGTAGGAAAAACTTTCGAGTTTGTTTCGTTGCGTATTCAAAGTGTCATCGAAAAATTTTGTATGAAAAATTAAACAGCGCCCCCTAGGGCGGCTATAATATAGGGGGCGCTGTTTAATTTTTCATACAAAATTTTTCTATGACACTTTGAATACGCAACGAAACGAACTCGAAAGTTTTTCCTACTAGAGGTACTGGTCGCCATCGCTGCACGCCGGCTGATCGCGGTGTGATCGCGTTGGTTTGTCCGAACCCTTAGTGCGCTGCGTTACCGCAATACCGCATACGTCTTTGTTACACCAGTTCTTAAAGTTTAAAAGGAATTTTCCAAGTTTTTATTTTACTTAAAATAATAACAGGTTGGCGTTAATTACTCTGTCAAAATTAAATTAAAACCATACAGTAGGTACAAAGTTTAAAAATAAATAGTCAGTTTAAACGAACAACAAAGACCGTTTTGCGCTTGGACCCTTGATTACTCTGTGCATTTACAATTTTATTTCAGGCCAAAGATGGCGCGATGGAATTTTCTCTCGGAATAAATCGTCACGTCTTTGTCACATTATTTCTTTTACAGATTAAAGCAAATCGAGTAGACGCGGTAACAGTGGAAAATTGCCAAAGTAGGACGTCATTTATCAACGCCATTCCGTGACATTTTACGCCTTCGCAGAATCTTAGGCCTTTCGCGTATTGTTGCTGCAGGAACGGTGCCGGATAGTAGGTACACCTCAACATTATATTCATTTATCCAGTGCACTTTGTCATAGTATCTAGGACAGCTTTCAATTGAGAGTAGGTAGTGTTATTTTTGTCAAAAAAACAAAAACATATCGGTTTCGTTATAGCCTGAGAGCTGCTGTCAGTTGTGTGCGAGTAGGTAATATCAATCGCCCGTATTCACAAACATTACTATGAGGTCTCACAGTGCGCGTAGACGCACAGGGTGACACACGAACCAATCACAGAGCTCTATTCAACGCTGTGCGTCCGATTTGCTGCTTCACTTACGCAAGTATCGTTTGTGAATATGGGCGTAATTTATTCTAGAAACGTCAAAATAGCAGGATGGTTCCCGCTTTTATGCTAAGGGAGTCTACCTCATAAAACACTAGTATTGTTCCACTTGTCTTAAATATTCGAATTTCACAGAACAATAGGTATAATATAATTTTGATTTATAGACAAAAGGAATTATATTATCTTTTTTTTTTTTTTNTTTTTTATAGAGGTTTTCTCCTCACGGCCCTGGTAAAACAGGACCCCCGGCCCGCCGTAGCGGGTTACGGTCTGCTCTATGCCGCTGCTCGGTCAGCTCTGCTGATCAGAGAGGTACCGAGAGCGGCCCTCCAAAGAATGGGCCCGGGCAAACGCCCCGCCAGCCCCCACCTGTGGGAGTTTTTAAAGATGTCCCCTGCATCGTGGCCCGGGCAAATGCCTCGACGGCCCCCGGCCCACTCAATTGTGGGTTACGGGTTGCCCGACAGGCCCGCCGAGTTGACGAGACCTGCCGCGCAGGTGAGAAGTTAGCCGCCCGCGTGAACAGACCACGCGGACGTTGCCCAGGGTGCACCACGAGGAGGTCCCTCACCATCGCACCCCAAGGAATATATTATCTTGCTCCACTTACCATATGCATACGAACCAAAATTATACTTATGTATCCATACCAATTTGCAAGCGAAAGGCCTGTGTTGATAGTAAAATATTAAATAGGTCATTTTACTATTTGGGTATCACTACTATAATGAGACGAATTTAATTAAAGTACCTACGCTATTTTTATCACTTCTGTTGGGCACCGGGTGTGCCCGTTACTATACCTATATATATTTAATTGATTTGGAGATGTCCACTTTTTACTATATTGAAACACGTCTTTGTCTAATGGTGTTTAATGAACAACTGAAGTAAAAAAGTAAAAAAACAAAGCGTCAAAATATAAAAAACATTCCAAAAGAAAAAATACAAAAAACGCATATAAAAAAGGTCTGTCGCCAACAACTTCTTTAAAAAAGTGTGGACTCTCCTTCAGACGTTGACGTCGGCGTATGGACGTCTGTAAACATTAATTGACGCTGTCGTCGTGACCCTAGCCAAAATCTATTATATTATTTTCAACTGCTGTGTTAAAATTATTAACTGTAGGTACGTTGTCGTTCTACAAATCTTTCATAATGTGATTTAAACCAAAGTTAGAGTTGACCAGTACAGTTGCATGTAAACTTCAAACCTTATTCTATCGTTCAAAACATTTTCATGTGCATTTTTTTAAAGCCTATTTTTTTAAATAAGTAAAAAACGCCTGATCTGCAACTGCCCTAATACTAGGTACATACTCGTATACACCTAGACGCTACTGAAACGCTCTAAAACCGCAAACCTAACTCAGTAATCTCGATGTGCCAAGTGCCAGTGCATCGACTTATAACTTTTGTATATCACTATCTTATATCTAGAATTTATGATTCCTTAGGAGTTCTGAAGATTTATGGTGGCTGAAGTTAGAATATTAAAACATTCATCTATGCAGGCACTATTATATCAATCATAGCGACTGACCCTAGGCGTTCTTAAAATTATTGAGGCAAGAAACTTAAAATTATTGAAATGAAATTAAAAATTCAGCATTAAAAGAAAATCATCACAAACCAGAAGGATTTCGTACGTAACTTTGAGTATCATTTTTCAAATTCAGAAGCAAATTAAAATGGTCCGTTACAATTGAATGCATATTTTATTGGAGACAGTGGATACAATAGGGACTCGGCACGATTTAGGCTGGGACCTCACTCACAGCTGTCAGCGGGCGCTCAGCGTGCCCCGATCGCGTGGCGTGGAACGAGTTAAGTGCGCACACACGCCCGAGCCACTCCGAGCTAAGGCAAGTACACACGCTCGCTCACGTGGACCTGAGGATTTAGTGTGAGTTTACACCAAACGTTCTCACCCGTGAGCGCGTTAAAAAATTATATGAAAACTAGCTTTCCGCCCGCGGCTTCGCCCGCGTTGAATTTAGTATGTCACAGAAAAACTTTATCTTGCGCGTCCCTGTTTCAAAAACCGGGATAAAAACTATCCTATGTCCTTTTCTGGGACTCAAACTATCTCTATGCCAAATTTCATAAAAATCGGTCCAGTGGTTTAGGCGTGAAAGCCAGACAGACAGACAGACAGAGTTACTTTCGCATTTATAATATTAGTATAGAGTATAGAAGAATAGATTTTAGTACTTGAAAGTTTCCGCTAGGGGCGCTGTACAATCCGTCATACACGCTCACTAGTGACAACGTTTGTTGTAAACTCACACTCATCCCTCTGTTTATATTGCAGGGCCGTATTTACTTTGATTACTAGCTTTGATTTTTATATATAAAGACTTTTCTTGCACATGTGGTGTTCCATCTCTTAAGACTTAATAACTAAAAGTCCATTCTTATGCTTTAAGCATTAAACCTACTCGATACATACCTACATAATTTTTAAATATTCGTAAGTGTATGTAGGGTAAACCGTATAGCTATTGCCCACTTAGGGATTTCAAACACATTGAGATGAAAAATTAAAGAAAGTATTTTAATTATCAACCATTTATGACTTTTTTCTTATAACTCAATAAACTGTTAAACAGAATATTAACAGTTTTTAGTTAAAACTTACGTAACTTAAAAAATATTGAAATAAATTTAAAATCCTCCAAAAAGTACAGTCATTGCCCATTACTTACACTAATTGCCCACATCAAAGCACAGTAATTGCCCAGTATCTTAAAATAAAATAATCAATTTTAAAATGACAAAATAGGCTTTAAATAAACAAAACAAAACATTAAACTAAAATTCTAGTAGTACAGTCTTCAAAATAAATTGCGTTTGGCCTTATTAACTATATTATCAAATAGTTCTTGAGCTGATGTTGATGAGTCAGAATCGGTAGAGACGGAATCATCTACTTCAAAACATAGATGACGCAAAAATTTGAATTTTATATGTAAATTTTATATGTATTTATTTTTTTATCTTCTTGATATCAGTTCAAGTGGTTGCTCAGAATGTTCAATTAGCTGTTGGTTATTCTTCCCTAAAGTTGTATCTATGTATTTCCTTACAATTAACATTTTCACTAGTAGATTTAACGTAGGATTTTCATTTTTTGTATTTGCGTTTTAATTTTTATAATTTTTTTCAAGCCAAACCACATTTTTCAGCAATTTATCTTGTAAATAAATTGTTGGATACATCTTGTACAGCTTCGATCGCTTTTTGCAAATTTTCTATGCTATGTTGAACTTTTGGAGTCTTTGGCATACTGAAAATGAAACATTAAAAGCCATTTCAACATTGAAAATAAAATGTAGCCTGTAAATTGCAAAACAAGTCTAGCAATGAGCAACTTAAACACTGCTACTGCATGATGGCAACACTCTAATAATAATTGCCCTGGGCAATAACTATACATTAACATATGGCAATAACTGAAATAATGGTGGGCAATAACTAAAAATATACAGATTTACGTGCAGTGATTACCCACCGTTAAAATGACCGTTAGAAATCAAATTTTATCAGTTATTTTCATTGATAATGGAGAAAACACTTATAATTTGATCATGACTAACACCATTAGTTGAATATTAAATAACTTGCAAAAAAAATTTAACCTCTAAGCAAGTAATTCCTTAGTAAAATTGTTAAAGTCTTTACCTGTTTGAGTAACATTTTCACCCGTCTTGACAAAATCCGCTATAACTGTTTTGTTTTAGTGTTTCCTATTGTAAATTTTAAATCTACTGTACATTGATCTCGGAGCCATCTACTTAGTAAATTCAAATCTAACTAGAGTGATTCAAAGTTAGCACCTGACAATATTATTCTTAAAGCGGGCAATCACTACCAGTGGGCAATCACTCTCTGGTTTACCCTATTTACATTTTAGTTTAGCACAAACTTTAAATAATCAACTCACTTAACTGAGCGAAAATTGTTATTTGTCTATTTGTAACTTGTTTGCTTGTTTTAGGCGTTCATTATAAAGTGTCCGATGTTGCAATCAAACAGGCGCAAAGTAATTAAGATTTTAGGACAAAAGTACACATCATCTCAGATTATCTGACGCTTGACGATGAAAAACAAAATCTCTTTGAAATTCCTGAAAGCTTTTTCCAGGAATGATTTTGTGAGTGACCTGAAAGCTTGGGGGGGAATCTACACCTCCTGAAATGCAAAAAACAGCATCATCCCACTAACATAGTGAGTAAGGTTGTGTTCAAAAGTTGTTATATGTCCTGTGTTTGTCGCAATTCGCAAAAGCTCTGAACTTTAAGCTAGCTGGAAGCACTAGAATAAATATATTAAATCAGGTGGGTACATGCGTTCTTGCGGTTCGTGTATTTGCTAGGATTGTTTTCGAACCGCTATATTGTGAAACATTATGTACGTATAATTTGCTATATCCTTTAATAAAATACCAAATTGTTTAATAATGAGTATACCTAAAAGAGAATGAAAGTCATAGTTCTCGTAGTAATGCTAAGTAACGCACGTACTACAAATCAAATCAAATCAAATCAAATCAAATTTCTTTATTTGCGTAATTCCAGGTACATAAGTGGTCTTACATAGATTTGGTAGGTTTCACTGAAATTTGCTCAAACTAGGAAGCGTGCAAATATTAAAAAGTGTAGTAGACTTTATATCGAAAATAATACTAACATGTCATATTACATTAATTGATTAAAAACAGAAAACTAATAAATTATCATTAATTAAATTATAAACTAATACAGAATGTCATATTGAATAATTATTGTCATATCATATTGAAAATGTCACCTCAGGATAATAATGTACTTATTGTATGTCACTTAACATTACAATTAAAATATTCATTTAATGAGTAGAACGACCTCTCCACAAGCCATGCATGCAGTTTGGTTTGAAACTGAGATCCGCTAAGCCCTCTTAATTCCGCGGGCAATGAGTTAAAAACTTTAATGGCCATATAATAACAATTTTTCTGGACCATTGTCAACCTGCAAAGGGGAATCTGAAGTAGGTTTATAGGACGTTCCCTCAATTGTTTTACAGTGACCACCTGTTTTGCTGAAAAAAGACCTAAGTTATTTTTAACAAATATACAAATCTGTTTGATGTATAGGCAGGTAAGAGTCAATAGTGACATTTTTTTGAACAGTGGTCTGCAAGAATCTCTAAATTTAGCACCACAGACAGCCCTTATACATTTTTTTTGGACTCNTTTGATGCCGAGTGTAATACAACTAGCGGTCGCCCGGGACTTCGTACGCGTGAATCCCTTTAGGGGTGGAGTTTCGTAAAATCATTTCTTACCGGATGCCTACGTAATAACATCTACCTGCATGCCAAATTTCAGCCCGATCCGTCCAGTGGTTTGGGCTGTGCGTTGATAGATCACTATGTCAGTCAGTCAGTCAGTCAGTCAGCATTTGGAGGTAGGAAGCCATAGTTCCTCTGTAGTTGAAGTTCCCTTCCACCTTCAGCCTAATCATCAGTTTCCACCAGGTGTGATGAAGGGCAAGAACTTCCTCGTTAAGAATAAAAACATGTTCTGTCCAGTTATTGTCTCTAAATCTGTTCTACGTAATGTAAACTAAGAGGATTCCCAATATTAATTGATACGAATGTTTAGTTTCTTGACTTACTTCGCAGGGCATTACAGCATAATAATTTCTCCTCTCCCTTGTTCACACTAGACTCGTTGATAAGCGTCACAAAGTTAGCGTCAGTTCGTAGCCTGTCTAGTAATATCATAAGTCTACATATGAGCATACAGTTGCGCCTTGCGGTCGTGTGCGTCCTGCCGCTTCCGTCCGCTACCACAGTACCTCTGTGGTGCCACACAACGCCAATGCACTGCCAGTCAGCACCTATCCGATAATAACGGAATAACGGTATCAAATATCCAACGCATTGTTATTCTGTAGGTGTTTAGCCATTAGATTCCTTTGACTACATTACACGGGCGGGACGCAACGAGTGTTTCTAGTAAATAATATCTCTATTGCAAGTAGGTATTCCAAGAATCGCCTTTTGAAAGTATTCGCTGTATAATATCATGTAAACAAATGTTTTAATTACATATTCAGTGCGTTCCAGTAATGTAATTAAAGGCCCAAAGGATTTTTTAAAGAAATTACAAGTATTCAATTATTTTACTTATAAACCTTACTACGATACCATTTCAATAACCTGTCGTCTGGCCTGTTCGTTCATATCAAACTACAAATTCGGATCCCTCAAGGGACAAAATGGTAATGTGATGAGCTCAATAATATGCATGAACAATATAGAGATTCTAGGGTTCGCGGTCAAGGAGATGCCACAAAAGGTTTATTCACCTTTGCTGACTCTTGCGACTTTTCGGCATTTTCGTTCGTTTGTTCCTATTCGTTCCAGCCAAATGACGGCCACTGCTGAACCTGCGTCCAGGATTCTTTGGATTTCTATAACTACCGTTCCTGCGATGCCCGCATCCAGGTACCTACTTCCCACGACCGTCACCAGATCGTCGGTCCACGTAGTAGGGGGCCTGCCCACTCTACATCTTCTAGCCCGTGATCACCACTCGAGAACTTTTCAGCCCCAGCGGCCATCACGTTGTAGCACGTCAAATCATAGAAAATTCTAAGCTGAGTTTACACAGTTGTAGACAGTTAGATGACTGCTCGAGTCTCCACTGAAAAAAATGTGACTGACGACGGATAGCGACGTCACTCCTAAAGTGATTACCACATAGTTTGCAGGCTGTCCAATAACGGAACAACCGTTAATAAATGGTTTGAGGCTTTAAGGGACCGAAGTATAATTATGGGGCCCTTATAATTAAGTCACGAATGGAACTGTCATGACTATTTGGTTGTCCTTGACTGCATGAACTATTATAGCTACAGCTTCTAATACTACGTGTGAAACTCACAAATGTGAGGGGTATGTGAGTGTATTTTCCGCGCAAATAAATTCGAAATATGAAATCGTAAACTGCAGGGCTGTAAAATATTCTCTACAGGATATTCTAAATAAAAATATTTCCGGTGTACAGTCGAACTGCAATGTACGGCAAGTAGGGGTTCAACGACTTCGTGTTCCGGATTTACTAATAAAATGGATGTCTCGACTACCTACCTATTTACTTTTCATGAAATTCCAAGATCATTGCAAAAAATTAGGTTACGATCGTGTTATAAAACAATGATCCAAGTTGAACTTGGATCAAGAATAGATTTAAGCCAGTGATTGGTTAAATTTCAATGTAACATAGTAATAGGTAATCTATTATACTTGAAATTGATCAGTCTTGGACGCCTTTTCGTAATGCAATCCCAGTCACGGTCTGGCCACGTCTGGCTAACATAAGTAGACTACCTAATCTCAAAAAGTTTTGCAGAGTTAGATTACATAAAAATGGTGGTATTCTTGTTAAACAATAAAAAAATAATAACTTTGGTTTCCGTTTACTTGATGGGTAATAAATTCCAGGCCAAATAATACCCCAAAAGTGTCTAACGATATTTTTCTCTCACACATTCTAACAGCGCAGTTTGTTCAATATCCTCCATTTTCTCTGAGGTGAGAGCTCTAGAACATCGTCTGGAAGATTTTAATAAAATAAAAAATACCGATCGACAGTTAAGAGCAAATTGAACGGAGTTCTGCTTCGATTTGATTAAAAGCTGCTTTGAATATCAATAGATTCCGCACCTGTACTCCATGCCTGTCCCTTATCTTATTAAAATACGATCGAAGATTAAATCTCTATTTCAAGGATTCCTTTGGAGATTCCTCTCATTTTATTCAATTATGTTCATAAATTATATCCACGAACCGCGCGGCTTACAGCTGATGTGTTCTACTGAAGGCAATTGTAAAATCGTCGAGGGATTTCAAACGTATACAATTAAATTGGTAACTAGGGTATTCAACGCCATATAAATATTAGGAAATCCTTACAAAAGACGAGATATCATAATTAGTCTAGGAACTAGGTAAATAGACTAGCACGTTCTTTGTACCTAAGACACAAAGCCATTAAATTAGGTGTGCACCAGCGTGTGAATCGGTTGATTATAAGATAAGACGCCGTTCCCGTATCCATTAGATAGGCGAAATGTGTTCAAGATAATCCGCTTAAAGGATAGATATTGAAACTCAAACCAAATTCTAATAGATTCTACTGATAGCAAATTAATATGTTGTCACGCTCAAAATATTCAATTGCAATAATGATGATTTATCATGTAATGAGTTTCCCGTTTTTCATACTTTATCGAAGAGTAATCTTGTATCGGGCGGCCGAGATAATCCCGAGAACTTTGCGTCTACTTTGAGTAAGTTTCGGATTCTGAAATGAAAACCGCGGTACACCCAAGGCTATGGGCACACAATGATTCGGAAGGAATCGTTGCCCTTTTAGTTTCCTAGTCCTTTGGGCCTACTGTATTATACAATAGGTACAATAAAAGATACGAGCTCACCTCTGTTCTCTCTAAAATCCACAAATTCTCCCTACCTACAACTAAAACGATGAAAAACTTCAGCATCTGTAGGTAAACTTCCCGTTTAAAACCATTAACTAAATGTTAATGCTGAGTTATGGAATATTCGCGGGAGCACATTTGGGGCGCAAAAACTACAGCAAGTCGGGCGCAGAGAAACGAATGTCTCTTTTGCGGTGTAACTGCCCTAATAGCGTAATTAGGCCGTTATGTAACTAGCGAAGTTTGCATCGCTTAGAGCAACGCTTTCCAAACTTTTTAAGCATGTTCCCGGTTATTTTATATGCATCCTTTGTAAAAAACTAAAGCTGTATTCTGTAACTCTTTTTCGCCTGAAACTGAAACCAAACCAACCAAAGGCATCAAACATGAAATGTCGACTTTTGACATGTTTTCAAAAGTCATAGAAAGTTTAAGTGGTCGACATGATTCTTTTGAAATAAAGCCGCCGACATCAAGCTACTACTAAGCCTAACCTACTGTCAGTGGTTTTCACCACTTTGTGATCATCGAATGTGCACTGATTTTTAAAACTACCTACTATAATTTCGTCGGTCGTTTGGTGTAGTGGTTCAGAACAGACTACTATGCCGAGAGGTCCCGGGTTCGATTCCCGGCCGGGCAGAAATTGAAATGATGAATTTTAATTTCTGTGACGGGTCTGGGTGTTACTATGTATAATATGTATGTATTTAAAAAAAAAGTATATTATAAGTAGTATATCCGTTAAGCTGCACCCATAACACAAGCATTAAGTTGCTTACTTTGGGGCTAGCTGGCGCTGTGTGAAATTGTCCAAAGATTTTATTATTTATTATAATTAAAATAGTAGCAGTAGATGCTCACATTATGAGTAAAATAATTTTTTTATGCATAACAAGGCAGGTATTTGACCACAACCGCCCCTGATGTTAAGTGGGATGCAGTCTAGGATGGATAATATATTCAGCAGCACTTTTTTCAGTCCCAGCGCTAGGTCACGATTTACCGATTGAGAAACACTGGCTGAGAGAATTCTGTTTCGGTTAAACGAGATAAGCACTCAGAAGTTGGAAAGACAGAACCAGGCTCCGTGCGTGGGTTAGGTAGATACCTACTCGTACACGTTAGTAGGTGGGTACCATAACGTCACTAAAATTTTCCAAACGTGCCTCACAAACTTTAAGTGCTTATCTCCACTGATTCAATTTGTATAATTTCAACGTTCGGTTGATGATTGTATACCTTCTTCTACTCTACGTAGCCAGAAGCAGTAAAAGTACATTTTGCGATGCAAGGCATTTATTTATTTATTTATTTAGTGCGGTATCAGCACATGCATCGGCGTACAGCGTTAATATTGGCACTTAAGCGTCAGTGCCAGAACTGCCAGAGCACCTTCAATGATCTGATCATCAAAAAAGTTTATGTTCCTTGGACTTCGCTAATTTTCGTAACTAAACTAACATAAATTACTAATTTTAATTTTTGCAATTGTCATAACAGTGTTTTCACCATAACGAAAATTTCTGGAGCTAAGCAACCAATTCTCAGATCCCATAGAATAGGCAATCCCTAAAGGATACAAAGTACGCAAATCAAGTCAACACGAAGAGTGCCAAACTCATGAACTCTACCTACAAAGATTTCGCTTTCATTTTATTAAATTCCTTGAGGAATCGTCAATTCATCACAGACATACCAAGATTAGCTGTAAAAATGTTTCATTTTTATGCCTGTGTTGTGTAGTTACGTACTGTGTACTGTACTGCATATAAATTAATCTGTGGCCTTTGTTGGTGGCATGGGTCCCACGCGCCCTGACGGTGATTCAAATGCAAATTGAAAATCGACCTCCCACCTCCATCAGTCCTCCTTCGTTCCCCCTTCTTAATTACCGACTTGCAGACGACAGCCGGTCAATGTCTAATTTCCCTCAACTTTCACATTTTTTGTTATAAGTTTATCAAAACACAAAGAACGCCCACTGCCGCTCGGTTAGGACAGTACATTCATAAACAGCTAAGTACGAGTATAACGAGATGCGGGCTTGTGATGGTGCGATTAATTAAATGCTGTTTTATATAAATTAATAATGTGCGGGCGATAAAACTATGGAGTCAGATAAGCTAGCTATATTATTAACACATAGCCACCAACATTACGTTCACAAAAGAGGTGAGTCATTATCATCATCATTTCAGCTCAGGACGTCCACTGTGGAACATAGGCCTCCCCCAATGATTTCCTTATCGCTAAAAAAGAGGTGAGTGCCTACAAAAAAACTCGACGCAAGTTCACAAGTCACAACTCAAGAACAATTCCGTTTAGAATTTATTCTCTAAGTAATTACAACAACCAACAACCGACAAAGTTATTTGTAACAACGAAATGGGGTAAAAGTTCAATTAAAGCTGCCATTGTACATAACTAAATCTTAATTGAAGTTTGGTAAAGTCTAAAACAACGTCACGTTGGTTTTGTCGCGTGAACACGTAGGAACTTGTTTTGGAATTGTTGAACTAGCGACGTAGGGGCCGATCTGAACCCTGCAGTTTTCAAAGTCTACCTTATCCTTCTCGTAATGAAGGGATTGGATTTTGATTGTAACGGCTTAAATCCTACAGTTCTTGTATGCATCAAGAAGCATGCAAGCAATGCCTTCGGATATTCGAAATAAAATAAAATATTAACTACATTATTTAAAATCACTTCCTCGTTTAACATCATCATCATCATTTATTTTCATTTCAGTCATAAGACGTCCACTGCTGAACATAGACCTTCCCCAATGATTTCCATCATGCTGACCGGTAGGTAACGGCCTGCCTCCAGCGCCTTTGTTACCTTTATGATGTCGATGTCACAGTAAGATAGATAAAGCGACGAAAAACAGTCTGCTTAAAACTTAGCCTTCAAAGTCAACTAAAATTAATTACGAAATAAATTAATAAACTTATACAAATACGCGAATACACTCACAGAAGAAGATTAAAACGTAAAGTTTAACTTACTTCAACAATGAAAGTTTCTGCTGTGTGTATGAAAGTTTTTCATGAAACATATTAATACACGTGTACCTAACTCGTCTCTATGTTTCTCAGGTCTTTGCATAGTACCGTTCAATAAATTACAGTTTGCTTACTGAAAGCTGTGTCACGAATGTAGGCCGAACCTAAAAATGCTTATGCAATAGACGGTAACCTTCTGGTGCATTTAGACATAAATAGACAATATGTCTACAAATAGAAATAGTCTAGGTACAAATGTAGGCGGTAGGTCACATTGTCGCGGGCAGACGTCTGGGGACAACAATTTTTAGAAGGTTGTGCTAAAATATAAGGCATTGTAAAATGGGCCAGAGTACTTTTTAGGTGGGAGTAACAAATCAATTTAAGCCTTTATGAAAGCTACAACGTTTTACACTGAACATTACAATTTATACGACAACTTAAAATAACATTGAAATATACCTACTTCATTGTTGTATCCGTTTATTACGAAGCTGGAGACTTGTTCAAGGTTAGGTAACAGCAACTATTAACGTACCTGAAGGTGTTAGATTTGAGCTCAACAATTCGTAACAAACTAAAGGCACAGACTATCTGCTAGTACACAAGTTGTTGTTGTGTAAATAAATAAACATTACATAATTATGTAATGTCAGTTTTACATATTTTTTACATTGCTAGGGGTTTGCGAGCAACCGAGAGGAGCAATCTGATGCTCTTAATCGATTAACGTACCATTATAATGTAAAGTAGTATAACTCAGATTTATTTAAAATTCCCGCACACTCCTGCGCCATTTTTTTCCAATAACTTGTCTAGTAGGTACTTGCTAAATCTTCAGGTATAGAGTAGAAGCATAAAGCTAACCTAGTGAGAAACCTTGATAAAGAGCCTCCTTGTAGATATAACTTCTTATCGGATGTATTTCACAAAAAGTAATTTACCAAAGCAGATAATTAACAAAAGACAAAGAAGACTGTCAAAGATTTGAACTGAGAGGGAATGAATTCGTGAAGAGATTATAACTTTGAAGGCTGAACTGTAGTCAAAGCTTCTTAGTGCTAAGTTCTTTATTGGGTCTCAACACTAAACTCACTAATACTTTCATGTGTGCCGCAATGTAATGGGTATCGGATAATTAAATTGAAAAAACTCGACCACATACTTTTATGTGTTACTGGCAATCTGTATATAGAATTAATATACAGGCCAAAATCTATTTATTTTACACATTGCTGGTGGGCCAGTACAGTAGGTATACATATTATTATACAATCCCTAGGAATTTTACATTACTTACCTAGGCAAAATATAAAATTGACAATAATATTCAAGCTGTGTTTCTGTCGCACAACTTAACATAAATCTTGAATTGTGTGAGGCTGTGTGTCTTTAAGTTGTTTATTTTACGCCCTACTTAGTTATCGAAGTAACAGTTCATTAAAATAGTAGTTCCGCAAAGCAAATACTTCTGCAGTTATAGTTTTTACGTTCCTCGTGACCGGTCATATAAATCACTCTAGTTTGAAAACTCTCCCGCTAAATCATGTAAATTTTGGCTCGGGTATTGAATCGGAAGCTTTTGGGAATTAGTAGGTACCTAATATTTTGTTTGATTTTTAAACATTACAAATACTTTCTTGAATTGAGAGTTTATTTTTTTAAATATGTAGGTAGGTAGGTAGTCGAAGTTGCATAATGGATTGTGACACCTACTTACAACAATCACCATTTCGATAAAACAAACGAGTCCGGGGCGAATCACTAGTGTTCAATTTTAAAACTTTTGGTATATACATAGATGGGTTCCGGAAGTAATCAGGATCAACAAAGTTTTGTTTCCTCTCGCTGAGTGTTAGATCAAAGGCACAATGTCTGAGACGTTGTCACCGGTTTCAGAACTCCCGTAATTACCTGAAAATTAGCCTTTTCAGGGACAACCTACTTACTTGGCACCAGACATTCCTAAGATTTATAGAGATAAACGCTTACCTACATCAACAATAAAGACATTTATTTACGTATTAAAAATGTCCAACTACTTCTCAACAAACTATCCACAGTAAATAGTACCTCTATGTCATAAAAGAACTCAAAAAATTAATTGTAATTGTAAAAAACTCATAACGTGAATCCTTCCGATCCCGTGTCTAAAGAGTCAAATCACTAATTACTAAAACTACAATAATACCATCAAAAACAATACTTGTCAAAAAAACCAAGTCTCGCAACTCAGTTGTTCTACGGTAAAAAGTTGTGAGATCCATGTAATACCAAGTCCAGCCAGCATGAAAACACGTGTAAATTAAATTATTTAGTGCGATGGCCAAGTCAATATATTTATGTAAAACGTTAATTAAAGATTTCCTGGCCTGGACTTGGTATTACATGGATCTCACAACTTTCACGAGTATCAATATTATAAAATGCGAAAGTTTGTATGGATATCTGGATGTTTGTTACTCTTTCACGCAAAAACTGCTGAACGGATTTTGATAAAACTTTACAGTACCTACCTATTATTGTTAAAATATAAATTATAAATAATTATTATAAATAATTTATGCCGATCTGTGACACTAAATTTCACCCAATTAAATTTCACGCGGGTGAAGTCGCCGGCAAAAGCTAGTTCCAACATAAAATATTTTGATTTTGAACATTGCGATTAATTACATTAATTACTATTAAATTCACCAAAAATATTGAAACTGTTATCTACCCGCAGACAGTTTCACTTTCGGCAGTTTAACACAAAATGAATTCGGAAAACCTCGGCGAACATTTGCACATTCGGCAAAAACGTTTAGTGTGCAAAATTGAGAGGGTAAGCTCCATTACTGGCTAGTAAATCAACCCACATTCACCGCTGTATAATTACACCAGCCTTCTCAGCGGGAGGCATTATCTAAACGAATCCACGGCCACTGTAACATTATGTTCTTATCATTTGAAAATTGAATCCAAAAGTTTATGAACGTTTTAGCATCATTTTTTTTCATAAGTTGTTGTTAAGGACTCTAACACACCAAGCCCGCCTAATAACTTAGGACTTAGGTTATGAGGCACTGCTTCTTTAATGTTTACTTAAGTTATTGAATTAAAAAAGCAAACTGAAATCCACTCGCGTCATTTGCTTCAAACTTTGCGGCAAAATAAGTAAGAATGAAACTCATTTCAGTTGCTTGCTCTTGTTTGTTTTTACTAGAAAACAACCTTGCTCAAAGAAATAAAACTGAGGCGTGGATTAAGGCGAAGCTGCCTTGAGGCTTGATCCGACTTAGTCCAGGAATCCAGGATTTAAATGCTTTGCAATATTTACAAACGGAATAGAGCTATCAACGTGAGGTCTACCTAGAATCTCGGTGTATCCAGTTTCAGAAGCGTTATCGTATTGACTCTTGAAAGCATTTCTGAGAAGATACACATTGTAGGATTCTGAGGATAGAATCAAAATAGGCACTCTTGCACCTAGTTGCACTTGGGCGACTGCACTCAGATTGTGCACAAAAGGTATGCTTTGGGCCATTTCATTCAGATTGTGCACTAAATAACAATACAACTTAGTTAAGTAGGTGATGCTTAACTTACAGCTTTAAGCAGTATGAACACAGGTATGAATGTCAACGTTCAAAATCAATACTTACATATCTTTTGCAGAGCGCTTCATGATTCATAAAAAAATCACTCTGTATTTATAATAACTGTTTAATCACCTCGCTCATAAACATCTTGTAGATAGTAGGTTAGTTAGACGGACCCTCAAGATGGATGGGTCAGCGGAAGGTTAAGCCACTCAGAACGAGTGCCTCGGACAAAGCTGCTAGATTAGTCCCGGCCCCGCTGACTAACTATCGCATAGCTCAAACCAACAAAGCTAAAAATAAATTCTGGGAGACATCAAATAACTCGTACTCGTATCTGCAACGTCTAGCATACTTAATTTTTTACGTGCAGTTTAACTCAGTCTGATGGCTTAAGTAGGTAATGATGTGGTGAATTGACTTGAACGCAGTGGCGGCGTAAGGCGTAGGCGACGTGGGCCACCGCCTACGGCCTCGCGGAACAGGGGGCCTCGCGCATCAAAAATTTTGCTCACATGTCAAATTCAACTTTTAAATACTATTAAATATAAATTATTGATAGGTAAACAATGTAGTTAAAATTTGTTTTTTCAAACAAATTCAGCCATAATCAGACACAAAATTAAGCAACAACACGGTTTTAAGTGACAAAGTATTCTTTGGCGCAAAATTCCTTTAAAAATAATCACTGAATCAAGAAATCAGAAACTGACAATGAATAGACCATTGACCCGTTTTTTTTATTATTTCATAAAATCCGTCTTCAGGTCGCCACAGAACAAGGCCTCGCGAAATCTGTCTTGCCCACATCAAATTTAGGTCTTGCCCCGCCACTGCTTGAACGTGGTACGACGAGGTCTCCAGGTTCAATACCTAGATCACGGTAATTTATTTGAACCTATAAAGAATTTGAATTTAAATGTCCGTTAGTCACAATCGGTGTAATTACAATATCCTAAATTATTAGCCAATTCCTTGCCATATAATAAATAAAGAAATATCTTTGGAAGTTTGGACATTTTACAGTGAGCCTCTAGTCCCAAACTAAGCAAAGCTTGTCATAGGTAGGCACTATACATAATTATAATGTCGTATGTATACAACGGATATAATAAACAGAAAACAACCAGATCAATGTACAAGTATGTTCAATGCACACAAATGTTTGTACTGTGCGGCAATCAAACCCGCGACGCGACCTCTGGAAAAGGAATGCCGGCCAACGATAATAAAATTTAAAAAAAAAACAGTACAGAGAGTAGGTACAATATTAGTAAACACAACATTCTAAAACTAGATACAATGAGTCGCGCAGACACGTTTGGAGGCGACACAAGCGCAAATCAAATCTCACCCCCCTCGCAAGTTCGAAAGGGGAGAAACCTCTTTTTGTGGCAAACAGCATTTCAATCGCACAAAGCCGCTGCAAGCTAGCTACATCTTTGTAAGTAAAACATGGTGAAACCTTGTTTACGAGAGCACTTTTACAGACACATCAAGTTATTGCAGATAAATACTGGCAGCTCCTAATGGCACTTAATTCTAATGCTAAATTACAGCGGGTAGGACTTTCATCTAGGCACGGACAGTAAGCCAAATCACAAATTAGTTGAGGGTTGCAGCCGCTTAGCCTCCTTTAGGACTGACGCGCCGAATACAGCATACTTACTTTTATTAAACTTTCCGTGGAAACTTAGTCCAACTGAGGAATGCGCACGAAAGTTGGAATGTGTTAAGGAATTAAGTTTCCGTCAGCTACGTAAATGGTTTGTCTCGTAGGTCGTGTGCGGTCGCCGACAGCCCTGGTTCAGTGAGCGCTGAGGTGCAGAAAGCGGAGCCACTGCGCTGAGTGAATATAAATCAGAGTTTAGTCGCTCGCTCACTGCGATAGCGTGACTTCAGTATGCTCCACTGGAGTTTGCACTGACCTCTGTTTATGCGGGATTTCTTTCAAATAAAATATCTTGTTGTCAGGACCAAGATATGCTTATTGTTCTTTGGGGAGTAATGCTTGTTCTGGGAAAGCGGATTGCATGTGCTCGGATGAAAAGTGTTATTTATAAGCGTTTTATAAAAGACTTAGTACAATGTGACACAAGCACACACCTGTAGCAGGTAATAGTAATCATATAGACGTTATGCACCATACCATACCATGGCAGCCCATAAAAATAGCCACCTTAAAATGTAGACAGGCCAGGCTGGTTCTACTAAAACCATTTGGCTGCTTTGGATTGAGAATCGCGCCAGAAGATTGATCGATGATTCCACGTTCGCTGAAGCTACGCTCCAGGGAATTGATCACCGCCGTTAAGTGGCTTCTGTGTCGGTATTCCACAGAGTACACCTCGGGGAATACGACGTACGATTTTATTCCAACAGAACCCCTTTCTGCTTTGAAGCAACCAAACGAAGAGTAGCGTGCTTTCTCTTAAACCATCCCTTAACCTTCCCCAAATTCTACTTGGCCATACACGAGTTTTGTGATTTGTGACTCTTTTCGATTGCAAATAGTCTAAAGTAGAACTCACTTAACCCTATACTTGGCAAAGACGGTTTTGGTTAATAATTGTGATTTACACTATAAATATTGGATTAAGGACGAATAAACATCATGTAAAAAATACGAAAAAAAATCTTAGGTATGTAGTTTTGGAAATATAGTATGTATCTTTAAGTGCACATTGCCAGCTTTGTAGGAAATTAAAACATGGTTTATTTGTTAGTAAAAATTAGTTACATAAATGAAAATTACTACAAAACCTTAAGCTATTCCTTATTTGAGAAATAAAAATTAATTATCTTTTACAAAAAACTGAAAACAAAGTAAAAAAGCCACTTCAAAGTCTGTAACGCCTTGCAAGTATAGCTGCATTTGGATGTATGAGAACCACTCCATCAGCGTCGTTGGAGTACCTCCTGAACCTCACACCCCTCTTACCATCCAGTAGAAGCAAATGTAGATAGGACACAGGAATCTTGCAAGACCATTAAAAAAATACGAGGGATATTGACGCCAACTGGTACCGAACTGTGTTCACGTCTTCGATTGAAGATAATTTGATACCCAACTTACAGTGGAAACGCAAGATAGCGGAAATGGGTCTCTAGAACTCTCTGGGAAACTATGCAGCAGTCGAACTGGCTGAAATTCTTCAATCACCAGCTTTATAACCAGAAGCATGCAGCAGCCTGAACAGGCTGCTCGCTTTTTGGGGGTGATCTGGGTTGTTTGGAGTAGGAAGATAACCACCCAAGAGAATCAGTAGGCTAAGTGCGACTTCTAATTCATCATCTGAAGTGTCACCGCCACTGACTTTCGACCTGGTTCCAGATTTTGGAACCAGAACCAGCATTTTGCGCGCCTGATTTTGTTGCTGCAGCACAAAGTTGTCCAAAAAACATAATTTTTTATTACATGAATTTAAAACTCACATCGGCATATAATTTACAGCTTTAAATATTACTAACTAATAACATGATCCCTTTTTTATGCGATAAAATCTATGAAAAAAATCATAAAATAAATTCAACGAAAACCTGGCAATGTGTCTTCAAGGATACATTCAAAATTGAAAGTAAATCATTACGTATCTGACAGTGTGCATTTAGAGATACATTCGGACAATCCGCATCGTACAAGAATAATTATGCAAGTTTTGGGATGAAAAAACAGCACTATCATCAAGAAACCTTTATTTACTATCCATATTACTACAGATAATCACCAATATTCTTTGAAAAAAACACAGAAAATAATAAAAATTATTAGCCGATGCGTAGATGCCTGTCAACGGTCTGACATTTTGAATATTACTATTAAATCTGTGCAGCCTGTAGCGATTCTATACTGTGTAACACAATCTGTAGTATTTGGGCTAACGTTATATTAAAAAAACATTTAAAAATAGTTTTCGGTTTCTCCCCCATATTTTTGTTTTGGTCAACGTATCTCTAAATGCACAATGCCAAGAAAAGGGTTAATGCAGTTACTTCCCCCAATACTATGGTATCTGATCTTATTTTTTTTTAAATAACGACTTAATCATTCTCAACATAGGGACATGGAGTAAGTAGTAATTGGGTTTTTGTTAATTATCTGTTTTTAATAATAATATAATATCTATAATAAAAATGAAACCCGTTTTCCGTTGTCACGACATAACATGAAAACGGCTTGACCGATTTGGCTGATTTTTTTTTGTAGTTTTCTAATACTTTGTACAAGGTTTTTACGGAAAAAAATATAAAGAAAATCTCTACGCTAAGGTGGTACGAAGTTCGCCGGGTCAGCTAGTTTATGATAAAAAATAATAATAAAACCGCAGGAACAGCTAGTGGCAAGCTGTAGGTGCGCGGCGACACCTCGGACCCCGATCTCCAGAGGGCCCGGATTGATTTGGCCCTCGCCTCCTGGTTTGCCTTAACCGGCCGGCCAGGAGTGGAGTAGCAAGACCTATGCTCCAGGTTGGAAGTGTAAAATGTCATAAAGCCGGGGGGGGGGCATTGATTTTGATACCCCTATACTCGATAGGTTTTGACGTGGTTTTGAGATAAAAAAACATTTTTGAACACAATGTTATGGCGCCTAAAATCGACCATTTTATTATTTTTTCTTTTTCAATTTTAATGTATACTCTTTTTTACCCAGGAAAATGGCCTATCCATCCCTACCGCCGGCTGGGGGACGGCAGGTTATGTAGGGATCGAACCCACTAAAAACCTGGAGTGTTCCCTCTGCCGCATAGTGGTCGGCGCCTTGGGTACTAGAAACGACCTACCCTGTGCCACTCTCACAATAAAGACGAATTTAACGACACCTCTCACCCTGAAATCGATCAAACCGTTTAGGCTGTAGAGCGTGCCAAAGAAATATAATACATACACACACTCAGAAAACATAACCCTCCATCTGGAGCAGTCGGGTAAATTATCTAGACACGCGGCAGCGCAGCGTGCAAGCCAAGTTCAAGCAGAGGTTAAAAAAAATACCTACAATAGTTGAATAACTTTATAACGGAACCCTTATAGATTCGTCATGTCTGTCCGTCCGTCCGGTATGTCACAGTCACTTTTTTCCGAAACTGTAAGAGCTATGTTGAAACTTGGTACGTAGATGTATTTTTTTACACACAAATATTAGTACTCAAACACAATTTTTTTTTTCACCACACCCGTTACATGAGGGTTCTATGGAAAAGTCTTCAAAAGATATTGAGGTTTCTATTTTTTTTTTTCTTAAGTGGTAACATTTTTTGCGGTGAAGCCCACGGCCAAGCATAATTTTTGTATTGAACTTGGCTCTGCTTTTTTACATTTAAGTTTTTGGTGGGATAAAAATAAATGATCCGCAAGAAACAGACAAAGAAGTTTAGCGCCATCTGTTGACTAAAGATAGAACTGGCTTATAGGTGAATTCATATTTTAGTGCCATCTGCTGACATAGTCATGAAGCTATGTGCTGGTTAATTGTTTTAACTCATAGAGTTAAATAACTCTATGTTTTAACTAAACAACAATACTATTAATATTATAAAGTATTAATATTACGTATCTTTATTTTATTCAAATAAATCATACTTTTATGTACCTACTAAAGATTCAAGCAATGCCACCTAGTAGCAAATAAAAGAAACGCGTATGTATTTTTGCTTGATTTTCTCTTTTTGGAATTTATCCATTCTATTTCATATCCTTCATGAATTTAGGGCTGATTTTTCAATCGTCGGATAACTTTTAATTGAAGAATAAGTTTGGCACATTGACAGTTTTAGTATGGTAAATATGTCAAAATGACAATTTTATTCTTCAGATAAAAGTTATCTGACGATTGAAAAATCTGCCCTTAATAGAATAGAAAAATTAAACTAAAGCGTTCGTGTTCTCGACTGATAAGCTCTATCTTTATCTGTGGCCATTCAACAATATCCAAGTCCATTACCAATTGTTTAAAAAAATTAAATAGTGATGTGACATTGTACATACAGTATCGATTAATAAATCATCGAATGTCATCGATTATAACAAACTAATAAAAAAATCAAATAAATGTGTGTTGTATGAATTGACAGTGCGTGATAATATGTTTGTTTCCTTGGTATAGTAATTAAATACAGGCTTTAATTTTTAGTAATGAGTTTTTTTATTGATGTCTAAAATATTTTATAATATTTTGTTCTTGATAAATATTTATTTTAAAAGGATTGATTTGTTATACTTATGATTATTTAGAAAATTGAATTAACAAAACAGTATTTATTATTATATTTTTTTGGTATTTATGAGCTACAATTCTACACGATTGCCACACACGTTTTTATTTCAAAATAAATATGTTATGGACATTTTTTTATTTTATAGATGTTTTTTTAAGTTGAGCTTTTTAAATTAATATTAAATAACTAGTTTTTGTCTGCTAATATCTAAACAATGTTAAAAATTGGCGGCCGCTCGCGATTTCGTACGCGTGGATCCCGTTTTACCCCTTTAGGAGTGGAGTTTCGTAAAATCCTTTCATAACGGATGCCTACGTCATAACATCTACCTGCATGCCAGGCCTTGCGATCATTGCAAACGTTGTGATAGGGATAGAGACATGCGATTTTTTGTTTTACAAAGGTAATAATAAAGAATAACACAAAGTAATAAAAACTACTTGTTATGGGGGCAGATTTTTCTCAAAATGTATCAATTTTTTATTATTTGTTGCCATTTTCTGAGTATTTTATGTATTTTTTTAGTATCGGCTGTTATTAAGCATTATTACTGTTTTTATTTTATCAGGATACACCTCTTAGTTTAAAAGTTATTACGTTTTTTTTGCAATAAGTAATCGGATGAAAAAAAAAATCTATAAAAAATTAAAAAACAACTCAAAAAATTTTTGACTTCTTTTATGTCGACAAAAATAGGTCTAGTTTCATCTATTTTCATTTTTGTACACTTTATCGTGACACACTGTATATGAATCGATTATTTCGGTTGACATTCGAAGTTCGATAAAACCGGTCTATTATTAACATCCCTATTAAACTTCAAACTGTCTCTGGTGAGTCTGGTGTTGATGTGTGTGTGTATGTGTGTGTGTATTGGTGTGTATTCATTTCACGATTGCCAGCTGGGCGGCTCCGAATATTAGAAGCTACGACAAGATTTTTCAGAGTAATGTAAGTACGACTTAGATTTTATATTATTCTTATTTATTTACCATTGTTGCCACCATTATTAGTTTAGTTTAGTGTAATTAATTAAAATAAAGTGCTACGTGGTGTTTTTCTGCGTCTAGTTTAGAATCGATATCTACCTACACCTACCCACCAAGCTCTTTGTATTTACGAAAGTTAGAACTAAATTAAGTACAATAACCTTTACTACGATTTACTGATTATTACCGGATGTAATTGCAAGAGTTAAAATAGGATTTTCGTGACTTTACATTCGTATTATTACAGGTCAAAGTAAATTAAAACGGAAAATAGTTTTATTCGTTGTATCCATAATTAAATATATTCCAAACAGCTTACTAGCTATTTAATTTAAATAGCCAAACGATACTTTGAAATCTTTTAGCCTTTAAAACAAAGTATTTTCAAGTTTAATCAATTATTGGTAAACTAACTTTTAATCATAGTCTCTTATAAATTGGTGTCTTTCATCTCAAATAAAAGTGTGCAAGTATACATACAAATGACTAAATGTAATACTGATGAATACTGAATGTTAATACTAGTTTTAATAACTTACATTGATTGTTATTGTTTTTTATTGTTTATGCAATCTTATTTTAAGCTAAATTCCAATATTTTTCTATATCTATATCATTTTGCATCAAATTTGCAACGCGGAATGTGATTTTCTACTTTGATTTTGATTTTATGGATAACATGACTAACAATGCTTATCCTGACATTTCAATGTCTTTGAACCCAAAAGAGTAACGCGTAAGGTGAGGGGGTAGGTGCGTTAATAAGACTGCTATTTCAAAAAGGAAATAATAGTATACTATCGTTATGTCCCAAATTTGAAATGGAATGTATAATTTTAATTTGCATGTCCGAATAACATACCAGCATGGTGTCTTCTTTTATGATTTTTTAATTCACAGCAACAAATGATATCTTAAATGTATGAATAATATTGCATTAATAAAAAAATATGTGAATTGTAATAAGTTTAGCGGGTGACATTTCCATTATTTAACGATACCAAGTATGAATAATGCTTGTGATAAAATCAATCAAAAGAGTAGTATTTTTACTTTGCATGTTTAAGCATGAACTACCAACATAAATAAAATTTCTAGTATAGATTGCAATGAAGTATACTCAATAGAAGTAAATCATAATATTTTTGTAAGTAAATTTTTGGAACGGATATCATCATACTTCAAAATAATTATTGTAAATTAAATGTGTAAAATATTTTTGCTGTTCGGTCAAATAAGTTCATGCAGGTGAGGGTATTGGCTATGCGAGTGATATATTATTTGAAAGACGCTATTATATGTATTTCTGGCTTTCTATTTAATTGGATTTTAGAATCAATAAGTACTTTTGATGATGAATTAAGTGAAGCTGAATGTTTTAACACTGGTATTTCTATTAGGTAATTAGTGAGCATTTACTGCTTCATAGCTTTATTTGTGTTTTCAATGTAGTACTCAACGGTACACATGCATCAATCATTGAACAGGATGAATGTTTTTAATGTGCGCATGCATTTAGTCACATGCAATTTCATGAACCTACATGGCAACATGTTACGCATGTTTTAATCTATGTTATAGAAATAGAAATAGAAATATTTATTTGTTTTTACTTTCTAGCGAATTTTTATTTGCTATGCGATTTCATGTTTCAAATCTTAATTTTTTCATGAGACATAGAATTAATGCTGTGACATCTTATGGTCTATTTTAAGTTTAATAGGTTTAAAAAGCATCAATTAAATAATGATCTATCCCCTTACACATCCGATATTAAGCATATTTTATAACCAAAAGACAGACCACAATATTGCAAAGTATTAATTATGCAGACGGCTTAAAATTTAGGCTTCGTTCAATCCCCAGGATCAAGCGTTTAGCAAAGCCAGTCACAAACTGACAAAGTTACATTATGCTATTAAAATTCAGTGTAACTTCATCCAGGCAGTTGTTGAGTGCTATTCTTGGTATACAGGCCTACAGAGTAGTAAATTAGATTATATTGAAGTTTAATTCCTGAATAAGTTATTGCTTCATACATACAAATAGCAGTATCCATTTCTATTCTAATTATTTTTAACCAGTTTAAAAATATGACTCTCAATTCGGTTTTTTTTATTGTTTATAGCACTTTGAACATAAACCAATATTAATTTTATTAACCTACTAATATTATAAACGCGAAAGTTTGTATGGATGTCTGGATGTCAACATGTTTGTTACTCTTTCACGCAAAAATTGCAGAACAGATTTCGACGAAATTTTACAGTATTATACATCATTTTATCAGTTTTATTATTATGTATTACTTTTTCAAATTAATGTTTAATTAAAAATAAAAATTGTGACTGCAATTTTTTTTTACATAAACATACTATACTGTCTGTTATTGATACTGTAAAGTACTCTCATTATTATCAATACATACTGATAAGATAAATCTTAATTAAAGTTATTTTCTTTATTAATCTATTGGTTATTTGAAAACATTTTGAATACAAATAACGTTCTCGTCAACCTAATTTCGGCCTGTTTTCTTTAAATATTGTCTCGTTTCTAATAACCTCAATACATAGCGATTATTTATTACATATAGCTATTGTCAATATGTACAGTTAAAAGGTGTTGTTGCGTGAGTGCAAGTAACAGTAGCGGCAACAAGCGTGCGGAAACACGTATTAATGGAGAAAAAGCCGTGTAGATACACGAAAAATTTAAATTGTCGATAAAAGAGACACCGCTATCAGACTTCAACGAGAGCGAGCGTGATCGCCGACAGGTCGATGTACCCGTCAGCTAGGGTTGCCACACTCTAAAATAGTATCACCCTCTTTTTCATGTAGGCGTTCTTTATATTTTACGCTGCGCCAAGTACGCCAAAATACCTGAAACTGATTGTTACTGGTTCGTTTCGTTGGTTATGAGTAAGTAGTTTTATTAATGAGACTGTATTAACATTATACAAAGCCACACAAATTGGGCGTTTGAATGCAGCTATATGAAACAAAGTCATAAATAAATCTTTCTTGTGTAGATAATATCTATTATGACCTAAGACCAGCTCCTGGCCACCTCTTGACTTCATCATCAGCAGGACCCTGGTCATCATCTAGCACTAAAGTGCTCGAAAAGACAAATCCAACCAACCCAAACTGGATGTGATTTCGCCGTTTCGTTTAGAAGTTCCTATGGCCACCTCCAGACTCTATCCAGCTCTATGGTGCCATAATATTGCATTGTCATCGTACTTACATAAGTATACCCAGCTCAATCGGTAGAGAACTGGTCTTAAATTTAGTTGCAAGATTTGTCCCTCACTAACTAACAAGCGAAGTGCTTGTGAAAATGGTACGCATCTTTTTTGCGACCAGTCATCTTAGAGTATTATTACCATTTTGGAATCGTGGATAGTTGCGTCAACTTTATAAAAAACTTGTCGCAGTATTTTTCTTACTTTTTTTTTACAATACGCGAGTCAAAGTAGAGTGAAAGTAAAAATCTTTCAAAATTTTAAGGAAATAACATATTTTGATTGATTTTTGTGTAAAATCTGTAAGGATTCTGGAGGTTTTCAAGAGTTTGGATGAACAGCAGTACTACTTAGGTTGCCGATACAAACAAAAAACAGAAATATTTGAAAAATTGTAGTCGTGGTAATTTAAAATATCATAAGAGGTGTCAATTTTCGATGAGTTTCATAATTTATTGTGTAACTTTAAAAATATTTAAGATGATTTCTTTTCAAATAAGAAAAGAAATCTATCCTAAATATTTTTAGATAATTTTTTTCCTAAAGTAGTCTATGTCCACCCTGCGGCGCAGGCTTATCGTTGAATTTTGGGACATGTATATTAATTCGTCATAATAAATAAGTACTTAATTATTTTTCTACATTTTAGTGCATTTTTTTGGAGTCGGTTTAATTTTTTTTATTATTAATATGGGCTATTGTAATACAAAAATGTAGCTTATTATTTTTTGCAACTGGCAACCCTACCATCAGCTCCGCCGCGCCAGCCGGGGGCTATCTCGCCACGCATATTAGTCTCATGTCTCTATAGAAGTAGGTAGTAGGTAGCCTTAAACATTAATGGACTCAGAGATCCCGGCTTAGGCTTTAAGACTCCCCGCAGACCACAGACTTTTAGTCGGCCGAGGCCAAAAAATGTTTTGCCTAGTGTTTTAATCACTAAACTACTTACTGAATCGATTTTAACAAAATGCAAAGTGAAGTGATAAAATTTAAAATGGAGGTGTACAATTTTTTCAATTAATTAAGTTCTGATATTGTTCCTGTATGTATGACGATTGCTTAGCATAATAATACATTTTTATTATTTTCAACGATTGTTTTAATTTGAAAGTTAATTATACATGTTAAAAATCAATTAACTTAATTACTAATCATAGTACTTAACGTACCTACTTGCTTGTTTCATGTCCATTTTTTAATTCGCCAAAATGTCTGTTGCGCTCTGTCTGTACACCGTACCTGCGACATCTAAGTCAATCGTTTCTACAAAAACATATTGGATCCACTAGCTCCTAGAAACACCTATATTATCGTAGAAAGCAGTCATATTGACGGTGAATATTTTTTTAAACTAAGTAGGTATTGCACTTTGCAATTGACAGGGAGTGCGTTATTCGTACACTACTGTTGGAAAAGGCGTCGTATATGCACACACACACTCATACAGCCACAATCCACATGCACGCCCCGATTATGTTTTTTTAACCATTCGCTTCTCACTCTGACTGTGAATACTAGTGATTACGCCTCTGTACAATCAATACCAGCTGTGTTTGGTGTTTTAAACACTTACTTCGATAAAACCATGCCGTTTCGAATTTTAACGTCATTTACGACCGCAGCCAATTATATTTACACTTTAAATATGTAATTGCCTTGCCACTTGCAACTTACAGTTTTTTTTTTCATAAACACCAGCCAAAACCACAAAGAACGCGCTGTCAAGACTATAGAATTTGTGTGTAAATTATGTGATGTCACTCAGCATATGCAGAAGTTTATTGGATTCAGCTCTTGAAATCAAATATTACAAATAAAAATTACCTCTTTTACCTATAATACATAGGTATATTATGTTTTTCAATCCTCTTCTCATCACTACCGTTTGTCATATTATAGTTGTCATTAAATCATAACATTCTCAAATCAAGACACATCAGTCAGTGCCAGTACAGATGTATAAATATAATCTATAGACGTCTGTATATCCTTCCTTCCGTTCGATGAGCACCAATTATTACTAACAGTAAAAAACCCTTTGCTTGCGTAAACAAGACTAAGTGTGAGAAATCGAAAGATTACCATTGTTTTAATGCCAACATAAGTCTAGTTAAGGAAAATTCCTGTTCATGGTTGAATGTCGGTCAATAATGTTGGGATCATGGTAAAGATGTAGTAAATCAAGCACCTAATTACAGAAACAATATTGGTGTAACAAAATATAGATACTTCCTGGATTATTATGCAAGGTACACGTGTTAAAACCTTGAACCTAACGGTAACCTGTTTAGGAGCTCCTTTATTTATTTTAATGAGTTCAAAATTTCGAGTAAATTGCTTCAATAAAGTAATAAATATAAATTCTATTAAAACGTTTGAAAGTAATTCAGAAACGGAATGTTCTTTGTAGCAATACAATAAATAACAAAAGAACTTAAGCGAAGGTCACGTTATAATACAGTTACGAAAAAAGTTAGAAAAGTGAGCTTACTTTAACCAACCAGGCTATAGGAGGCTTCCGGCGACTGGGACCGCAATTAACTGGGACCGCGGTCCCAGTCGCCGGATGCGTAAAAATTAAATAATTTTCTTCCGGCGACTGGGACCACTCATGGATTTTAGTACTGTACCAATTTTGGATTGAATAATATTTTCTTTTAAGTTATCTATGAGTGGTCCCAGTCGCCGGAAGAAAATTATTATTTTTTCATGGATCCGGCGACTGGGATCGCGGTGCCAGTTAATTGCGGTCCCAGTTGACGGAATCCTCGGCTATAGGTTAATCTAATCGGTACGGTCTGGACTACGCTCTATCACCTTTGCAGGTGTCGATAAGGGGTACATGAGAGGAGCTGATATTGTCATGTTTTACCGTGGCAATAGTGCTACGCATCTTCTGCCGTGGGGATGCCAGTAGGTTACGTGTTACTTGGGACTCGAGTGACTTCGACCTTCGACCGAGAGCCCTGCCTTTCCTCTATCCGCTATAACGGAACGACATACAGCTCGGTTATCGTACGCTCCGCGCGAGCGTTCTGTTACACCTTCATTACAAAACCTATCTATACTAATATTATAAAGAGGAAAACTTTGTTTGTTTGTTTGGTTGTAATGAATAGGCTCAAAAACTACTGGACCGTTTTTAAAAATTCTTTCACCATTCGAAAGCTACATTATCCACGAGTAACATAGGCTAAATTTTATTTTGGGAAAAAATAGGGTTCAGGGGTCCAAGCGCGCGAAGCCGCGGGCGGAAAGCTAGTTAGTTATATCCTAGTTAAATTAATTCACTAAATAAAGTCACAAGCATAGTTTTTGTTGTTGCTTACTTATTTTATTTCTTTATTCTCCCAATACTAGTTGCTTAAATAGAATTTGTGTTGATTGTAACTGTACATGCATGCGAACGTCCTAGAAATGCATTTAAGCGAAGGATTCTTTGCGTTTGGTCCAAGCGAACGAAATGACCGAAGGCTAAGCGCGTTAAAAAAGACTCATTTTTATTATGCAACAACGTGCCGCGATGCCGTTCGCTTGGAAGTTTTGTTATGTACACAGCTACCAGCGATTATTTTAATCCATCTTTCTTCTATTTCTGCCGAGAACTTCATAAACATTAAATGTGTGTAATATTTTTAATGCATCAAATAAAATTAATAAAATACAATTAACGAGATTTATGTCTTTTATAATGTAATGGAATTGTTAAATCCGAAGAAAATGCTAATCACTTGGCGCAACTAGACCAATCCAAACCAATCAGTGTGTATTTATTTACTCTTATTGTATTTATGAGTCACGGCGATATAAATGTTACAACAAGTCGAAACGTTGCAGTCATTACCGCATCGTCGGCATGGCAGGTTGAATTAGAGAATGGCCGTACGTGTCAAACCGGACCGTGAGTCACGGTTGCCTACCCACGTGGTGCGGCCGTCCTCGTCTTATGCGTTTTTTTGTTCAAAAACAATTAGGTGTGGTTTGGTTATACGTACGCAATCGTTAGCATCGACACCGTAGATGCGTTATTGTTTTACTATAAAAAAACAATAATTTCAGTTAAGTTATTGAAACCACTAAAAAATCAGAGTATGAACAATTGTTTGAATTTCCAACAGCTACATTAACAAGTTCAATTTAAATTATGATAAATAAAAGAGCCCCAATTTAGAAGTGCATCATTACGTTTTTATGCAAAGATATTTTAATGTTATGATAGAGCATCCATTTCATATTCGAGTGCTGCACTTCAGACAGCCTCAACGAGGAGCACGAAGTTACTGAACCGCGAATAAAGTTGGAGCTCTGACGTCAATGGAAAATAAATAACAAAAGCATCCCCCAACCGTGCCTATTTATTTAGTTAGGAACACGTGAACTTATATCTTGGTTTGTTTTGGTGTATTCTGATGAATTAAAAATACATTTAAATAATTATTCCAAGAAAAGTCCTGCAACTAAAATCCTCACCCTCAATATATTTTTGCAAATAACGATTAATTGATAGCAACTTCTTTTCTTTTGCAGTGCAGTGTAACCAGTGTTCCAGTGCAGTATCCCAGTCGCCACACTTGTTTCGTCAACCCCCGTTTCGTCTTCACCATTCCTTGAAGGTAAATTTCTTTATTATGTAATGTTTCTTTGTTGTTTCTATGGTATTTAAACCTTCTATAAAACAGTTATTTTAGAAATAGTCCCTGCGTAGTTTTGCTAAATATTATCATTTAGAGACTCCTCGTTACGTAATTGCCGTATGAGTAATCTTCCATTTCCCATTATTTAGACTCATGTTATTATTTATGGAATGTTTTAGACTATACCTAGTACTATCTAAATTGTGCTGGATATGATAACTGAACAATGCACTGAAACTCGTATTTGATCAGTTAACTTATTGATTAATTTGCTCGTTAAAAATTTAACGATTTCCTAGTTATCAAACTTGAAGACTAAAACACGATTTTTGTAGCACAATATCCAAGCTATCGACTGTTTATACTTAGACTGAGCGTGGGTGACGCATACCCTATTAAAGTGTAACCTGATTTGCTTGTCTGCCGAAGTCAACACTAGAGCCTTCGGCGCTCCCCTTTCTTGAGAGCCTTTTGTTGATATCTACAAACAAATTTAGGATGCATATCAAGTTTACGTCTACCCAAGTGATGCTTTCGAAACTGTCAAGACAAAAATAATTGGCAAGTCCCTTAAATGTCTCCGGTTACCAACCAACCTTCCGTCAAGTACATTATCCCAGGGGAAGAATACGTGCTTATGAATATTTTACGCTCGGTTTGGCTGCAGCTAGGATGCAAACTCGACGTGTTTATTTAGAGCGAAATACATAGTATGAAAACAAAGCGTAATTTTCAGGTCATGTTGTTTGAAAGGTTGTCGATAACTAATAATAAAATTGTACCAAATGATTGGCAGCAGTTGTGGTTAGAACAAAGTATGTAGTTTTAGAGGAATATGCGTATTTACAAAATTTCCTGAAACTTTGTCTCTGATAAGTCAGTCCGACACGCATAGCGGTTACGCCCTGTCTGTCACACCCTCTGGGGTATTGACCTAATACCTACCTCATCGAATTAGATAGCCAATTTGATGTCCTACATCTAACGTTACTGAACCAACTAATATCGTTTGGTTAAATAGGCAACAGTTAGGTAATGCAAACTTTAACATTGTCTGTATTTGTTCGTGGAAGGAGGTCACAGAAAAACGTATTCAACAAATGAAACTGAAACATCTTTCATTACGTTCATTCATTCAAACACATGGTATTTGTATTGTTATGAGAATTTAGGTGTGTCAGATTTTTTCATGTTTTGTGTACCGCATCGTTTTTAAGTTGCTAGTGGTTTCAGTTTTGAGGCATGTGCTTTAGTTAGGGCTGTCACTTACCTAGTTTTGCTTAACGTGTGAAGCTTTTTGATAGCGAGTAATTCAGGCCATTGCCGCTTCTGTGTAGTTTTTTTAGCACATAGCAGGACATTGTTCGTTTGGAAACATAGGTGCTTGATCCGGCGTGAGTGAGGTTTGATATCCCATAACCCAAAGAAATGCGACATCTGTATATTCGATTCCAGGGCCATAGCTCTCTGGCTGTATGTGCCAACTAGTGTCGGCGGTAGATGGATAAAATGTTATCAAAGAACATGATATTGTCAGCATTAATCCATTTATTATGACAATTTATTTCTATGGGCGTACCACATCTTCGGCTGATGTTATGTATTATTTTTCACCTTATTCATGCTGTATTTAATTATCAACTTGTATGACAAATTGATAGTATTAGTTCCTGTGTGTTATTATAACCCATCTGTCAAAATTTCACATAGAAATGACTCCGTTTGAGATTTCAAAGTAATGTAATCATATAGGTACTTAGTTATCCGTCCGTAGGCTTAAGCAGCCGCGTCATTGAACCAAGTGATTACAGTGAACGTCAGTGTTGCAGTAATTGAGTATTATACTGATTACCTTTGCCGGAATGCGGCCTTTTAGTACTTCACTTGAAAATCATCTGCTCATGCAATGTCTGTTTATATTATTTTTATTATTCGGTCTTGTGCAATCGTTAGATTAAATTCATTTATAAATTATTAATTGGATTCATAGTTAATTGTGATGGTATCTATTTATTCAATTATTGCGTCAATTATTCATGATTTACAGAACATTATTGCCGGTAGTTTTTTGTTTTAGACATTGATAGAAACACTATTTTTGTATTTCAATAAGTATATTTATTAGTGTTCAAAAACCGTCAGCAAGTAGCCTCAGTCAGCCCTAGATGTGTCGTGCGGCGTGCGCAAACCGCACACGAGCGCGCCACGTACGGCGGCCTTCATGCTTAGTGGGCGGATGACCGCTCCGCGCGGATCACTCGACTTTCACCCACGATTGCGATTTCATCAAAACAAAACATTTCTACACCGTCACTCGCTCACACCGCCCTACGTTTAAATTCTTTATAATTCCCCACGTGTACTGTGCAGTGTATTGTGTACGCAAAATCATTTCCCCCGACATCGCATTGTATGTGCATGAAGTTCAGTGATGCTTTGTTCATGTGGTTAATTGTATCAGTCACAGCTCAATTTTATTTAATGAGCCAACGAAGAATCCGGCTAGGGTGAAGTTTATCAACATTACTAATTAAAATTTCAAGCGACGGATTAATCCACATAATTTTGAACCCGAAACTAGTTTGACTTTAATCATAAACTCTTATTAACTGGTATTCAGTCTTTCTGAACCGCTTGAAAGTTTTCAGTAATTGCATGTGTCCCTAGTAAGTTTCCCAATGAAGTTTGAGCCGGTTAGATTGTGAATCGGGTGATGTAACCGCGAGGTAGTCGTTCGCATTGATGAATGGTGAGCTGATGGCGTGACGCGCGTGTTGGTGCAGAGAGGCGAGGAGCAGGCGCGGGCGCGAGAGTGCCCTATGTGGCTGACCCCGTGCCCACGACCATGAAAGTGGACGCCGACGCCCGAGAGCCCGCCGCGCCGCTGGCGGCGCCGGGGACGCCGACCGCTAGTAATACTGAATCGCCTGTGTCATCCCTGGACGGTTTGTTGGTTTAACTAACACACTAACGCACCTCACACCCCTGCATCCTAACGGTTGTGGAACTCACCAACATTAACCCCGCTATCGCTGCTTGTGGAATGGTAATATTCACTAATAACAGCTTTTTATCACTTTTTTAGTTATCACGTTAAAATTGCGTTCGCGTTTCGTATACATTAATTACCCTGAGCCCGTAATTACCCAGATTCGAACATTACTTTCTAGAAACCTGTAGAATATGATTTGTTCATTGGTCGGTCATCATTGATTAGAGAATCATTTTTATAAACAATCAGTATTGAATTATACATTTTTGGATTTACCATTACTTAAATAAATAACGTAGTTGACATTATTTAAGAAAGTAGCAAAATTAAACCGTCGTTCCTAACCTTTGGAATGGTGCTTGTAATTAAATGAATATAAAATATGTGCCCGAAGGTACTTTTTAGAATTTGTAAATCACAAAATATTTTGTAAGATACATAGATCGAAATATTTAAAGGAAGTTATTTATTAAGTTAGCAGTTATAATAATAATAATAAAAAATTCTTCAGTAACTGAAAACATTATATAATTTAATATACTAAATGTATACAGGTGCAGCATTACTCTTGCGTGCGAATGAACAATTTACGACAGATGCTATTAGTTGATGTCCATTGGATAACGAAGTTACAATGTAATGACAACAGAGACTTTGTAGGTAAAACAAAAATAAATAAATAAAAACCGAAACCATGAAACAGTCCGTAAATAAATTATCTATTTTAACAACAAACCAGATTTGGCGTTATCTTTTAACGTGCACGCGTACCTAATCCATATCTAAAAATAATCATAATCTGAGTTTATTATGCACTCTGACGAGGTTAACTAATTTAGTTTTCTCCATATCTTTTCCTTGCATAATGAGAGAAAACTGGGCAAAATGATGTTATTTTAGCATTAATTCACCGCTTTACATTCATTCAGTAGATTGCACATAACATAGCTGTATAGGCAGGCTCATATCTAAACCATAAAACTGTTATAGTTATCAGTAGCCAAGCCATGAATCATGGAAGTACTTAGTGCGGCGTACAGTTCCAATAGCAGACTCAACTCGGATGTAATTGGAAGACGGGAAAACACTTAAGTTGATTAACAAAGCATTTAAAGAGATAATAGGTATATTTAAAAATGTATTAGCATTTGAATGTGTTTGTGTCGTTCACGTTTTAGAAATGGTGAATGGTGATAGATCGGAGTAATGGCATTATTGTTAAATTCCAGTAAATAATTACATTCACACTCACCCTGGAATTCAAATGTTAGGTTTGGACGGTGTGTACTGTAGTTGTGGTCAAGTAATTTCATGTTGTTATCATAAACGTTATATTACAAAGCTTTGTAATACACGCATAAATAATTGATCTGTAAGTATGAGGTAAACGTAGAATGTCATAACATGTCCCAACTCGGCCACTGGCTCCCTTACTATAAAAATAACATGTGCTTTGAACGGTTTTAAAATGGTATACCCATACACTTTAAACCAGCGCTTTCAAGGTGCGTGTGTATTTTATTAGTAAGGGGGTTAGCCTATAAATATGTTCCCTAACTGGGATTGAAATAGAAGTTCAGTCTTGTAAGACATTTCTTTTGACATTCTGCGTAAGAGTCAAATTCATATTTTAATATCCGCATTTATCTAATAGTAACATTTTGTTACTAAAGGTTAAATAAATATCCGCACATGCATTAAAGCTTATCTTTTGCTCAAAGTGACGCAAAAGATTAAGTGACGAAATTTTGCTATTAGAAGTAAAAAAGTGCAGATAAAAAAACTGGCTGTTGTTTGCGTTACACCTGCATGTTGTTAATTTGGCTGTGTCCTGCCCGTAGACTGCCGGTCGGTGCAGGAACCTGAGACGATCCCGACGCCCGCCCGGGCGCTACTAGCCAAGCTGGAGGAAGAAAACCGGCGCATTGAGGCAGACGCGAAGAGCGCCTCCCTCCCCACGGTCCATAGTCGGAAAAGTTCCGACACTTCACAGATATCGCTGTTATCGGGTAAGTCATAGTCGCACAGAGGCAGACGAAGTTCTGACACTTCACAAATTAATATGGCATGTCATAGGCGCATTGAGGCAGACGCGAAGAGCGCCCACCTCCTCATAGTCCATAGTCGGAAAAGTTCCGACACATCACAGATATCGCTGTTATAGTTCCAAAATACTGGACTGTCCTGTCGATGACATTGACAGTGGGGCGCCACCGTCAATACCGGATCGCTGGTTCAGATTTTTGCCATGTTGGAAACCATATAGTTGAACGATGGTAGCGTCCCCCTGTCATTGAATTTTGCGGGACAGTTCAGCGTGGGTCATCTATATCGGGTAAGTCACGGCCGCATAGAGGCAGACGTGAAGTTCTGACACTTCACAAATATGGCATGTCAAAGGCGCATTGAGGCAGACGCGAAGAGCGCCCACCTCCTCATAGTCCATAGTCGGAAAAGTTCCGACACATCACAGATATCGCTGTTATCGGGGTAAGTCACGGCCGCATAGAGGCAGACGTGAAGTTCTGACACTTCACAAATATGGCATGTCAAAGGCGCATTGAGGCAGACGCGAAGACCGCCTCCCTACCCACGGTCCATAGTCGGAAAAGTTCCGACACTTCACAAATATCGCTATTACCTATCGGGTAAGTCACGGGCGCATAGAGGCAGACGTGAAGTTCTGACACTTCGCAAATATGGCATGTCAAAGGCGCATTGAGGCAGACGCGAAGACCGCCTCCCTGCCCACGGTCCATAGTCGGAAAAGTTCCGACACATCACAGATATCGCTGTTATCGGGTAAGTCATGCGCACAGAGGCAGACGAAGTTCTGACACTGCACAAATATGATATTGTCATAGGCGCATTGAGGCAGACGCGAAGCCTTCCCAACGTGCAGCGGAAGAGTTCTCACACTTCACAAATATCGCTATTATCGGGAAAGTCATTAGGCATTTGCAGTGTATAAAGGGCCTCATTATTGTATTTTAGCGACATATTATCTTCTCGCATTCAAATAAACTATTGTCTACTACTAATCACTAGAGATACGCTGGGGCAGGAAAGTTCTTGAGTGGCGACCACGAGCCGGAAGACGTAGCGTGGACAGGCCTCCCACTAGGTGGATCGACGATCTGGTGAAGGTTGCGGAATGTGCCTGGATGAGAGCGGCGCAGGACCGGTCTTTGTGGAAATCCTTGGGGGGAGGCCTTTGTCCAGCAGTTCACGTCTTTCGGCTGAAACGAACGAACAGATACATCTATTTCTAATAAAGGGCGGAAGTCTTTTTTGAAACTGGCCCTAGTTCCAAAATCGTAAGATTTCCATAAATCTGAATCCCAATAGAAATCCGCCACGCAATTTGGTTTTTAAATAATATTCAGCGCCGCAGCTATTACACTGACCGTCAACTCATTAGTCGCGTTGTATTCACTTCGTATTCTCTGAAATTTTATTGTAATCTGTTACCCAATGCTTCGTTACAACACTTATTTCAGACTTACTTTCGAAAAACTGTTGGTAGCACGAACTTCATTGTAAACATCACTGATTAGTATAGACTAGTGAACTTGTGCAGGTATTTTATCTTATGTTATCAATGGCAGCGATAAGGAGATCTTACACTCGTGCGCGTGTGATTAAGATGTTTTTATATTTTGCAACATGAACCAAAACGAAGATCAGTATACGAAAAACGTTTTTGAGTTCTACCTGTCGCTTATTAAGGATAACATTTTATTGTGTTTGTATAACAGTGTTTATGTAACTTTATTAGAGGTTAAGGTTGTATTGAATTGAAAGAGTGTTTTTATTTGTAGCGACGAGTTCGAGTCATGAGGTGGAGCCGAGGGCAAGCTGCAGTAGCAGCAGCAGCAGCAACGGGACCGGCGAGGAGGACCTCTGGGGTCTGTGGGGCCGTATAGTCAGTAATTGGGAGACCGAGTGGAAGCGGCGCAACCAGTTCGTCCGGGACCTGGTTCGCCAGGGGGTGCCACACCACTTCCGCGGCATCGTGTGGCAACTCCTGGCCGGTGTCGACTCGTCCCCGGAGAAAAAGCTTTACGCGACGTATATTAAAGTTAGTATCTAATAATCACACTAATATTATAAAGGCGAAAGTTTGTGAGTGTGTATGTTTGTTACTTCTTCACGTCTAAACAGCTGGAGCGATTTTAATAAAATTTGGTATGGAGTTAACTGACATTCTGAATTAACATAATTATAGGCTTCATTTTACCGCGAGTAACACCGCGATGCACAGCCCTAATATTGCTCGTGGTAGGTCCTAACGGAAATTAATTAAAAGGAAATTATCCTGATGTATTGAAATCAACATAAATAAAAGCTGGCTACTACGAAAACTTCATCGTTGACTTTCAATCTGCCTTGTAAAACGTATTTTTATTTTTTTCGTATCATATTTTCAGGCCAAGTCTGCTTGTGAGAAGGTGATACGTCGCGATATCGCGCGTACATACCCCGAGCATGATTTCTTCAAAGAAAAAGACGGACTGGGCCAGGAGTCTTTGTTTAACGTCATGAAAGCGTACTCGCTCCACGACCGGGAGGTCGGATATTGCCAAGGGTCCGGATTTATTGTCGGGCTTCTCCTTATGCAAGTAAGTCAAACCTTTTTAAACCTTAAAAACATCATATCTTGTCCTATAACAGTGACAGGAAGCCGTTAGATGCAGGCCGTTTCCATTCTCTGAATTTGTTATGTTAATAACAAAAAAACTAATTGCCCTTCATGTGTTGAAGTAATAAATAAAGCTCGTGTTATTTAGCTATTTGAATATTATGCATAATACTCGCCGGAAATCGTTTGAAGGTTAATATTATAGCCGAAAATATATTTTCTGCGTTCGGTCTGACCGGACTGAATAACCCTCGTTATATCCTTCAGTTTGTGGATGGAAAATAAATGCCGCTGGGGCTTACTGGTTTTAAATTATGAAATATTGTTGATGCCAAAAGACGATCATCATCTTCATGTTCTGTTTCAACAGCACTGTATTAATCCCGAACAAATCTAACTCCGTAATCCTAGCTAGGTCCTAGGTCAAGTGATACGGCATAATGTGATTTCCAGTCTGTTCCCTACAGGATGTTTCTCTGCCTCCATTATGACACTGCAAAAGTCAATTACAGGCCTTTTTTGGTTGTCCGTGAACTAAAGGAAATGTTTTGGCAGTACATACAGAGTAATAAATACCAATGAATGAGTAGGTCATCTTCATAGAAACGCACCGAGCGCGGTTTGTATGTGAGCGCGCCAATATACGTATGCGGCGCGCACGCACACACTGACAAAATTCGGCGCACTTCACCGCTAATCCCCGCTAAATTTTGTCAGTGTGTGCGTGCGCGCCGCATACGTGTTGGCGCGCTCACATACAAACCGCGCCCGTGCGTTCCTATGAAGATGACCTACTCATTTGAATTTACTCTGGTACATACAACATTCACACTTTTCGATACATAGTTACGCATCTGCCGTATCAATATTAAAATATAAAATCTCATTTGTAAAATTTCGTATGAATCATAACGTTAATCATTGTAAAGTTAAACAAAATTAACAAGTAGCGAGTCATTCTGTACACAAAAGTCCCTGTTTGTACTGTCAAGTTGCGTTTATATTGTGACCAATTTCTTTTTTTCTTCGCTAAACACCGGCCATTGGTTGCAGATGCCCGAAGAAGAAGCGTTCGCTGTTTTAGTGAACATAATGCAACAGCATAGAATGCGCGACATGTTTAAACCCAGCATGGCAGAACTAGGCCTTTGCATGTTCCAGCTTGAGAAATTAGTTCAGGAGTTGCTTCCAGAGTTGAACGCACATTTTACGGCTCAGGTAATCTTCTAAATATACTATAACTCAAAGGTGACTGACTGTCTGACTGACTGACTGACATAGTGATCTATCAACGCACAACCCAAAAATACGGATTTAGAACTGTTTTTCAATGGGACGACTTCTGAACGTCAGCGAGATCTTGACTGTCAAAATACGTGAATTAGGCCACTGGTCGCACAGTTCCATGTTCGTGTGAATCAGTATTCTGTAGTTTGCTATGCAGCCGCAGCTTGAAACTGTCGATACTAGCTGCTTCAGGCTGTCCGTGAATGTCGGGCCTTACTCTGCTTGTGAATACAATTTGATATGTTAATTGTAATTTATATTTCCTTTCAGAGCTTTACTACTTCAATATACGCAAGCAGCTGGTTCCTTACCTTGTTTACTACAACATTGTCCTTACCACTGGCATGTAGGATCATGGATGTCTTCTTATCTGAGGGCATTGAGATAGTTTTTAAGGTCGCACTAGCTATGTTAACTCTTGGCGAATCACACATGTTGTCTTTGGACATGGAAAATATATTAAAGGTAAATTTATATTATTCCCTGTTGTGAATGAAAAACCTATATCTTCGAATAAATAAATTGTTCAAGAAAATTATTGGAATCTCAAATATACTTATTATTTCAAAAATTTGGTCCTTTTACAGTTTATTCAAAAAGAGTTGCCCGCGAAAGCGGAAGCAGACCAAGACGCATTCATGGATCTGGCTTATTCAATCAAAGTTAACCAAAAGAAAATGAAAAAGTATGAAAAGGAGTATACGGTGATAAAGACGAAAGAACAGGGTGACATGGCAGTATTAAGAGTAAGTTGACAGATCACATAACTTTGCAAAATTACAATGCATAATTTAAAAGCACCCGGATTCAAATACGAATTTGCGCTTATCGTACAGATTTTGTGCGACTCTTTCGTTTACAATCATTTAGATAGAATTCGAATACTGAATTGTCTCTGTATGGAATCAATTTCTATTTTTAACCCAATCTGGTGAAACTAAAACATTCCTGGTGATGTAAAAAATATTATTATTTACTATTATTAAGACTTAGTGTGCGTCAGAACCGCGGGGTGTGCGTCAGAACCGCGGGTGGGGTATCATGAAATCGAATGAAACATATTCTGGTATTTAGTAGTGTTTTACTATTATTTGATAGCGAAGATAAAAATTTTAGTACTTATCTAATAAACAAAATTAAACGAAAAACAAAGTTCCACCGCCAACCTGACGTCAGGATGGCGGGTGGGTAGTTGAACGGTGTACAATACTTAGAAACTGTAAATGCCAATTTTTAGTATCTCTTCATTAAATAAATAAAATAATGTTAATTCTTATCTACGCCTTTTTATTTACTTGTGAAATATATTTTTTTCAATGTCGGAAGCCATACAAATTTTTTTTTGTTTAGTTTCAAAAGTTCTCTGATTAAAACAGCATTAAACAATAAATGAGGTGCACTGATATTTAATACATATCTACAAGTATTGCATAGTAGAGTAAAAAGATTTAGTAGTTCTACTAAATACAAGATGAAACGATTAACAAAGTCCGCCGCCGTCCATTCTGACATCAAGTTGGCCGGTGGAAATAAAACGGTGTAAAATGCATAAAGTATGTGGCACAAGGGTTTATTATTTATTTATTTAAGGCTCACAAAACAAGTTAGTCATATTTAAGTACAAATTACAATCCATAATTTAATCTAAGCCGCGACTCTTAACATGTGGGCGCACAGAATGGTTATTAAAAATAATGAAATAAATAATATTTAAAGATGTTAAAAGTTATAATTTTAAAATAAATGTAAGTAGTTACCAAAGGACTATTATAATAAGTTAACATCTATAGTCTTTATGCATTTTACACCGTTTTATTTCCACCCGCCAACTTGATGTCAGAATGGACGGCGGCGGACTTTGTTAATCGTTTCATCTTGTATTTAGTAGAACTACTAAATCTTTTTACTCTATTATGCAATACTTGTAGATATGTATTAAATATCAGTGCACCTCATTTATCGTTTAATGCTGTTTTAATCAGAGAACTTTTGAATCTAAACAAAAAAAAAATTTGTATGGCTTCCGACATTGAAAAAAATATATTTCACAAGTAAATAAAAAGGCGTAGATAAGAATTAACATTATTTTATTTATTTAATGAAGAGATACTAAAAATTGGCATTTACAGTTTCTAAGTATTGTCACAGAATAAGTAATAGTACAGGTACAGAAGGATTACTCCGCAAGACGATTTAAATAAATGCGAGTCTTGCTACGACGCGATACAGTGGAATTCAGCTCGCACAGCACTACGTACCTACAATTTTATTCACCTACAAGTTTTGTCTCTTTCTATCGCGTGCCTCTGAACTCTTCTTACGCTGTTAGGGTTGCTGTCTAGTGAAAAAATAATTAATCTACTTATTTGTAATGAGGTACGTATGTAGGTAAGTATGCATTCATTATGGAAATCCTTCATAGTAGGTTAGGTTCCTATACTATCCTAAGAATTATTGATTACCTACATGGCCAACATACCTTTCAGCATCTTTGGAAAGCGAAAAAAAAAAGATAAATCCGGTAGATTACTTTTCGTTTAAACACCCGAACGCCGCACAATATTTCTTTCTCTTTATGTCCATTTTTAAATAATACTTCGATCATAGAATAATAATCATACTACTACAACGCACGCCACGCGCCAGCGTCCTGACGAGCGCGCACGTGACACTCGACTGATATAATCCCCGCCGGCGGGGCGCTTCGCTGTAGGTAATTATCGGATGTACCACGCGGAGTGAGCCAGGCCTGGTATTGTACACCGTTCAACTACCCACCCGCCATCCTGACGTCAGGTTGGCGGTGGAACTTTGTTTTTCGTTTTATTTTGTTTATTAGATAAGTACTAAAATTTTTATCTTCGCTATCAAATAATAGTAAAACACTACTAAATACCAGAATATGTTTCATTCGATTTCATGATACCCCACCCGCGGTTCTGACGCACACTAAGACTGTGTTAGGGTGAGTTGCACCACCTAAATTTAACGGTAACTATGACGATAATCGGTGCATTTTGTATGGAGTTTGACAGATTTTTGACGTTTGTCAAAGTTAAAGTAAGATGGTGCAACCCAGCCTTATTGATTGTATTTCTCATTTAGAATCCCTACGAAAGTCCTAGTTAATTTAATTTATAAACTTAGGGATCTTGTTATTTTCTTGTTATACGAAATAAATACTACCAACACATACTTAAATTCACAGTGTCTCCGGCAAGAAAACAGGCTGTTGAAGCAGCGCGTTGAGTTGCTGGAGAAGGAAAGTTCATCTTTAGCGGAGCGGCTGGTCCGAGGACAAGTGGACCGCGCGGAGGGCGAGGAGGAGACGTTCGCGCTNTTTTTTTATAGAAGAAACATTCTATTCTACAAGTTATTCAATTTCAAATTGCATTATGAATACTACGGTTGTATCTTTTCAAAGAAAATTGTATTTTAAAGTCATAATACGTGGATTAGTCCGCACTCCGCACTAGTCGCGTCAAGTATGGTAAATTACTACGTACTAAGTGGAACAGGTATTTGGATCACGTATTAATAAATACTTGGAATAGGTGCACCTAGTATCAAATTTACCTAGTATAACCCATCTCTAATTATTATGTATAATTACATTATGCATTCATTCCTCACATCTATATTCTTATTTATTTGTCTATTTTGCAATGCTGCTCTCAGCAGACACCATTCCCCAAAAAATCAATCACAACTTTTATAAAAAAAAAACTCTTTATTCTGCTCTTTAAAACTTAATTAATTTTAAATTACCTGTAAATTAAGATTTTTGTAAAAAAAAAAGTAGTTTAATTGAATTGACAAAATAGGCAAGTCACTATTATATTGCCATACAAAATCTATGGAAGACTGTAATTTTGACAGTTTAAAAAAGTAAATCCATTGATAAAACGGGACTATTCCCACCTCTCGTTCCCACCACTGCAACTCCTGTGTAGCCAGGATCAACAGCTTGACCGCCACAAAAACCCAATTAATGAAGGTCAAGTTTGTCCCGGGGGAAAGTTAAACTGTCATTGGATCCGCAACAAAATTAATCAGAAGAACATAGGAGGAGTTCGAAATTAAGGTTCGACTTCAATTGATAGTGTCAACGTCTAAATGGACAATTTGACACCATTCTCCAATAATTCTAAATCACAACTTTTCTAAAAAGACACTTCATTCTGGCCTTAAAAACTTAATCAATTTTAAATTACCTGTAAATTAAGATTTTTGGTCGCATTGTAATTGAAAAAAGTAGTTTGAGTTGACAAAATAGTGACGTCATTTGCTTGTAGTGCCATACAAAATCTATGGGAGAGATTCGTTTTGACAGTTTTAAAAAGTACGTCAATTGATTGGTGGTGTCAACATGTCTATTCAAAGAGTACGTTTCGTAACAGAACAACTCGCGTCAGTCTTCGCTGGAGGGCACCGAGGGCAACAGCGCCAAGGGCGAGGAGTTGGCGCGGTGCCTGCAGCGTGAGCTGGTCCGCGCCCGCCTGGACGCGGCCGAGCGGGAGGCGACCGAGCGGGAGTTGCTCTCGCGGATCGCCGAACTCGAGAGCGAGCACAAAAGCTTGCGCCGGCAGCACGTCGACAACAATGTCGCGCACCTCCAGGTCAGTACCTTAAAGTTCCGTACCTCAAAGGGAAACAACGGAACACATAAGGGATCACTTTGTTGCCCGTCCGCATAGAAAAAACAAATAAGAAGGGTCCGTGGCCGAGTCCCCCTGTGTTCGACGCACCCGTGGTCGACGCCCCCGGTCAGATAGAAGCAATTTTTAATCAAATGTACAGTCAGTCACAAAAATATTTATAAACGAATGAATATTTATACTGATCGTACAAATAAATGTTTAATATTATTTTACCATAGTGATACCTAAAAATATAATAGGTTTTATTTTAACCTATCATATTTTATTATAGGTTTTATTTACCTATAATAACATGTAAATCGTTTTACCTAATCATAATAATTGTAACAATCAGTTTTTAAAATAACTCTACTCTCTCTACATTTAACTAACTACAAATAAAAGTTTTAATTATAAAAGTTTTAAGTATTTTTAACAAAAAAATAAATACATCATTTTAAATAGCGTCAAACGTGCATGGTTTTCGTTGACTGTACTTAGTGCAAAAGCCGAAAACAATATGATATTAAATTTATTTAAATCGGGGGCTTCAACCACGGGTGCGTCGAATACTGGGGGACTCGGCCACGGACCCAATAAGAAGACCAACTCGAGCCCGTGATAATAGCCTAAACATGTAGGGGTGTCGCTCTCGCTATAGTTTATTCAATCGTCAAAACTTCATTACTCAATTTAAATACAAAATAATTTTACTTGTAGAATAAGCATTTTGTCCAAATTACTTTCGAAAAAGGTTTGATCAAAAGTTGTCTTTATCGAATCATGTAATAATTTAAATAAAATAAAATGATTGTGAAATTGTATTTTTTACACAATAAAATATTATTACTTTTTTATTTAACTTACTCATAAAAATCTTTTGGAATTGACTATTTTTTACAATAAATTCTGTGCCGTCCGTCTGTCAGTCTAAAAAGCTAAAATTTATACCAAATATTCAGGTCTACTGTCCCTTGGAGCTGTAAAAAAATCAAACGGGGTTGCACCATCTTCGTTCGTTGGTTTCAGCCAAATGACGTCCACTGCTGGACAAAGGCCTCCCCCAAGGTTTTCCATAATCAGCGGTCCTGCGCTGCCCGCATCCAGGCTCTTCCCGCGACCTTTACCAGATCGTCGGTCCACCTAGTAGGAGGCCTGCCCACGCAACGTCTTCCAGCCCGTGGTCGCCCCTCGAGAACTTTCCTGCACCATCTTACTTTAACTTTAACAAACGTCAAAACCTTTCAAACTCCATACAAAAAGCACCCGTTATTGTTAAAGTTACTGTCAATTTTAGGTGGTGCAACTCAGCCGTAAAGGTTAATAATCCGCCATTATTATTTACACATTAATAGGAAACACAAATTTTAGAAAATAAAACATAACTGCTATACATGTCGCTTCACTTTCCCGTCAAGAAGTTATGTGTATGTGTGCATATATTACCACACATACTTACACCTGCATAGCTTTATCTCCGAAGATCGACATAATTATCGACGCCGCGTTGCCAATAGTTGCGCGCACACTGTGCCGCACTTTTGGAAAAAGCAATGAATGCGAGCTTTTTCACAAGACAAGCAACCTTTTTAAGCTTCTTGGAATTTCTGCGACTTCACAAGCTCTATCACAACTACACAAGATTACACATTGTTTAGCTTGATGTTGTCAAAACGCGGCTCAATTAGATTTTGGCATAGTGTAAAAAGTCCAAATAAGTTTATTTTATTTATATGTTTTTGCAGAGTAAATACAAATTAATGAGTAGGTCATCTTCATAGAAACGCCCGAGCGCGGTTTGTATGTGAGCGCGCTGCATACGTATTGGCGCGCTCACATACAAACCGCGCTCGGTGCGTTTCTATGAAGATGACCTACTCATTTGTATTTACTCTGGTTTTTGTTTCATGACAGGACGAGCTGATCGCTGTAAAACTGCGAGAGGCTGAAGCAAACCTCTCACTGAAAGAACTACGCCAACGTGTCACTGAGATATCCGAAACGTGGCAAAGATATCTTCAGGTAAGCAGTTAAACTTTGTAATTAGGTGTGAATAGACTTGCATTGCATCCTTGGACTGTTATGTATAAAAACAATAACCTTCATTTCACCGTTTAATTTGTTTAGGAGCACCGGCAAGAAGCGCCTCCTCCGCCAGCGCAGTCTAATGTGGTCTCAGACATAATGGCCACTCCGAAAAAGTTGTTACGAGCATGGGAAGGACGTTCGGCTGATGCTCAAAAGTTAGATGAGGAACTCATGAACACCAGAATTAGAGAGGTGGAAGCTTTAACAGAACTAAAGGAACTTAGATTAAAGGTATGTATAAGTTGGCTGTTTCATTAAAACCCATCCAGTAGTTTTTTACTATCATGACGTGCATCCTAGCCCGAGTAACGTTAAGAATTCATAGCGCGATTGCGGGCCCGCTCAGCTCTTGTAGAATGCAGATACTTATGTAAAAACTAATGCACAACTCACGACGCGGTTTGCCGCGGTAACCGCAGCCTCTGCGGATTGCGCTCTGCGATCGATTGGCAGGCGACCATTTTGTACCAGTGACTTAATTGCCCGTCTTGCAACCGCCCGTCTTGCGATTACCGACCGCCACGTTTGCGGGCTATGATCGGCGGCTGCGTAACCGCGCAAATAGCCGGTCCCGTGAGTTTTGAAATAGAACCGCAATTCCACAACCGCCGCGGGCGCGGGTGAAAATCGCACCGTGAGTTCTTAGCCTAATACACTCAACATCAAATAAACCGCACCTTCCGCGACGCGAACTTTAAAGATATTCTTCTGACACAATCATGGTACCCCAACAATATTGGTGTTATTTGAAAGACCAATAAATATCCTTAAAGAAAAATACATTTCATTTCTAAATAAATGATTAACATATACCATAAATGTGACTTGAAAATAGACCTCACTTTGGGCTCACCTCTGGGATCAATTAGACCAATTTTTATGGTTATAAAACCAAATAAAGATCTCACGTGTCCTCTTTATTTAACAGATGGATAGCGATTAATCCCAACTTAACAGTTTTATAGTCATAAAAAATGGCTATAGCGTAACTACCTATTTTTTGAATAAGTGACTCTGGATCCTTGTAAAGACACATTTTCGGGGTAAAAACCTTTCCTTTAATGAAATGAAGTTTAGAACTAGGCTTTCAAATGGTACCAATGTTGGTGGGAAGTGGGGATGCATACGTTTGATAAGTGCTTGTCGCAGGAGGTGCGATTTATTTGATGCCGAGTGTATATATTTTTGTCTATTGAACCTGGTGTTGACCCCCAGGTGATGGAGCTGGAGACCCAGGTGCAGGTGTCGACGAACCAGCTCCGGCGGCAGGACGAGGAGGCTCGCCAGCTCCGCGAAAGCCTGGAGGCGGCTCTGCTGCGCGAGCGCACCCTCCAGTCGCGCCAGAGAGAATACCAGCATAAGTTCGCCGACCTGGAAAGCAAGGTGCTTATTCTTTTCAACCGACTTCAAAAAAGGAGGAGGTTCTCAATTCGACCCGTATGTTTTTTTTTTCTATGTTTGTTACGCGATAACTCCGCCAATTATGAACCTCAAGGGTGGTCCCATTTAAATTTAATAATAGAAAAAACAACCCCCAAGGGCGGAAAATTGGGGATGAACTTTTTTATACGCAATATCTCCGCCGATTATAAATCAATTTAAACAATTATTTTTTTGTTGAATAGGTATTATCAAAAGGGTGATTTCATGCGAATTTGAAGAAAATATTTCACCCCCAAGGGTGGAAAATCGGGGATGAACTTTTTTATACGCAATATTTTTAACTTTTAGTTTTTTTTGTGTTCACGCATTTGAAGTCGGTTTTTTTTTTAAAGTTAATTATATTACAATCTAAATATATAAAAGGAGAAACTGACTGACCCACTGACATATCAACGCACAGCCTAAATGGCTAAACGTAGGCACTTGAAATTTGGAAGGGTCGTAGCTTAGGTACCGTAGAGGTGCACTAAGAAAGGAATTCCCGAAATTCCCACGGGAACGGAAATTAGCGGGAAAATCCTTTTGTATGAAAAATCTAAACCGCTTAAGTTAGACGCTTGAAATTTGGCATGCAGGTATCTTAGTAAACTTAAAGCTTAGTTACAACAGGATATTGCAAAATTCCCACGGGAACAGGAGTTAGCGGGAAAAAACATTTGTATGAAAAAATCTAAACCGCGTAAGATAGAATGAAGGGGGTAAAACGGGATCCACGCGTACGAAGTCGCGGGCGGCCGCTAGTAGAATATAAGACTTTTATTAAAATAGTACGCAGAACTGACGGCCGATGGAGCAGCCAGGCCAGTGGAGGCCACGTACCGGAAAACGCAGCGTGGGACGTCCACCCACAAGGTGGATTGACGACCTGATAAAGGTAGCAAGAAGGCGCTGGATGCAGTCCGCTACCAACCGTGCGATGTGGAAGTCATTGGGGGAGGCCTATGTTCAGTAGTGGACGTCTTGTGGCTGAAATGATGATGATGATGAAAATAGAATACAACGTGGTCGCGCTCGCGAGAACCTTGAGACGGTCAGCGCAGGACCGGTTTTATAGAAAGCCTTAGGGGAGGCCTTTATTCAACGGTAGACGTCATTTGGCTGAAACGAATGAACGAAAAACGTGCTCATTTTGATTTCCTGTAACTATAGGGGTATATTCTATGTATAAAAACTAGTTAAAATGTCTTAAGAACATGATTGTGTTCCTAAACGCACATTTTAGAATATTTATCATCAATCTTTATCTTTCTAAGTCTTTTTGTATATAATTTTCGTTAATACGTTATACATTTGTTATTTTTTGTTATTTAACTATTTATTTTGTATGAAAAAACTAAGTTGTTTTTTTTTTAATTTAATAACAAAATAATTCCATTCGATTCTTTGAAGTGGTCTCATTAATACCCTAGCTAGAGTTTCAGGCAGTCAAAAGAAGCGTGTTGTATTAGAAAGGGGCCCTCGCTAACTCGCGCGGGTGCACTAATATTATTCGATAATTTGTTTTAAAATACCAAGTTTATCTAACACTTTTTGATTGTATTACTTTATAATTACTTTTCAGGCCAAGTACGATTCTATGCAAGCCAACATTAGAAATATGGAAGACGCTCAAAGAATAGCAGAACTCGAGACGGAGGTTTCAGAATATAAACTAAAAGTAAGTTTGACAAGAAATTATATGAAAATAATATTAAATAAAGGAATGCTAATATGTTACATTAGCCTTCCTTTATTTACATAAGAATTGCCGAACTTGTTGCGGCCTGCGTTCAAGTCAAAGTGAACGCAGCTCGCATGATGTATCAAGATAGTCCAGNGTATAATCCGGCTGTATCTCCAGGTCACCTAGATACATTTCATAGCAGCTGTAATAGACATTTAGATATATACATTTACCAATTTTGGTGATAAATAGGCATTTTGTATTAGTTTTTGTATAACGCCTGAACAAAAACAAAGGGTAATATTTTGGTGTTATACATAGATTTCGAATATAAAAAATATATAATTTAACTAATTAAGACATGACAAAAAAGCTGAGGTATGTCTCGTTTCTGTCGGGTCTGGGTTTTTTTTGTATGGGGCGTGACCGTTCTTCTTTGAAGTGTTAACGCACAGTAGTTTTTGAATGATGAGGAGTCTAAAGTGACTCTAATTGGTTCGTCTAAATATACGCACGGTGCAGTCTCCTCCCTAAAACTAGGCTTAACATGCTCCTGCATGTCTATAGTGTTTGCTCAATATTGATTTAGTCGATTTTCTCCTGAAAAGAACATGTAAGACAAAAATAAAATTTCCAATTTTACAGACCTTCTAGAGCAGATGCCGCAAAAACTATACAAGATATAGAAAAACTTGACGGTCTCACCTGTAGCAAATTGAATAAGCTTTTTTTGGTTCATAGTAGTCATGTCACTAGGACGCATAGTTTCCGAGGATTAAGCGAACAACCGAAAAGTGGTACCTTTAAACCCCCCTCTCCCCGCCGACTCAAGGGCTAAGGGCGGGGACTTTTGCTATGTTCACCACCTAACTAGGCTAAATAAAGTCCCGATGTCAGAAATTGTGTTCCACGGATTTCTCTCTACACCGTCGTTAAGGCATTCATTGACTGGACTAAGAACAATGTCGGTCCTATACATTTTGTATTGATACGATCTGACAGTGAAAGCAATGAAGGCAAACTGACGGGTGCAGGCTGCTCATTTGACCTGACCAGTACCACAGACTGCAGAACGTATCCAGTATGACAAATATATTCCCACTATATTTTGGACCTTTACTCCCTTGTATTTAAGTCCAAAAACAATGAAAATTTTGGACGGTTAAAAGCTTAACCTTCGAATAATATGAATAGACAATTTGACACCATTCCCCAATAATTCGAAATCACAACTTTTCTAAAAAGACACTTCATTCTGGTCTTAAAAACTTAATTAATTTTAAATTACCTGTAATAAATTACGATTTTTGGTGTCATTGTAATTGAAAAAAGTACTTTAATTGAGTTGACAAAATAGTGACGTCACTTGCTTGTAGTGCCATACATAATCTATGGGAGAGTTTCGTTTTGACAGTTTTAAAAAGTACGTCAATTGATTGGTGGTGTCAACATGTCTATTTCAGAACGAAGTGATGGCCACTGAAGGCGAGCTTCGTAACAACAACATGGACGACTCGGACAAAGTTCGCGAGCTGCAGGAACAAGTCGCTGAACTCAAAGCCGAGGTAATACTCGTTCCTCTATGAATAAACCACTACCCACACGATACACGCAAGAAATTATACAGGGTGTCGAAGAGTGATTGAATCAAACTGCTATGGGAGGTAGCTGACCTACCCCTAAAAAATATGAAAAAAATAACATTTAATTCATTTTATTGCAGTTTTATGGAATTTTATTTTTGACTACACTGGGAGTTTAGAGCACTTTCTGTACAAAAAAATTTATGGCCATAATGAGGATCATTTCGATTTTTAGCTGTGAATGCAGATTTATAGGGCTAAGAAATCCTTAATACACAGTGCAAAAATTTTTGTTCTACGACAAAAATTGACGAAGTTATGGCCAAATTACTAAAAAAGTTCACTGACCGCCCGGCGCGGGGACGATGACGTCATTATATCCGATCCGAACGCTGCCGGCGTACTGCGTGGATAGAAAATATTTTTTTCTAGCCAAATTATCAGTTTTAGAGAAAAACTTGTAATGACACTTATTCATCAGAATAAAGTAAGCTATCGATANATGTGGTTTTTGGACATAGCAATACTTATTTTTCACAATTTTTATTTTTAAAAATTACTGGTCGATAGGTTACTTTATTTTGAAGAATAAATGTTATTAAAAGTTTTTTTCTAAAACTGATAGTTTAGCCGGAAAAAAATATTTTCCATCCCAATAGTACGCCGGCTGCGCTCGATTCGGATATAGTGACGTCACGCGGCCTTGCGTACGTTGACTTTTAGCGGCAAAAACAGCCTATGTTTATTACTTAATATCTTCGTAAGTAATGGTCCGATTTGGATAATTCAAAAAGATATATCTTTCTTATGTCTTAAAGATTAACGTAGATACTAGTTTTATTGAATTTTCTACAACAGTACTGATCCTCATTAAGCTTTTTTTTTTCATATTTTTAGTGGTAAGTCAGAGTCGAGGTCATGCTACCTCCCATAGCAATTTGATTCACTCATTCTAGGGAATCCTGTATAACAAGCGGCTTTAAAGCGCCACATTATGCAACTCATTTTATGAATTCCCATTACATCTCGAGTCTCAGCTTGTCATCGAATCACGTCCCAAATGTGGCACTTTTAGGTTCGCGAAAATAAATTCGAACTGAAGAGGACATTTTGTGTGTGATTACTGATTAGACATTTTCCTAATAAAATCCTTAATATTATTTCTATAAAAAATATTTTAATAATTAGGAAAATATGAACACATTAGCCTTAAAGCTTTGCTTATTTAACATTGATAACAACTATTTCTTACACTGTAAATAAGAAAGTTTTAATTGCACAACACTAACATGAGATTAAATAAATAAATAAAGGAAAATGCACTGTGTGAAGACACGCTCCGTCGCTTTACAGTCATCGGTCAAGCATACGCTTTATTCGTTACACATTTTGGGAACAATGTCCGTCTCTCATCTTACATTCATACTGATAATTTTCTTACAATAAACTCACTTGTTATAAACATAAGGTGAATGGGCAAACATCTAATTCTGTTCATTTCATTCTGGGACAAACTAGCTAAATTTTAGATAAGTAAGTTTAAAATAGCTGCGGGACTAATAAAGTTAAATTTAAAGCAGACTTCCCTCGGTCCTAAAAGTGGTAAAACGGATCCGTATTTAAAAATTTGTTCGTAAAATGCTTCAATAGTTGTCTGATACAATCTGTTTGGCACTTGCACAGTTTCCCACATCAACCACCACTCCGGAGAGTGAGCCCTGGATGGCTCGAGTAAGTGATACCATTACAATCGCTGTTTGACTAGGCGTTCGCCTGCTGAACTTATCATCTCGATTAAAGTGGCACGTAGAAATTATCGATATATTAAAAGGGCTAAAATTCACTTGACTTCTTTCTGGATCGTGATTATGTAAAATTACTTTTATTTAACTTATAATTTTGTCTGCGTAAGCTCAGCAGGTGGACGCACCAACCGGAATATTGTGTTAGTCCGTTGTGTACGTGTTAAGGGTTGGCAAACAATCGCAGCATCAGCTTCAGAGTTTTCTATTGTAGACTAGAAGAGCACTTAATGATAATTACAAGTCAATATTAAGCTATCGGTACAAAATTTTAGCTTCTCCCGTTTTAAAAATACAATGATGATATGATAATATTAACCTTAGGTGGGTTTTGTCTGTTTTTCATTGCATCTTAAAATATTTTGATCAACTTATTCATTTAATAGTTTAGTGTAAACATGCCATGGACCCTAAAATTCAGTAAAATGCTATGTGGTCGGTACGGTAAATTCTTGTCTATGCACAATATACTTTATACTATTATTTTGTTTGTGTACAAAGTTATTAATATTACCGGTAATATAGATGCAATAGAAATCATAAAACTTGCCCGCTAATGTCCTATCATTATAGTATTTTTTCCTTCAAAATTAATCAGTAAATAGCTCGATGTCCCAGTTGTTTGTAGTTAGATGTTTCAATTGACTGGTTTTTTTTCTGTTTTGTTACTAACATTACATAGTTTTGTATATTAACATTTTTCATAAGCGCATGCTTTGTGTAAACGTCCCATAACCTTGCATGAAATCAGTCAGTATCACATCGCTTTCATTTTATCATTTCTGAGCAAATTATCAGTTGTATACTATAGATAGAATAAAGTTGTAAATTCAGTGGCAAGTTGAATATACACTTGACGAGGCAAACTACGCTCATACAAACGTTGCATGTATACACGAGGTAAATAAACCTGTGTGTGCTATGTCACTATGTGAAATTGAGTGAGAATTTACATCATTCGTTCGTTTCCGCCATATGACGTCCACTGCTGGACACAGGTCTCCCCTAAGGATGTCCACCACGAGTCCTGCACCGCCCGCATCCAGGTACCTCCCGCGACCTTCGCCAGATAGTTGGTCTACCTAGTCGGGGTCCTTTTTATATTATTTTTTAGGTGGTAAAAATGCATTGAGTTGCATACCCGCCGCTGTGGTAAGGCTCTCCCCTCCAGAAGTCACTAAAAATCCACCAATTTCCGTCTTATTGAGAGGCAGGAGCCGGCACCTAGTGGGGGCCCTGCCTTCACTACATCTTCCAGCCCGTGGTCGCCACTCGAGAACTTTTCTGCTAAATCGGCCATATCAGGTCTGCGAGCTATGTGCCCCACTCACTGCCACTTGATTTTAGCAATTCTGCTGGCCATGTCGGTCACTTTGGTTCTCCTGTGGATCTCCTCATTTATGATTCGATCACGAAGGGAAACTCCGAGCATAGCACGCTCCATCGCCTTCTCGCTCCTTCCTTCTCATGGTCCACAAACGCCAGGCCGCAACTTCTATAATATTATTAGTATCGTATAATCTGCCGAACGAAAAAAACGGTGGTGTAATTAATACTGTGCAGTATTTTAACTGTCTGAATAATATAATAGAAACACAAAATATAATTCATACTTATCCATGTATTTCCTCCGCCATTTTCCGCAGTTTGGCACGTCACGTCACACATCATTTTACCGAAGTCAGCCCTATGGCTTCGGCGCAGTACCGTACACTGACGTTTGTCAACAAAATGGTTCTCGACTCTTGGGACAAGCTAAATTACACCATATTGTTAACGACATTGAGCATTCATTTTTTTAAATACCTTCGCGAAGAGTCTTCTGTGCGTAGTACTTATTATTATTCTGTTGTGTTAGTGTAAGTATTACTAACCATATTGCATTCATATTTAGTTTTGCTAACATTTTTAACTATTGTTGTCGCTCGCTGCTTAACAATGCATGATTGTGTTTATCTTCCAAATTACATTTTATCTGATAACTTATTTTATAAAATAAGAATAAGGACTGATTTTTCAATCGTCAGATATCTTATAACTGAATAATAAGTTTGACACATTAAGAGTAGGCGCAGACCATTGATTTTTAGTTGGCCGATAGTTGTGCCCGATTTTAAATTGTATGAAGAATCGACCAAATATACATGCCCATACTGATCAACTGCCCGTCTAAACTATCGGCCGACAAAAAATCAACGGTCTGCGCCTAGGCTAAAAATTTCAGTATGGGAATTATGAATAACTAGCTGACCCGGCGAACTTTGTTCCGCCTTAATAGCAATAAATAAGCAGACTTTTTTTTTATTTCGAACGGGATAAAAAGTATCCTATGTCCTTCTCCCGGCTCTAAACTACCTCCCTGGCAATTTTCAGCTAAATCGGTTCAGCCGTTCTTGAGTTAAAGTGGAGTAACTAACACGACTTTCTTTTATATATATAGATGAATATGAATATGTCAAAATGACAAGTTTATTCTTCAGTTAAAAGTTTTTTTTTTTTTGTGGCAACCAAACCTCTCTGGGAGGTTTATTTCTGCCAATGTCGAGTGAAAAATATTGACATAGTTATCAATAGAACGTGGGTGTTTCAGTTCTATTGATTTTTCATGGATTCCGTGGAGTTAAGTATGCCCGTAAGTTAAAAGTTATCCGACGATTGAAAAATCAGCCCTAGATGTTATAAGTCATAAAATGAATAGTTTTGTTGATGTAATGACGAATATTGATTGAATATTGACTATCTAAAACAGTAATAAATATAGCAATCTGTGATCCTAAAAAAATACTTTGAGTTAAAATTTAGCGTGAGGTAATTTGTGCCTTAAGGATTCATTTATAATAAATTTTAATAACTCAGAATTTTAACTATCAGTATTTTAATAGAAGACGTATTGTGAAACGAAACTCAAAATCTATTCAAACTTAAGATCGTTACGCTTGTAACATTAATTTCATGTGTTTTGTACTTTTGTCGTTTCATAAAACGTGTCTATATGGTGGTTGTATTTTGACTAGGCTGGTAGTGAGTGCGGGGTATAAAGCGCTGGCTGTTTAGAATGTTGATTGAAAAGAAGTGTTTTCAACAGAAGATTAATTTTAAGTTACATGTCGCGCCTGCCCCGCACCCACACTTAGTCTAGTCAAGTATCTAGGCCTAGGACAGACGAACTAACTCAAAACTGACGAAATACTTCGGCATATCAAGCCCTTCTACGCGGCACTTAACACAACCGATTTGCCACTACTAATTGGTTGTATCAAGCCTTTCGAATTTTATAAGACCGGTATGGGCATGAGACGCAAAAGTAACTCAACTCGAAAGCATCTGTGACGTCAAATCTTTATTTATTAAGCATGTCATAGTAATTTTGACGCTGTCATATTATTTTCGACGAATTAGGATTTATGTGGCGTCGGTTATACTCAGTGAATAGTGTATGGTTGGTTATGCGGACTGTTGAAAATAAATATTTTTCAACAAGTAACTGGAGAAGTTTTGCTGTATATGGACAAAATTATGGTAAATATGTTTATATTTAAATACTTCTACAAATTTTTAGTTTGGATTTCAATGAAAATTTACAAACCATTTTTTGCACTATGAGACTTGAACTGTGTAAAAAGAAATACATTACATATTAATAGAATACGTTAAAATTTTTGTTGAATAATAAAAGAAATCTTATTGTAATTTTTAGTAGATTTTTTAAGTAGTAACAGTTATATTAAGGTTGCCATATACAACAACAATAATATATTGTTGAATAAATAACATCTGGTATTGGTTATGTTGGTATTTTTGTCACTTACGGCGGAAGTTGCAGATGAACAAAAAGTTGAGTTACCTTGGTCTACTTTCAGTGTCTGGTCAGTTCTGAGTACGCTTCGAAAGTTCCCCTGCATTAGAAATGAAGAGAAGTAAAGCCTGGTCCGTGAGCACGTAGAATCCTGTCCAATGACCCCAAGCTACCCATCCTTATCGCTCGCGCGTAATTATATTGCTATCGCGACTGTGCGACGCGCGCCCGCAGTGAGTGTGCGAGCGCGACAGCAACATAATTACGTGCCAGCGACAAGGATGGGCAGCTTGGGGTCATTGGACGGGATTCTACGTGCTCACAGACCAGGCTTTAGACTAGTTTCTAACGCTGTTTGGTGTAGGTGATGAGGCTAGAAGCGTGGCGCGCGCGCGCTCAGGGTCACCCGGAGCTGATCCGGGCCATCTCCGTGGAGGAGGACCTGGAGGAGGACGACAAGCTGAAGCTGATCCTCCGGCGCGAGTCCTCCGCGTCGCTGGACCTCCCCCCGACCTCGCGCAAACCCGCGTAGCGCTCGCCTCGCACCCGCTTGACATACGCTACTTGATAGCCGACTCACACGATTGTGACCGAATGAAGTGTCTCTATCCCAACTGATTCTGAAAAATATCCAACAGAATGTGCGTACTTACACACGAATGCAGCTACTAGCGTCAAGGTCAGTTGAAAGTATATTGCATGAGCCCTATTTTTGCCGATATTGGTCTCGCAGAGAGGTGATCTCAATCGGACTATTTACAAACCGATCCCACTGGTGATTTGCTTCACGGAGTCTTCCGATTTTGTTTGTACGAATACTAATGACACCATTTATCCTACTCTTCCATTAGCCCCTAAAGTAATGTCATATTACTCTCCTCCTCCTCCTACTTAACTACCTCCTGTTTCTTTACTAACTATTATTTTGTATGTGGTACAGACAGCGTGTTCGTTACAGCCAAAGTGGCAAAAAGTTGACAACACAACCTTATTCGATTGATAAAGACGTGTTGAGTAGGTACTTATTGACTAATTTGGGTGTCACGAACTATTTGACGCTGACTGTACTACATTCTGATGTCGTCATTAGCTAAAACATACACGTAAACTGCAAAATAACTAAAATACGGTGATAATAGGTCCTGAAGCACTGCTGGCAGTGATAAAGCTAATCACAGTACCTAGTAGGTACCTACAGAGATTTTACGTCAAGCAGTTTCACTAAAACTGAAGTATCGCTTTTCCTACATATTTGCGCAATAAAGCCTGAATTCAAAGAGATATTTTGAACAGTCGCCTAATTTTCAAAAATGGTTCTAGATATTCAAATGATTTTTCGGAACTTGTCGGCTATCAACAATTTTTTACTTATCATTACCTATATATTGTGCATGTTAAGTATTAATTTAGAACATTATGCCTTCATTCGGTTGTAAAGCTTTTGTGTCCTAATTTAATAGAAAAAAAAAGTTTGTTATAAACAGATAAACTGGCGATGCTGAAATTGAAGGAATTCTCTTTCTCGTACACAACAATTCTAACTTATATTTAAAACAGAGAAAGATCTCCATAAATCAGATAAGTGTTGTCGGAATGCATGTATTATTATTTTTATATTACCTTGACATTAAAATATAATCTAGGTTTTTACGTTTACAATGAAAATAAATGATTTATTGATACTTTGTGATGTCAATTTATGAAATAGGTAGTTCATAAAATGGTTAGGCACGTATCCAGAAAAAGGCGAAAAAACTCAACTTTGTAGCTATTAGTATTTATCTTTAAACCATAGAATTTATAGGTTGAGATGCAATAATCAAAACATGCTTTAATTCAATAGCGTTTGATGAAGTAACTCGTGATGCCAACTAACCATTACCCTTAGAATAATGAAATTTTTATAATATGGTTGTAGTTGAAATATACAGTAGTGTTAATATTTCGTACATTAAAATTTGAACTTTTGAATGACAATTAGTAGCGATTGGGTATCCGTATATAACTTTAGGTAACAATTAAATCATGATAGTGGTATAACCATTTATTTATATCTAGATGAGACATGCCAAATCGATCATTTTGATCTCAAACGCCAGCACTTCCAACTGATTTTGTTGAAGTTTCCTACAGTGTTAGGGACCGGAGTCGGACTCCCGATACTTTACAAACGTGTTGTATGTTAAATTTTATCGTTAAAAACCATACAAAGGGCGGTCGCACCCCTCACCCCTCTGAATGAACCCTTTGAAATTTTATTTTTGCTTATTTTTACGAGTTTCTCCCTGTAAATATAGCATAAATGTTGTCTACGTACATCACTCCCAGCGCCGCAGTCGGTAACGGTTTTAAAACATCAAATCAAACAAATTAACTGACTACCCACTCTACCCATACTTAAGTTGTAGTGAGTGAAAGCTGGTGAGATTACTCACAAATTATAAAATTATCTTTTGGCGAAACAGTGTGCTTTATAAATACGCACCATTGAAGCCATTAAACAGAATAATAATAATAAAATTCTCAAGCCTTATACAATAATCAAAATAAATGGCAGGAAAGGGCGGCAAATCTACTGCTACGGCTAAACAACAATTAAAAAAAAAAGAAGAATGGTAAAGTACAACAATGTAATTCGTAGCATTTTTTTATCTTGATTAACACTTACCAATACTAAACTTTCTGCAGATGTTCAACAGAAGAGTATTCAAAAGGGAAAAGGCTAGGCAGAGTCTTAGCTCAAGAGCAAGACTCAAACTGCCAATAAGCCGCGTGGACAAGTTGATTCGGAAATTAGTTCCGCAACATTCAAATTTAATTCAAATTCAATTTAATCAAAGGGTTTTGTTGATTATATTTTAATTTCTTAACAAATTCCATTTTAAATTCTAGGACATTTCAACTGCTTTAAAATAAGGTCACCTTTGTGTATGTAGACAAGATAAAAACATAAATCAATGAGTTTCATTCATTAAACCTTTAAAAAATTAGACAAAATAAAATTTTACATACAATACAACAGGTTGATAAAGTATCAGAAGTCCGATCCCTAACACACTATAAAATATTTTCGTTAATATATTGGACTTATGTAATTGAAGACTTATTTTTAAAAACCATAACTTTTTAATGCTAACAATAACGCCACATACGAGATACGTTGCGTAATGCAAGCATGAGAATGTAATTACTGGACATTCCATTATATTAGAAATAATTATTTAACAAGAATTTAATAGTTATTCTATTATTCCAAAAAGCTATTATAATTTACGCTTTTAGGTGATTCAGATATAATGGCAATAAAGAAAGAGTACTTATTTAATTGTTTTAGTAAAGCTAAGATTGTGTGTTTTTATGACTTAATTTATTATTATATTAAATACTCATTGTGTATCGATATAAAATTCTATACACCTTTTGGTCATATTTGTTCCCACTTGTTCTATTGATCAGCTCTTTGGTATAAGTACTCAATAGAACATGCAGGAACAAATGTTTTATAAGAGTTCATTAAGAAATTGAGTAACTATTCTGTGATATTGAACTGAATAGGCACTGACTTTCATGGACTGAATAATAAAATAATTTCCTATGACTTACCACTTCATTTTTCTTTATGTTTATATTCATATTATCGTGCAGTACTACGCTATTTTTACTAAACACGCTCAGTGGTAGCTAATCAGAAATGTAAATAAATAGATGTCAATTTATAAAAGCCACTAAACTTCCGCTATATGGTATTTACAAAACCGCAGTCAATTTGTGAAATACTAAAAGTCCGAATATAGTGTTAATTGAACAAGAGTTGATAGTTAAGACTTTACAATCGCATACGAAAATAATTAGCTGTTATGTTATAGATTAACTTGGCAGCTTTTTGTACCGACTTTCATATTTATTATTATTGTTGTAACTGAAAAATATTTGTATTCGTTTACTTTCTATACAGTATGTCTTCATAAACTGGTGCATATATAAAAATGGATGAAACATTTTTAGAGAAGAAAAAAAATGACAAAAAATCTTATAATTTATTTTCATTTTTATATAGATTTATTTTTCTTTAAATTACCTTCTGTTGACTTTATTAAGAAAACGTTATAACTTTTGATACTAATAATACCTCTTAATTCAAAAGCTATAAAGTTTTCTTTACAATAAGTCAACAGAAGGTAATTAAACAAAAATCTATAAAAAATTGATTAGATTTTTTGTAATTTTTTTCCTTTGCTAAAAATAGGTCATATTATGTGCACTTTATGAAGACTTAAACTGTAGTATGTTAAAGCTAAAATGGTTGTTTCTTTGAATTTGAAATGTCTGACAATCAATATTGAATTATTTATACATATACAGGGTGTTAGGTAAATGGGTATATGAGCCGACACTAGCCCATGTTAACATGGTCATATAAATGGTAAGGTGAAGTCAGAAATTTGATATCATCATTTTAATGTTTTTAATTTTCATAGAAAATAAATTTTATAAAATCCGATTAGTATGGAAATTAAAATAATTAAAATGAAGATATCAATTTTCTGACTTCACCATACCATTTATATGACCATGTTAACATTGGCTAGTGTCGGCTCATATACCCATTTACCTAACACCCTGTATACATAATTAAAGCTTCAACATAAAGCTTCAACCAAACCAACGCGTGCAGATCGCTCGCCGGTGCGTTCTGCACGCGTTAGTGTGGTTGATATTTTCTTTTCTTTCAGAGAATATTTTCTTTCAGAGATTTACATATTCAAATTGCCGGTTCTTTGAATTTGAAATGGCTGATAAATTGATAATAAAATTATTATTTTAATTCATTATGCAATATACTTGATTTACTATAGGTGTTTCGTATTTACTCACTGTCAGACTTGAGTATAAATATTATTTTCTTAAAGAGATTTACATATTCAAATTGCTGTTTCTCTGAATTTGAAATGTCTGACAATCAATATAATTTAATATATTGATTGTCATTTAAATTATTATTTAAATTTGTATGTAGTATACTTGATATACTTTAATAATTCTTATCTGAAATATGTTATTAGTTTAACATTTTACTGTTTCGTATTTACTTACTATCGGACTTGTGATAATATAATTTGACTATAATATTTTCGTTCAGAGGTAGTTATTTTTACATAAATATTCAATTTGTAAGCAGCTGGTAGAACTATTAATGTTAGTTATATTAGGACTACTAAGTTATTATGAATTATACTACAACATTGATGACAAAAAGTACTGGGCATGGTTCGGAGCTATTGTTGGCAATATTTTATGCCTAATGTTTAAAGCAGGATAACTATAATGATAATTACAAATAGAATGTAAATTTATCAGTCATTGTGTTACTTTAACAGGTCATTTATTGTTTAAATCGTGTGAAAATCAGTAATACCCAAGACGTTCCGTCGCGCGTGTTTTGAAACGCTAACGATGAGTTTCGCAACGTGTGAATCCAAACTATGCAAAGGTTTTCATTTTATCGACTAACTATATTATAAACAATATAAATACTGTAAAGTTTAATTATATCCGTTGCGTGAAATATTTACAAAAATCCTTAATAACTTTTACGTGTATAATATTAGTAGGTACGATTATCCTGCATTTAAACATATGGTTAATTTAAGTAACTAAATGTATTATTTTTTGTTGTAAAATATTTTCCTAGTTTATTTTTGTTATTAATATGGAATGTAACATTTCTAAGTTAAGTGCAATTATAGAATGTGAAATTATGTTGGAGTAGATAATATTGTATTAATTTCTCATTTATTTTGTAGAATCTATTTCCATGTACATTTTCATATTGCGAAAGCTGTAGGGTCAAGGAGGCAACAGTGACTCGGTCGGCTACAGTGGCTCAGTCATGTTTCGACCTGAAGGCATAGGAATATACATATATTTGTCTCTTTTACCGATTCAAAGGTCTTTGTACCCGAACACGTTTAAACCAGTTTGCTCGCCGGTCAAGTGCCGTGCGGAAGGGTGAGGGAATGTTTTTTGTTTTCGCGCCCTCTAAATTACATTCTAAGGTGAGTTTCGATTGTTTTCATATCTTTGTTTGTTGCTATAGGTAATAGCCGTTATATTTATCGGATAGTAGGTCTTGTATCAATTGTCTTTAATCCGAATTTTGACTAATTTGTTTTACATCTTGGTTTTTTTGATCAAATATTTACAAAATGGCGTAGAAGTACACAGTGACTCAATTTTAATACTTTATACGAATTCAATATTTTATAACTGTAAATCGAATTTTGTTTTTTATTTACAGAATGCCACGGAAAAAAACCGACAGAAAAATAGGGAAGAAATAAATAACGAAGAGATTGAGATGACTTAAGATCTTATAGGTAGCAATAAAAGTACTAAGAGTCGTGTTGAATTGTTGATTATAATAAGAATAGCTTGTGCAGTTTTGTTATTATTTCTAACAAAAAACTACGCGGAATGGGCATTTTCTTTTCATATAAATACTGCCTTACCACGTTAATACTGTGTACCACGGTAGTGAGTCAGTGTGTACACCTAGTAGTCCACAGTGACTCAATTATCATTTTTTTGTTTTAGGTTCCTACTTTGACATAAGTAGTAAATAATGTAGAATCATGAGTGCTCAGTTACAGTTCAATAGTGTATCTAAAATGTGAGCAAATTTTAGGCCAATATTAAAGCGATATCTATTTTTATTAAGCTTCGAAAAAAAAGTGAGTCACTGTTGCCTCCCTGACCCTACTTATATTTTGAACAATGTATTTCAGAGCCAATTTGTAAACGAATTTGAAGACTAGTAGTAAGTAGTCACATGACATGTAGGTAACATTTGTAGAATTCGATTGTCCTCTAATTTTGAGTGATAGTTTGGTACCCCAGTTCAAAATTGAACAAGTACTTATATCGCTGGAATTGAAATAATAAACAGTTGGCGCCAACTGTTATTTTTCGACTGTTTATCATTATTAAAATCAGTTCAAAATGTATTGTTTTAAATTAATCGACAATCGAATTCCGTAACCTGTAAATGGCATAGGCTAAGGCTACAGATTTGTAATCAGCTATCAGTCCAGTAATATCAGGTTATCATAGCAGAAGTAATTTGTCAGCGTATTTACTTATTTTCATATCTACATTAATGACATCACATCATAAGTAATACATTTTTCAATAAAAGATAAATCAAATTGTTACAAATGCGTTTAATTTTTAAGTTTCCCATTAGACCCACCCACAATTATGATAGTCAGATATAGGCAGCATTTAAACCTAGTTGTATGTAGGTAACTACTTACTTAATATTTTATTGCATCATGTTGGTAGGTACATAGGGGAGAGTGGGGTAAGACGGGGTCCTTAACGTTTGATGGTAAATAAAATTGACCGTAAAGAGTTTTATTAATTTTTTGTATTCTTATAATCTTCATCGATAATCAGTCTTCATTGTTAACGTGTAATTTTGCAGTCTAATCAACATAATAAAATTTAAAAAAACAAAAAGTAGAAATACACCCTTATCCCCATCATGCCCCACCCCTAGGGTAAGATGGGGTACCCCCGTGGGTAAGATGGGGTACCAATAAGAGGGCAAGATGGGGTATGGCAGCAAACGACTATTTGCTTTTCACAATGTTCACAAGTGAACACGGTATCTGCATCTTCGTCATCTAAACCTGCACAGCTGCAGTAAGCCCATTTGCCGCATGCTGAACAAGCAACCCAGCCTTCATTTGAGTCCAAATATAGGCCCTTACAATACAAACAAGGTGTATTTTCAGTATTGCTGTCACTATTCTCGTGTAATGATCTATTCTTAGCCCCTTTTTTCTTCTTTGTTACTCTTTTCTCCTTAGTTGCAGGTTTTTCTTAAAATGTAAATTTTAAACTTATTCCAATAAAGAAATACTCAAAATTTGACTTTACGCCGAATTATTAATGGTCTTTTATAATTTCCTAGGTCATTTTATGCCACGGAAAACAAGGAAATTAGGACCAAAGAAATTAGATTTATGCCTAAAAGACACCACAGACAAAAACCTATTTACCCTATACATTATAAATAAATAAATAAATATCCTTGGACATTTTACACTGCGCTTCTAGTCCCAAACTAAGCAAAGCTTGTACTATGGGTACTAGACAACGGATATAAACATACTTATATACTTTTTTTTTGTAAATACATACTTATTATACATAGAAAACACCCAGTCCAATACAAACAAATATGTTCATGCACACAAATGTTTGTACTGTGCGGGAATCGAACCCGCTACCTCCGGAATAGTTGTCCGTTTCGAACCACTACACCAAACGGCCGACCCACATTTACTATTTAAATCATGGACGAAGACCCAGGGAAATTTACTTTTGACCTGGACAAGAACTTAACTTCACTTTATTTTCTTCCTATAAGTATTTGACATTTAAAGTTTTTATTTTCCGATAGCCAAAAGTTTCTCAAATGTAAAGAGAGTGCTATTAGAATTAAATTACGCTTCAATTTGTTATAATGAGCCTTCATTTTGGCAAACAACAGTAATGGACATGACAAGGAAATTAGAAAAACGACTTTTGATTAAGTTTTTCTACGGTATTATTAAAATTTGTAGTTTCTGCTATTGTAATAGCAAAAACAAATAAAACTTTTGATGAACTTTCCCATAAAAAGAGTTTTATACAGATAGATATAAAAAAACATGTGTTCAACCTGCCTGGACACAGAAAATTTACTGTTTCGGCGAAATACCCCCCTACGTGTTTATCCTATTTATCGATCGCTCGGGGCTCGAGTTGGCCTTCTTATTTGTTTTATCTATGTATGGCCTATTACCGTTGTTATCACAATGGATCATATACATCGTGCGTAGGTGGTATTTTACTATGAAGTCATCATGCGCATGGAGACCTGCGGGCCGACCTCAGATTATTGGGGCTACATACGTGCTCTGTGTAAGGCAGCCGCCGATCGCACAAAAATTTAATGTCTTAGAAACTTGTATTTTTTATTTTCATCAGAGAATACAGAAAAATCAAAATCAAAATTAGTGAACATTCGAAAATTCCGTTCCGTTTACCGCCTAGTAGACCTAATCCATATCTGTGGCCTAGACCGTAGACTTCGCACATGCATTAAAGGCGCTTTTACACTACGCGGAAATTAGCCAAGTCAAGTCAAAAAAACAGTGGAGTGGAGATGAAAAATGAATGAATTTCATCCCCACTCCACTGTTTTTTTTACTTGACTCGGGAAAATCATTCATTTTTCATCCCCACCCCACTGTTCGGTGTGTGTTCACATTGACTCGACTTGGCTAATTTCCGCGCAGTGTAAAAGCAGCAGGCTAATTTCCGCGCAGTGTAAAATCCACCATAAACAAAGTAAACTGTCAGTTTGAGATTTTTGAGGTCGGTGCGGTATTTAATATTTACGATAAAATTAACCTCTCTTGGGGAATACTTGTCCCCACGGAATCCCTGAAAAAACAATAGTAGAACACCTATGTTCTAGCTAAATAAATTTCCACTTGATATTGGCACTAAACAATTAGGAAGAAATATAACCTCGAAATCGTGAGTTTCCAAAACCAAAACCAAGTCATTACAAGAAACACAAGAAGGAGAAGGAGATCTCTCTGTAATTATTAAAACAAATTAAAGTTTTAAAGGTCAAGTGTTGATCCGTTATTTGCTAGAATAAGTCGCCAAAACTATGTCTACTACGGGGGCAGGTATATGCGTTATCAAAGAAGAATTTGTAGTAAAAAGACCAGATAAGAATACTGTAATTTTAGAAAGTGGTCCTCTTAAGCACAAATTAGATGACGACATTGAATCTGACGCCACTGATCCAAAAAAACCCAAAGGGGACGAAGAACAATGTTTTAAAAGCAAAAATAAAAGTAGAGGTCAAAATAAGGCTAGACCAAAGACTTACAGAGATGACAAGGAGAGCAAACCTTGTCCTACTATTGTGAGTGCTAAATCTGCTGATGAACTAATTCAATGTCAGTTTAATAATTGTAAATTCATGCATAGTCCATTAGATTACCTCAAAGTAAAACCAAAGGATATAACTAACAAGTGCCATCTTTATGATCTACGAGGGAGATGCCCACGAGGGATATCTTGTCGATTTGGATCAAGTCATATTACTCCAGAAGGATTTAATAAAGTCGATGAAGAAAAATTTGCATTATGGAAAGACGACACCAAAAACACACTTCAACAAACTTTACAAATTCAACTTCAAAAAAAGAAATATGATTTGAGTTTCGCAGAGAAATTAGTCAAGATGATGGATACTAGAAATAAACCTAAACATCAAGAAGATGGAAACAATGCAAATACCACTGAACATGATAATGCTAATGAGAATGGCAAAGCCAGTGGGGCCATTACGGATGAAGACATAATTAAGCTTCTGCCAAGAGAGAAAAAACTTATTGATTGGCGTGATAAATTGTACCTCAGCCCTCTTACTACCGTGGGGAACCTACCGTTCAGGAGGATTTGCAAAACATTTGGTGTAGACATCACCTGTGGAGAGATGGCTCTGTGTGAGTCACTTCTCAAAGGAACGAAGCAAGAATGGGCATTAGTTAAAAGACATGAAACAGAAGACTTATTTGGAGCCCAAATATGTGGAAATAATGTTTATCAAATTACAAAAGTTTCCCAATTGCTGCAAGAAAACACTGAGCTAGATTTTATAGATTTGAATGTGGGTTGTCCCATTGACCTAATTTATAAGAAAGGTGGTGGTAGTGGAATGATGCATAGATTGCCAACATTAGAAGCTTCAATCAGATGTGCTTCCAAAATTCTTAGTGTACCTTTCACAGTTAAAATCAGAACAGGAGTATATCAGTCCAAAAAAATTGCTCACACACTTGTCCCTAAGATTTATGAAGCAGGAGCATCCCTCATTACTCTACATGGAAGGTCCAGGGAAGCCAGATATACTAAATCAGCAGACTGGGAATATATTGAAACATGCGCTCAGGCTGCTAAGCCTTGCCCTGTTTTTGGTAATGGTGATATTCTTACTTATGATGACTACATTCAAAGAAGGGAATTGGCACCAACTGTACAAGGTGTGATGATAGGCCGTGGGGCACTTATAAAGCCTTGGATATTTACTGAAATTAAAGAACAAAGACTGTGGGACATCAGTAGCCATGAAAGGTTCGAAATTTTGAAGAAATATACTAATTACGGCTTAGAACACTGGGGCTCTGATACTCAGGGTGTTGAAAATACTAGACGGTTTCTACTGGAGTGGCTTTCATTTTTATACCGATATGTCCCAGTAGGCCTCCTTGAACGGCCACCACAAAAAATCAATGAAAGACCTCCAGTATATTTTGGCCGTGATGATATGGAGACCCTGATGGCTTCCGGAAACTGTGCTGATTGGATTAAAATTAGTGAAATGCTGTTAGGTCCAACCCCAGAAGGATTCCAGTTCCTTCCCAAACACAAAGCCAATTCATATGAGTGAAATATAGATGTCTATTTTTATAGCTGTTTATGTCTATAGCTGTTGTATCTATTAGATATTTTGGGATGGAAATATTGAATTTAAATTCAAGGATTACCTATTGCCTAATTATTATTTATTGTAGACTTAAAACTGTTTTGAAATACTATTTTATTGATATATTTTGTTGCCAAAAATGTAATTTGACAAAAAAAAAATCTAAGTAAAGGATAAAATATAGCCTGGCAATGGGGCACCATAGGTGGCCCCGAGGTTTTAATTAATTAATTACCAAGTTTTTAAAATTAATTATTAAGATTTAAAGTTATTTTAAAGTTTTAAATTATTTTAATAAATAATTTTTATCAAAACACAGTTTTTTATTTTTTATGTACCAACCCATCAAGACCATTGAATCTAAATTATTGTGGGATTCGAACCTCGAAGTAGGTATTAGTTGAATAAATTAGGTTACGTTACGTTCATTTATTTGCATCTTTTAATATTTGTTATAGATTGATGGCTACTAGTCCAGTAGAATTAGCTTTTAAATCGGAAATAATTCCAACAAAAGATTTTATTGCTTTAATGGCTTCATTGGTTGCCCATTAAGACTCTCCTAAGTTTTCGACTTCGACGGAGTTGTGCTTAAGTGGTGGGGGCCCCCGAAAGGGGCGCTTTTTCGGTTTTCCAGTTATACCGCGTAAATTACTTACCCTATCGAAAAGTGGTCTTCCTGATGGTTGAAGGGCATTTAATTCTGCATTAAATAAGACCAAATTNATTTTCTACTTACCCGAACTTTAGCGCGGGTACGGTTTATCCAAAACATTTGAATTTGGTCTTATTCAATGCAGGATTAAGTGCCCTTTAACCGTCATGAAGACCACTTTTCGATAGGGTAAATCCTTTACGCGGTATAACCGGAAAACCGAAAAAACGCCCCTTTCGGGGGCCCCCACCACTTAAGCACAACTCCGTCGAAGTCGAAAACTTAGGAGAGTCTTAATGGGCAACCAATGAAGCCATAAAAGCAAAAAAATCTTTTGTAGGAATTATTTCCGATTTAATCAATTTTTGTGTTTAATTCTACTGGCCTATACAGTAATGCATTCAAAGATCATAAACATAATAATATGTAACTCATTGGGATTTTTAAATCTGTTACTAGAAATACTTTAGAAATAGCAGCTATTATGTTTTGTCCAGTATTATAAATTAAAATTTTGGCAGTTTTTATAATTGCACTTAGATTAATAAAGCCTAGATTTTAATCTAAGTAATTGCAATACCTAACCTACAAAGGCCTACCTACCTAGCTACCTAAGAAGGTGGGAATCGAACCCTCGACCTTTTGCTTGCTAGTGAAACTGCCCTTCTAAATTAATATTATGGGTTTAAATATGAAATGCCGTTTCGTGAGAATTTGACGAAAATTCATTATACCTACCATACAAACACTTGCGATCTTATTTATGGAATTTAGTGGGTAGATTGAGACGCTGTGCTGATGTTTCAGAAGTTGCTCAAAAATGCTGAGCTGATCGCCCGATTCTGAGCCCGCAGTTTTCTTCTTCAGCTTCGTCATTGCAACGCTCAGCTCTGCTTCAGAAACGCAGACCTCCGTCCATAATATATGCCACAAATAATATCACAAACCCAAAATAGTCTTACTGGCAATTTTTTTCTTTTGCAACCGAAATTGAGATGCTCTTGGACTGCGTCTCACCTAAAAATGATGATCAGGCCGAAGGTGAAGGGGGGAATATTTACTTTCATCTTCAGTATACCTACACAGTTTTTACAAAGTTAGCTCTCTAAAAGAGCTTAGGCGTCGGTCGTCCTATACCTATACGTACTTACTGCACTTTTACGTACGTAATTTCTTAGGTAGTAAACCATATAATCTCATATCAATGTGCTTGAGTTATAATAAAAACATTTTTTATATTAAGTAGGTATGCTGCCCGCATCCAGGCTCTTCCCGCGACCTTTACCAGATCGTCGGTCCACCTAGTAGTAGGCCTGCCCACGCTACGTCTTCCAGCCCTACGTCTACGCGGGCAGCGCAGGACCGTTCATTGTGGAAACCCTTGGGGGAGGCCTTTGTCCAGCAGTGGACGTCATTTGGCTGAAACGAAACGAAGTAGGTATGCATCTTGAGGCTGTGCCAGGCCACTTACTAAAGCCGAAAGAGCACAAAATTATTTAGATGAGTAAGTATTATTTATTAGGAGATGGAATTTTTGTATTTAATTAATAAATAGTCACGATTTCGAAGAGCACTCATACGGCCCGTGTGCGGTGTGAGTGATCCAAATTAATCTTCATAACTTTGGAAAGGGACGTGCAAGGGAATTCTCAATTTGTTAATAGTTTTATTAACATATTCTTAACAATTTTTCAATACTATAAAAAGAAGTGCAAAGGCTTTATATTCTGAAATAAACATTTTCTTAAAGCGTGCAGATGAGTGATCCTATTTATTGACCGTAACATTTTTACATATCTCAGGTTAAACAATTTTTTTTACTGCACCGCAATGTTTTAACATGTTTTAACTAAACCTTTCTCGATTTTTGTTAAGATTGAAGCAAGGATCACTCAATCCTCATGCACATACCAAAAGTGCACCTGACGGTTTCAAATCATTTGAGTAATGTTGGAATTATCAGAAAATTTGTTATTTTGACATTTGATAAATCATAAAATTGAATAATTCATTATACAATTTATTAATGGCTTTAATTAAAAGACTCACAAAACACATTACATCCAACAAATAGGGTCCTAATAATGAAGGTCTATTCCACTTTGATCACCTGGCTTTGATGACCCAGGTGATCAAAGTCCACTTTCAGCGACAATTTAGTGTCCTTTGATCACCCACGGATACGATGCCCTGGGTGATCAAAGTGGACCCCAGTTAAATTATTATTTTAGTGTCCTTTGATCACCTACATACAAATCACACCTCCACATACTTAATGTACGGACAAACATTGTTCAGGTAAGTAACGCTTTAAAATATTTCATGCTGTAAAAAAATTGACTATATTATGAAAATGTTTGTACCTACTTACAACAATTGGACATGACGTGTCTATTCAGAGGAGGTGTGATTTGTATGTAGGTGATCAAAGGACACTAAAATAATAATTTAATCGGAGTCCACTTTGATCACCCAGGGCATCATATCCGTGGGTGATCAAAGGACACTAAATTGTCGCTGGAAGTGGACATTGATCACCTGGGTCATCAAAGCCAGGTGATCAAAGTGGAATAGACCATAATGAAATATTACTACGATATTTACCATCAGTAGTATGGATTTATCAAGTATTGTACTTAAAAAAAAGCGAAGATAAGTTTCTAAAGTTGAAGGTCCTTTATTTCCATGTACTTATACAACTTAGTCTGAAGTATCACATTAATTCGTAATTAAATCGAAATAAACTTCTTATAAATACGGGGAAGATAAATATTTAAGCTACCTAATTCAATAGTGTCATACACACTACGTACTAAATTGTACACTGAAACATACCACTTTTTGAGATTATTTAATAAATGCCACATTATATCATAATACCTAAATATTACTTTACAACAATTAATTCCAAACAAAAACATGTTATAACAACAATCTAAAACCAATGTTATTAACATAAATGATAAGATAGAACGATGTGCATTTCTGCAATAGCTTTTGCCTAAGTGATATGCATTTCCGTATAGAAAGATCTTCCAAATGTTAGTTCGAATCTAGACACAATTATTATAGACCTCAACGACGTGGCACAATGTTAGTTATTATTAAAGATCACTGCTAATGTTTAATATATTCCGATATTATTAATAAATGAGATCTTAATACTTTATTAAAAGTGTGCAGTGAAATTAAACCTAAATTATTTTTCCGACAATAGAAAGCGACTTAAAAAACAAGCGTTTGCATAATATTATTTGGCAAACATGAAATTATCTTTTTTGTTTGTAGAACAGTAAGATATTCAAAAATACTAAACAAAAACGTGTCTATCTAGCCACAAGTTATATTATTGGTCATTTGTAAAATATCATGCTAGGTAAACCATTATTTTAAGCCGATAATACATAATTTTGAAAAGGGACACGAATTAAAAATAAATATGTATTCGAGATAAATTTTAAGTGTCTACAGTAATATACAAAACTGTTTTTGTATTAGAACAATAGGGCAAGTATCATAATTGGAGCTACTGGAAAAAAATTGCAACAGAATTCCCAGAACTTTCAGATTTAATATTGATCTACATTTACAGGTTTTAAAAAAATGCAGCAAGAAGTTAACATTTGACAAAATACGTTTTTGATTTTTTTCGATTGATCTAGAAATGTAAGACATCGTAAAAAATCTTACATCTGTATGGTAATTTTCGTGATTTATATAAAACACTTTAATAAATAGCTTAAACACAAATTTATTGCAATACCTATTGCAATTCCTTCGAGTGTAAAGGCAATACTTGGCAAACATAACTTTCGAGGCCACTTCGCTCTATTCATTGTATTTTATGGTGTTATGTGCATTCCTTTTCGTTAGCAGTCAGTGTAAGCAAAAATGATTTAACATCCCCCCGGTAAAAAAAAAAGATTTGACCAAAAATACTAACTACGTCGGTTATTTAAAAGAGGCTATACACGCGCCTTGGAATGTCGCGCACACAACACAAACGACGCTTCAATTTAATGCTATACTGCAACTAAAAAGTAGCATCATTTTATTTTACTATAAGTTAACACAATTCATTATTTCGACAAAATATTACATAAGGTGCATACAAATTAAAAAAAACGTGATCACATGTAATGCCAATCTAACAGAGAAATCGAATAAATACAATAATTACATAATCTGGATTTCGCAAAGGTTGCTTTTATACAATAATCTTACATAATTTACTTGTGGCCTTGAAATGTAACCAAATCAAAATATCTAAATATACAGGGTTACAGGTTAAGTCGACCTATTCCCGTTAAGGGCGTGTTGTTTACATCATTTCTGACTGATTTGATTGTGAAACACCCTATCCTAAATCATACCGTTTTCGAGTAATTTGAACTTAATTGTTTTTTATGAAAATTTCCCGATTTTTGGCTATCAGCTTAGATATTTTTAAATTTGTAAGTCTTATTATTACTATTATTTGATTTTTACGTGCCGAAATCACATGTCTCGAATCAGATTAAGTGGCAAATCAGGAGAAGGTCAGAGAATGGATGGACACTAATTATCCGCCACAAATTATCAGCGAGAAGTCCAGACCTAACCCCCATGGATTTTTATGTGTGGGAGCACATGAAGAGTCTCGTGTACAGTGAGACCAATCCAATTTTGTCAGTTGAAGTATTGAGAGACAGGATAATTAATGCAGGACTTTAATATGGTTAGTAAAAAAAAAGTGGACTTCGTAAAAGAATGCGAAGATGTGTGCAAAACAGAGGCGGACATGTTGAACATGAAATTTAGACTAAGATATTTTGTTGGAACTTGAAAGTTGATTAAATTTAGTAACTTGTACTCACCTATTGTTTTATTTAGCTTTTTTGTCTCCCTGTAGATAAACCCTAAATTGTTATACCTCGTTGGATAGCTGATGCAAGCACATCTGCAAAACAGGCGCCATATTATTTTTTAAAATATCCTTTAAAGAACAATAAACCTTCAAAATTTTCATTAGTTTTAATAAGTTTTAATCGTCTCCAACGACTTATTCATTTTACGTACAATATTGGTTATTGAGGTCATAAAGCATCTTGTTTTACACGTAAAAATCAAATAATAGTAATATTAAGACACAAATTTAAAAATATCTAAGCTGACAGCCAAAAATTCGGAAATTTTCATAAAAAACAATTAAGTTCAAATTACTTGAAAACGGTAAGATTTAGGATAGGGTGTTTCATAATCAAATCAGTCAGAAACGATGAAAACTACAAGCCCTTAAAGGGAATAGGTAGACTTAACCTGTAACCCTGTATAATATAACTCAAAGGTACACACAGCCCAAACCACTGGACGAATCGGGCTGAAATTTGGCATGCAGGTAGATGTTATGACGTAGGCATCCGCTAAGAAAGGATTTTAGGAAACTCCACCCCTAAGGGGGTAAAACGGGATCCACGCGTACGAAGTCGCGGGCGGCCGATAGTTTCTCATAAATTAAATACTCTTATACATAATATTACATTTTCTGATAATCAAAACAGGATCAAAAAGTAATATTCAATAACATCTGCGTTATTACTACACAAATGAAAATATTATACCAAAAGGTCACTTAATAAAGATACCGTAATGTTTATATACAACATTAAGAACTACGTGTCTATAAAAATAATCATTTCACAATGAAATTCATGTTATACAGTTCATTCAATACATAACAGACAAAAATAATACACCAGTAGATCATAAATATTTTCTCCAAACACACATTCTAGTGTAGTATAATATTCTGGCGCTAACACTAAGTAACAAATGAGTGAGAAGATATAAATTCTTGGATCTATTTCACCGTGAATAAGTTTAATTATCAGAAAGTAACCGTGAATGCAGGAATTCAACAAATGTTTTGAGAAGTGTTAAAACATTACACAATTTCGTAAGTATGTACATTTAGATTTGTTCGTGGCAGCCCTTGTCAAACCTATGATTTTGAATAGGAGAACTCAACGGAATAACGCGGAAAAATAAGAACGCATTCGTTTTAGTTTTATACTAATACATAAATAGATAATATTTTTAATATACTGATATTGATTAGTAGACGGCCCTTTATATACTGGGTGAAAAGTTTATACACTGTTACCAAGTAGATATTATACGTTACGTGTTGACATGTACTTAAAATGCAAGAATAGTTTTGTCAATTAAATACATATTTACAAATTCATAGTATAATTTTATAAGAAAAGCTTAGGTGAATGATTTGGATTATTAAAGAAATTATTTTATTGATTTTTTTTAAATTTATGCCGTGACTTTGATTGCTATGACGCATTATCTATATGTTATCATCATTGAGATTACAGGTTTTTGTAGAATACTAAATATACAGTTGCGAACAATAATAACAAGTTCAAAAAAGACATTACCAATAAAACTAGTCTTGTAAAAGCGCGACATTAAATATCATACATAAAGGCTACAGCGCCGTGCTAAACTGATCCCAACTTGCTGTCAATGAGAAAAATATACTAAATGCCTTTTTTTTTGTAAAACACTATAATATTTTGACTTTTAATCGAATGCTTCTACGTGCTCAGCGACCAGCCTATAGACTTTTAAAGTGTAAACAAAGCTAATTGAAACAATTACATGACAAAGAACTGGAGAAATTTGGATAGCTTAGTATGCTCTGTTTCTTGTGGATATGTAATTCGATAGAAATGTTTTTTCCTCTCGCGATGGCAAATACACCTTAATTACGAATTATTAATATACAAGTAACTAATATATGATTTTCCAAATGTATAATTTAATAGCAAGTTAATTATGAGTTTGATGAAGCTCGTGCTCTATAAAACGCACTAAAATGGCACAAACTTCGTCAAGCACGCGGTGTAATTAGTTGTAATTACTAAAACGAGTAAAATTTGTATATGACTGTTATTTTATATGTATATATTTTATTGTAGTTACTATTATATTAATGAATTATACGAGCAATTGAGAAAAATCTAGGCCTACTGTTTTGAGGTCGTAAGTATATATATAATGCAGTCTGTCCAACTAAAATGTACTTAGACATTTTGATTCTTTAGCTTAATTCAACAATAACCACCGAAATAGTTGCCTGTGTCCATTTCATTTTATTGTGGAGAAATATGGCAAATATTCACGCACATTGTAGTTGGACGCCCTGTATTATTAATATAAGTATTATAAAACTATGGTATATGTATTTATATTATTACTATTGATACCATACAAAATTATTTGTAATTGAAGCTAATACCTTCATAGGCTACGTGAATACTTCAGGGTTTAGTAGACGTTCACACTACAAGTTTAGTCATGATGTATGTTTCAAATTGCAAGACGATTAGTGTATAATTATTAAATATACATAATATTTTTACGTGGTATATAATATTTTTAAGAAGACTTGGACTATTATATTACTATATCACTGATAAACGAAGACTTTGCGGATATTATTGCTTTTTAGATAGGAATAAAACCGTTGAACACCATGACTGACATGGAATTATTTTTACTTAAAAAATAACCTTTTTTGTTTAAAATTACAGTCACTATCGTAAATGTTACGTCACAACGAATAAATATTTGTTTCTAAATGTATTTCGACGCGCGTAACCGCGTAAATGTATATGCATGATGAATATTGACGTTATTCAATGTACAGAGAGCATATTATGTTCAACAGGTTTAGTGAATTTGTTGCTATTTTAGACTATTATTATGAATATCGTTAAAATGCGGCATTGTACAAATAAATTTCTTATATTGTAAAAAATCTTGTGTAAAGCTCAAACGTAACTAATTCTATAGGACCAATATTGAAATATCATAATTACTACACTTTCTATTTTTCCGATGTTGGGCCCATAAAATCTGGACTTTTCGTGTAAAAGAATGACCTTATTTATAATTGACAAGAATATTGATATAGGTTCGGTTTAGTAACAGATGTGTAGAGGCTTGAAACGTTATAGGTACTCGTTTCACTTTAATCCGGTATGAATTAATACGCACTAAAATTTAACACCGTCTACATCTATGCCCTAATATTTTCTTTGTGTTCACAGTATTTTGAATCTACTTATAATAATAACGGGTAAAAGGAAGAATTACCTCGCTATTTCTAAAATCAGTCTACTGGTTGCAATTCTGAAATTATGGTCTGATTAAAGTTTAAACTGTCTATTGAAATATTCCCTTGCGATTCACGACTCAGAACTATGTGTATACTAAGCGTTTGCGTCATACTATGGCTTTAAAAATACACCACTATTGTATTACTACGAGTGTACTACGGAAACTTTTCGACTTTTCTCCATATCAATTATCACTCCATTCCAATAACACTGGAATATTTCTTTATATTGAGGTTTACTGCGTAGTTTATTTACCATATGCTCTGAACCAATCTCAAGCATACCGTGTGCTGCACACGTAACATGCTTTTATTTGTGTTAAGTAATATCTACTTACAAGCTTGTGTCAAATATATTCTTGTAAGTGAGTATGCTCAAAGCTCAACATCCAAATGATTTCAAGCATGCTTCCGGACTCACGGGTGGGAGGTCAGAACAACCAATAAATATGTTTCAAGCAACATGCACGCTTGCAGGAGCGCACTACTTTTAAGCATACTTAATTAACACGCTATTTATAAGCATACACCACTGTGAATCACGCAATCGTCCCTATATCACGCGTGGTAACAACTAGGATATAATTATGACCTAAGATACTTAGTATAATACAATATTAATCAAACTTTACATGATCCTTCTTATTTAATGTTTGGTTTTCGTATTTTTTTACTACATAATTACGTGTACAAAATAACATACACATCGCTAATATTACTTCCGCACGGATAGCAACTGATACAATAATTATAATAAACATTACACCTAACTCGCTTCAGACATCCATCACTCACCTATTCACACAAGCACAAAAAGTAGAAGAGACAACATTCAATTCGTACATAGTTCCAACAAAAATATATAAAAAAAACAATAACATACAGTAATATTTACAATTCAGTCCATTCTTCACAGTTGTTACAATTCAAAGCGTATTTACATTATCCATCACAAACGAACCGATTCAGAGAGCACACAGTGTCACTTGCAAGATATAGCACTAGAGGTGCTATTTGTCAATTAAGACAGAAATGATCATCGGTAAACAGTGAATGACGACTATAAACAACAGACGTTAGTTAAACTATATTTCCATCGCACAATACGCCTGCACTGTACCGCAAACGCGAAGACGACTTGCAATCAATGAGTACCTGTGAGCTCTACTAAACCATTGTGACACATTCCTTATCACTTAATAAGAAGTCTATTTCATTCATGAAATACATTTAAACTCCTACATAATAAAAGGACAATAACTAATGTTTACATAGGTACCAAACATTAACTGCATGGGGATTACTTATTTGTAAGTATATGTAAAACATCTAAAACCCTACATTGCATTACATACGCAATATAACCAATGTTAGTAAATAACCTAATGTAAAGTTTTAGATCGTTTGGATCTCTTCAAAGCTTTCGAAGTCCTCACCCACGGCAGCATGAAGTCTCTGCAATGGAAAGACAAAAACAAGTAAGCTTTATGAAACGTACTTACATGTGAGTTAAATGTTGTTTTCATATTATCTAACTTAATTACAATGCAGATACAATAGCAAAGTGACGGAATTTTAATTTAGTTAAGTAGCGAACATTCAAATGCTCTAAATCACGATGTAAAGCACCGTAGTCTTGGTATATAACAAACTTGTTAAGAATTGATACTGGTATAACTTTGAGCGAAAGTAATGACGATAGACTCAGTTGCTTACATCAAGAAGTAAAAGCTTGCGCGTTAAAAAAGAAATGTCTGCCATCGGTGGCTGTATTCGGTTTCCGATATACGCAGAGTTCTTGAGTGGTGACCATGAGCCGAAAAACGTGTGTGGGCAGGTCTCTCTCCACTGGGTGGGCCAACGATCTGGTAAAGGTCGCGGAAGCATTTGGATGATGGATGATCCATGATGGTCTTTGTGGAAATCCTTATGCATGCCGGCGCTATAACTGGCTACTGGCTATTTTGGCTTAAGTTATAGTATTGGGGATCCAATACTATAACTTAAGCCAATCCCCAATACTATAACTTAAGCCAAAATGTATGGATATACATCAATGACTTGTAGATCGGTCTTTGGACTTAAACGTAAGGCCAAGACCGATCTATACATTACTCGTAGTCTAGCTAGTGGATCCAAGACTGTGACTTGGAGTCAATAATTATACCCAATGTGTGGCGCCGGCATTAGTCCTTTGTGCACATGGGCGTACCCCACTTGTGCAAGTCATTCCAGCTTCTGGCATTCAAGTCAGATTTTTAGATCATATTATTGACTTAGTTCCTTCAAAGCGACTTCAAGAGGGTGCAGCTGGGTACGCCCATGTTTCTGTAGCAGTGAACGTCATTAATCTAAAACGAACGAACGTAACCTTGACGTGTACTGTGTACTCACGCGTTCGGCAACGCTGGCAGGATCTCTCCGAAGGCCATCACGGGCAGCGTGTCGGTGATCTCGATGAAGCGCACGTCGCGCTGGGGCTGCGGCCACACGGTGTAGACGGCGGGAGCGCGCGCCCCGCCGCCCCAGGGGTCGCGCTGCCGCTGCCGTAGCCGCTCGACGTGCCGCTGCTCGCGGATCCGCCGCATGTGCCATCTGGGAGAACACACGATGTATGTTGTTCCCACTTGTCGGGCATTGGGCCCGAATATTAATCTGCAGGCACGAAACTGGCGACGGCCGAGCGATGGCGGCGCGACGCGACGGCAGAGCAACGACGATGCATACAACATGGACAGTATGGTGAATTGTTGACGTGAACGAAACGGGCGGAGGCGAAGCGGGGCGATCGCAATACTATAGTTCTAAAATACTGAACTGTTTTTTGCCATGTTGGAAACCATATAGTTGAACGATGATAGCGCCCCCCTGTCATTGAGTTTGGTGGGACAGTTCAGCGTGGGTCATCTATACTCCTCATCGCTGCCGCTCCGCCATCGCGTCGCCAGTTTTGTGCCCGCAGACTTAATCGGGTTTCGGCGGCGTCGGCGCCGTAAGGTCACGATTACACTAGTGTTGTGTCGTGTCGTGATGGCCTCTGACGTGTCGTCTACTAAATGTTTCATACATATACACTGATTATATTCTGGTGCATTACACACAACACAACACATCAGACAAATATCAATTCGGCTTTAGCTTTTTGCAACGCTTAGCAACACAAATATTTTGCGTTTATCTTGAATGGCTGGTAGAGTAAAAATATTGTGAGACACGTTAAGGCTGAAGCTAAACGAGCGTAATTTACGACGCGTTTTTTGAGTCTACACAAAAGTTCTGTATGAATTTCACAACGACGCAAAATGTGTTTATTTTGCTTGTTTGGCGTCAGCCTAAGACTAAACATCTTTAAAAATAACTTAGGCTGCGTTGCACCACCTAAATTTAACCGTAATTATAACAATAACCGGCGTTTTTTGTATGCAGTTTGACAGATTTTTGACGTTTGTTAGTTAAAATAAGATGGTTCAAATCAGCCTTAAGAGCGTTTACGCCGTTTGGCGCAAAAACAGTACTTTTTCAACTCGTTACAATCATTAACCAGTAATACTACAAATATGTTATAGGCATAAATAGTTAGGCGATTTCGTCGTCTAAATAGTTAATTGAGAAAATATTGCGATTAGTTTAGTATTCAAGAATTATATCAAGATAAGTCCACACAGGTTTNCCCCGCAGCTGGTGGGTATGAAATGGTATGCATTTTCCGGATAAAAAAAGAATAGTAAACAGGAAAAGTTTGTTTTGAATAGAACCGATTTGAAAAAATCTCTCACCATTAAAATTCATTTTTTTTTCTGCTGAACATAGGCTGTATAAAATATTCTCAAAATAGTAAAAAACCTTTGATAATTTACTATTTGATTGATTAGGACTAATGTATACCATTATTTATAATTATAGAGTCGGTGTTGGAAGATTTGAAGATTTTATAGTTTCTTTGGGCTGTCACTTGACAGCCTGGCACACTTTTACGATGGTGGATCAAAGTATTTTGGTTTGACTATAGAGCGTGAGAACACGCACACAGTCACAATTATTTTAGTGTGAATAAAAATAGCATCGAAATTACCTAAACTTGACATGCCACGCTAGACGTAAACGCTCTTAATTACTAAAAGTTTTACGATTTGTAATTATATACTATTTAGACAAATTAATAAAGACATTCTTGACATTTCATTTGCAAATTAATCTCAAACTGTGTGAGGGCGACGCATCCAAATTCCAACTGCGATCACATGGCCCATTTCTTTAAGTCCTCAGTCAGTCAGTCATTTCATCAGTGCATACGATATACAACGAGAGTAATCGATAACTAGATCAATAATTTACAACGTGTAGGTATTTCCTGAAGATATAATTTCATTCTTACACACAGTAACATAAAAGTACCTGCATGTTGCGGCACGTTGTTTGGGCAGGCCTCCCACTAGGTGGACTGACGACTACGTGAAGGACGCAGGAAGTACCTGGATGCGGGCAGAGCTGGCCCTATCGTTGTGGAAAGTGTTTGTCCAGCAGTGGACGTCACATCGCTGAAACGAACTCCATGTACATATCCATGGAAAGGAAAGTCCTATTCTTCGCATTTATTCACTCAAAATCTAAAATATTTTATTCATTTTATTAAGCCTGGCCATACGACGTGGCAATGCTGCCAGCCTTTTGGGCACCATTCCCGACTGCGGCGCTGGGGGTGACATATATTTTATTTTGTAAATAACATTTATTATAAGCAATTTTTAAAGTTTAGTTTTTAAGTAATTTTAAGTTTTTTGTTAGTAGATAAAATTTTCAATAATAAATTTATATTATTTTTATTCAATTTTGACCACTGGTGTCACTTACGGACGTCAAATACAGTAAAAAAGTAGCCCATAAGGGGCACTTTACATGTCTCCTTATCTTTTGGGCCCTACCAGCGCTTCGAGACAAACATATGGCAAGTGCTGAGAAGAAAATTATGTTAGTTTTATAAAATTTCAAACAATCTGAAAAGACAAACAGCATTGTTGACTTACCTAAGTTGCCGTCGCTCTTCGGCCTCTAATTTTTGATGTCGCTTTTCAAAAACCCTATCATCCAAATTCTCCGTTCCTTCGAGCGTATACGTACTGGTATACGGCTTTTCTCGCCACCTCGGTACCTGAAATGACACGCGTCAAATTAAAACAATCATTATATCTGTTTAGACATTAGCTGGAATACTGAAATCTGATAAATCTTGCCAACGTTGCGAACTTCTTATTTCAATAACAACGTATTATATAATTTTCTTTTAAACAAAAAACAATACACTCCCACCATGAATGTTTAGTAAAATAACATTTCTAAATACAGGTATTAGTTTTATGCTTCATCAAGGTGGAACGACGAAATTGTAAAGGTAGCAGGGAAGCGCTGGACGCAAGCCGCTACCAATCGATCAACATGGAAAGCATTGGGGGAGGCCTATGTTCAGCAGTGGACGTCCTGTGGCTGAAATGATGATGAACAGCTAAGATGTGAGTTGGTTGATTCTTTATTTTGATGTAAACTAGCAAACCTCAACAGTGGAAACTTTGCTGTCTCCGGTTTGGTCCACATCCTCCAGCTTCACATCCGGGTCCAGGCCGAGGTACCACGACAGATCCGGATCACCCACCAATGTGTGGTAGGGCTTCTTTGTCACCATTCCGGGCGTGGGAGATTTTTTCCCACGGCAAGCCGCTAGAGAAAAATATAGTACATTAAAAACACTATTCCAAATTATTAAATACAATGTACAATAAATATCCTTACCTTTCCCTTTGACTGGTTTGGGTTTAGGTGGAGCCCCAGGCACTTTCGGGATATTTTGGTTTTTTGCATTTTTCCCTAGACCTGTAGTAGAGAGAGCCCGTTTTCTGCCGCGTTTGCTATCAAGCATGCCTGGCATGCTAACTTGGCCGGGTTCACCCTAAAACAAAGGTTTCAATTAATTTTCATACAAAAATATACTTCAAAATATTAAATGTATTCTACTGAAATAACACTTACACCTAAAAGATTAGAGCCCATAAGACTGTGAGTCCTGACTGTTCGTTTAGTTGATTTATCCAAGACACTTTGATCAACAGTGGTGTTGTATTCCACAGAGTTTAGGTTCTCCAAACGTAACGGAGACGACGGCGCGAAGAGTTCTTGAAACTCAACTGAATCCAAAGATGGCAGAATATTGGATGCTAGATTATTTGGATTTTCTCCATAGGAGAAATCACACAAACTTGTCTCATTTCCCGGTTTATTTGGGTTGTAAATTCGCCAGTCAATTTCTGTTTCTGTTTTCACTATATCTAGATCGGGTTCTTGAATGATAAGTGTTTTGACTTCCTTTTTTCTTTCAGGGGGTTGTACGTAGGTGCTGGGCATGTGAAACCTATCCAGTTTGGTCTTGGGCGTGGGCTTGACAGTGGTCTCGGCAGGGTCGTAAATGCGGCGGGTTGGTGCAGCTTCCATCGTGCCATCTGCAGACATTTTCATTCTACTATGATTGGACTTTTGAAACATAAGTTTTGGAATCGGCGATTGCTCCCTCAAGTCCGCCTCCCCGAGCTGGTAAGGATCTTCCCCAGTAGGCGTCGTGTCAATCAACTGCAGCCTGTCCGAAAGCGATCCGGTGAATTGTGAAGTCCTTTTATTTATGGCATTTTTTGACTTACCATAGGTATTGATCATTTTAGATTTTTTATTGATACTAAAAGGACTGAATTTATCATCATCAAACATTTTGCCTGAAAAATAATTTATCATATTTAATCAATTAAATATTTGGGACAGATACACATAACTGGAGAGAATCGAATTTGTTATGAACTTACTGCTTTCAGAAACCTCAGGCTTAGCAACAGGAGTCTTTGACATTCTACTTAAGCTTCCCAATGCAGAGGATGTCCTTCGTTTATTTCTCTGTATTCTTTGGATGACAGGATTACCACTAAAAATTGATGAACATTATAGTTGTTGTTTTATAATCATAATAATATCTAATATCATATCATATCATAATATAATAAAACTAAGCAGCACTTTTTAATGGAATATTAGGACAAGGTGCCAGCCCCAAGTAAATGGTTTAGTCAGAAAAAGGTCATGTTATATGGTAAGTGGAAAATTTAAGACATACATAAACATATTTACCTATTTGAAGTCACAGTATACAAAGCTTCAGAACGGGGTTCAGTCATTATTTCTTTCTTGTTGGTGACAAACGGTGTACGCTTATTTTCAATCATTGTAAAATTGTCACGGTTTAAATTATTATCCAAAATTGAGGAAACACCCAGGTTTCCTTGCAAGAAAGTTGACACGTCTGAAAATAGTTTGATGGTCATTTAACATTTATGATTATTTGAAGATATTTTTGTATTAACAAAATCTTAATTTTTGAAGAATACACGTATTTTAAGACTGATAATTTACAGAGTAACAGGTACAGAAAAAGCTTTACTTATATAAATTGCAGTAATTTCAATAGTTTCTATAAATGTTCTACAGATATATGCGGATATAATGAAGCAGAAATCATATACTTAAATAATATTCATTATAACTGAGATAAAAGCCTTACCTTCTGTGCCCCTGCTGATCTCAAAAGAATCTTGGCCAAAAGGTTTGTTTTTATTCAAATCACTATCGTACAGAAATGAATTTGTTCTGGTATCAGGCAGTAGAAGCTCAGTGAAGCTGTTCAGCATTATCTGAAAGTTTAATCGGAATTTGTTGTCAAATAATTACCTAAATAAGTTTAACCATCAAGCAAGATTTGAATTTACATTTCAGAACACTCAGATTTTTTCAATATAAAGACTTCTTCATATTTTTTTATTTACATTTATGCTGTTGTTTCACCATGGTAAGTTCACCCTAAACACAACCTAAAGCAAGCAAGGAGTCATGGTTAAATTTTTTTACATACAGGGTGGAAACGATAAGTGATCTCACTCGATTATTTCTAAACTATGCAAGATATCGAAAAACTGGTTACTGATCCTGAAAGTGCTTCACGAGCTCTATCCAACGTTACCAATAACACTGGTCAACAAAAAATCAAAATGAAAATGGTGCCGAGATTCTGTTGATAGTTTATTATTAGGTGTGTATTAGTAGTAATAAAAATATTTTTCTTTTTTTTTTCCTACGTGTAGTTTTGGATCTACCCTCAGTTTTAAAATTTAGCTTTAATCGGTACTTTGGTTGCACAGTTTGTAGTGTTCTCGGTACATTTTTATAAATGCATATATTTTAATATCATGTCTACATTGCCAAGAAGTTGTCTCAATAATCAAAATGTATTTTTGTTACATTGGTGGTGTGTACACAGTTAAAAAGTTCAAAAATTCAGGCAAAATTTTATTAAAAGTGCTTATTTTTCTTACTTTAAGTCGGAAATTGTGGTTGTATTCAAGCCGTGGATACCCAAAATTGTTTTTATAATCTTCTGTGAACACTTAAGGCAATGTTACAATGGTCAAAGAAGCCGTAACATGAAGCTCAGAGTGGAGAAAGTTGGGAGAAAGTGAGGAAAGAACAAAAAAAAATCCTAGTTTGAGCATATTTTTTTTTTAAATTAATTTATTAAGTGATTTTTTATGGTCCATAAATAACAATATTAATAAAAGATACTGATTTCTTAAGTTCGATGGACTATTTGGAACGATTTGCATAGATTTTGTTAATTGAAATTACAATTTTTTTTTTGGAAATCACTAGTCCAGTAACTACTCTGAAATTGTGAGACATGCCTTAAAAACTCAGGATGTCATAATTTTTATCAAAGAGCACTACCTCCATAGTCATCTTGACCAATTCCCAGAGAATCTTGGGTCGCATTAGCATGCTATAGCTAAGAATAGGGAGAGCGATGCTATCAAGACCTAAAAACCATTGGAAGAGAGGTACCAAGGCAAATGGGATCGTTATATGATGGCTGATTACTGCTGGAGGATGTAACGTGATAGTTCCATTACACCTCATTCACAAAAGTCGTGGAAAATAAAGTTTTTAAGCATTTCAAAATATTATAAACGCTGATTTTGGTGAAATTTTGTATTTTTCTATACACGTTAAAATCTAGAAAACCACACGTAGGAAATCAACAAATTTGCTACTAAAGCAACCAGCATAAGGTCCTCAATCAAAAAATATATACAGTTCCTTGGCACCAAAACCACTGTTGACCAGTGTAATAGGTTACAAAATAAACTGGATCTATCCGAAAATTCAATGTTTCCAGCTTCCATACATTTAGTAAAACAACTTAATATTAAAAACTATACTAGCTATCCAAAAACTGATAACTGATCCTGATAGTGCTTCGCGAGCTCTATCCAACGGTACCAACAATTAGTTACAAAATAAACTGGATCTATCCGAAAGTTCAAAGTTTCCAACTTCCATACATTTAGTACTGCCACAATCATGGCCCTCATGTCTTGATAATATTATAGCAAGTAAAGCCTAAAACTAATGTTTTCCATGAATAATTTTAAATAAGAATGCAATTTACGAGTTCATTTAAGTGTTTATTATTTAATTAAAAAAAATACACTTTTCATATTGTGTGGCTGGCATACATTTAGTATGGAGGCTGAAAACATTGAATTTTCGGATAGATCCAGTTAATTCTGTAACCTATTACTGATACCGTTAGAAAGAGCTCGTGAAGCTCTTTCAGGATCAGTAACCAGTTTTTTGATATCTTGTATAGTTTAGAAATAATCGAGTGAGATCACTTATCGTTTCCACCCTGTATACCTGTGCTGGTGGTCCGGGTTCAGCTTTCACCACAGTTGAGGTGACCGGGGGCACCACAGGCGTGGGGGGCGGCAGGCCTCCTGGCGGGACATGAACGAGCGGCGGCGGGTTGCTGTGCCTCTGACTCACTGTACTTACTCTTCTGTTCAGCTTAGTTTTGAGCTAAAAGATAAACATGTACCCAATAAAAACAATGTTCCTATCGGCAACATAAAAAATAACAGTATCAGTCAGAAATCAGTCTTAAATTTTTTACTGCGATACAATGACACAGACTTGTCTATACAGTGTGAGTCACGTTAAAGTGTACATATGAAAATAGATGAAACTAGACCTATTTTTATCGACAAAAAAGAGGTCAAAATTTTTTTGAGATTTTTTTTTTTAATTTTTTATAGAATTTTTTTAACAATCACAGCAAATGTTGTGATAGGGATAGAGACATGCGATTTTTGGTTTTACAAAGATAATACGATAGAGAATAATACAAAGTAATAAAAACCACCTGTCATAGGTGCATTTTTTGGAGAAATTTATCAAATAACCAAAAAAACACGAATTTTTAAGCAGATTTTTTTTAAAAAGTATCATTTTTTATTATTTTTTGGCATTTTTTGTGTATTTTATGTATTTTTTTAGTATCGCCTGTTATTTAGCATTATTACTGTTTTTATTTTATCAGGATATACCGCTTAGTTTAAAAGTTATTACGTTTTCTTTACAATAAGTAATCGGAAGAAAAAAAATTCTATAAAAAATTAAAAAAAAATCTCAAAAAATTTTTGACCTCTTTTTTGTTGATAAAAATAGGTCTAGTTTCATCTATTTTCATATGTACACTTTAACGTGACTCACACTGTATTTTAATTACAAAGTACAATGTAAACTTATAATAATAACTTATTGTTGATTGAGTTTCCACATAACAACATCAATATGTAGAAATAAAATAACAGTAATAAATATGGTACAAATGTTTTAAAATAAATTAAAATGATAGACTTGCATCATTAATGTAGGTAGACGGATTACAGAATGTTTTAAAACAACTGTTTTTAGATCCTATCAAATATGCAATATACGAATGTAGGTTACCAGGGTTCACTTATGGTCTAATCAGTTTTTAATTACTGATTAGCAGCTCTATTAAGTGGTGTTTAGTAAGTAATACTGTCAGTCACAAAGGGTAATGTAATGCAAGTGAAAATATAATGCTATGATTACACTAAAGGTGAAAAAGAGAGATGCATATCTCTATACATATGTAGTGCAAATCAAACAAGCTTTATTTTTGTGTGCTAGTTACGAAAGCATATATTATAGGTATAAAATTTTTTCACTCGCTATAATTGTTTTAAGCCACAAGACATACTTTAAGCAAGAAAAAAATCATGCATTAAGATAAATATACTTCGCAATGCAAACAGACATTTCATTCTGCAAGAAACCAGTGAAAAAATAAATTCAAAAAGGTAAGTAAATAAAAATCAAGACAAAACTTCCATTACCAGCAATAAAAATAATAATTTAGGATTGTCTAAGCTATATTACCTAATTCACATCAGATAGATTTCGTTCAAAACTCTGAAGAAAATCTGAATCCAACATTGAAGAGCAGTGCATAAAAGATTAATGAAGATGATACTACACTCGGCATCAAATAAATCGCACCTCCCGCGACAAGCACTTATCAAACGTATGCATCCCCACTTCCCACCAACATTGGTACCATTTGAAAGCCTAGTTCTAAACTTCATTTCATTAAAGGAAAGGTTTTTACCCCAAAAATGTGTCTTTACAAGGATCCAGAGTCACTTCTACAAAAAATAGGTAGTTACGCTATAGCCATTTTTTATAACTATAAAACTGTTAAGTTGGGATAATTCGCTATCCATCTGTTAAATAGGACACGTGAGATCTTTATTTGGTTTCATAACCATAAAAATTGGTCTAATTGATCCCAGAGGTGAGCCCAAAGTGAGGTCTATTTTCAAGTCATATTTATGGTATATGTTAACCATTTATTTAGAAATGAAATGTATTTTTCTTTAAGGATATTTATTGGGATTTCAAATAACACCAATATTGTTGGGGTACCATGATTGTGTCAGAAGAAAATCTTTAAAGTTCGCGTCGCTGAAGGTGCGGTTTATTTGATGTTGAGTGTAATTTCATACTTGAGTAAATTATAGAAAGTTGTTATTTCTTAAGTACACAATTTGTTGTCTGTTAAAAGTATAAAGAAATTCGCTGCCAAGCTAATCCTTATTAACTGATGTGTAAGGAAAGTTTTGTGAAAGGATTATTTTTTTTAGTAAATTTAGAACTTTTGAATAGATAATATTGCAAGCACAAATAATACTTTCGCCATTTCATAATAGGGGATGGTACAAATCAAGACCTACCCTGGTAACCTGAATAATGACTTGATTTATTAAGCGCTCATCACATTCTCACAAAATCAAAGTTTTGAACAACAAATGTATCCAAATTAAATATTCGCAGGGCAGTAAATATTTAGAAAAAATATTCAAAATGTCACAAATCAGAACAAAGAATTTGAATTGATTTTTTTTATTGAACACTTCTGCTTACAGGATGTAAACCATGTCTTACTTAATAATTTCATTAGCCTGGATTACATGCTTTAATTAAAATTAAAGAAAGAAAATATCATAGTCAGCTTATTTTAAATTCAGTATAATTTCTAAGGAGATGCAAATATTTAATAAACTAACTGTGATGATTTCTTTGAGTTCAAATCTGTTCATTTCCAACACACATAAAATTCACTCAAATACTAGTCAAAGACTTAAGTTCATACCAAATTATTATAGCTCATTAAACGATACAAAAACATTAGCAGATAATTTGTAAAACATCAGTGAATTAACTTACAGTATCATTTTCCTGTTTTAAGGCTTGATATAATTTTTCCCTTTTAGTAATGAGTTCGTTTTGTTGCTGGATCAAGTCTAGGTGGTAAATGAGTAGATCCTTCAACCTCTTGTTTTGGCTCTCAGATGCAGCCAACTGACCAGAGAGTCTGCTGACTTCCGAGGTCACAACTAAGTCCTTCTCCTCGGATACTACACAATGCGTAGAGATCTCGACTTCTTTATCGAGTTGAAGCGCCTGCCTCCGGTCCGAGGTTTCAGAGTGACATGCATAAATGTGGTCGAATGGGAAACTCAGCAAGCCGTCCTTCGTGTCTAATTGGTTCAGTGTCGACAGATCGGTCGAGAAATTCACCAAATTTGTTTCATTTACACTACTGCGACTGTTCATTTTTATGGAGCCAATCTTTGGTCGCTTACGACGAGCCTGCCGGCTGTCAAAAACTATCTAACCGACACTGCACTTGTTCGTATCATTACAATTTTATTGATCATCTGTTTCACTATACACAACTAAGCACTCTTGTAAAAATTAACGTATATAAAAATTAGGCATTACATTGTCAAAACAGCGACAAACCTACGTTTCTTCTATTCTGACATTTCTTTCACGCACATGCAAAATGATAAAAGACGCATATTATCTATGCAATAGGTACGAACACTTATAGATTTTGCACATGTAAATAAATGGCGATTCATTTGTGTGAATAAATTATTATTAATTTTCTATCTAATAAACCGGGATTTGTAAACGAAATAGAACTGTATGAAAATTCATCAACTAGCGTCAAGGCGTCAACCGTAGACATTTAGTCAACTTTTTTTATTTGTCAAACATAGCATAGTGATGCGACCGGCGCAGTATTAGGCGCAGTCGTCTTTTTCAACGCATGGTATCGATTCAAATATTTAAGATGGCGCTAGTGTTAGGAGGTATCCAATTTGATTGAAAAAAAAAAGATTGATTTCAAAAATTATGGACGAGATTTTACTCCGTACTACCATACTACATAAATACATTGTATGTTTAGTAAAACTAAACTAGTTTTACCGGCACTGAAATAAAATGTCCATGTAGGTATGTTCCAGTTCCAGGCCACAGTTAAAAAAGTGTGTTTGTTTGTCTATAGAGCTAACCTTGATACAAAAAAGCGGGAAATGTGAATTGTTTTGTAGATTTTTTAGTATAGTCAGTGCTTCTTTTGCTATAACGCAAGTCACCGAAATGTTTTCTAAAATATTATTTTAAAATACACAACTTAATTTATCACTTTCAGTGTGTACTTAATAATTTGATTATTTGCTTTGTGCAAAGTAAAATATTTTGCTAATATTGTTTAGTTTATTTATAAAGAAATGTTATTTTATTTTTTGTACCCCAAGAATTTTTAATACAGTCCGAAAAAATATGTAAAAAACAATCAAGCAATTTCGAAACATAGATTAAAGTCTGAATTAGTAAATAACTATTCAGACCTTTATTTTTACATTTTATTTTATTGATTTTTTATGGGACAGGTAGGTACCTAAACGAGCAGACACGGATCACCTGATGGTAAGTGATTCCATTTTGTACTTCTCAGTTTTCATAATTAAGTAGTACATGAATTACCTAACTACTTAGTACCGAAGAGATATTGTTTTGCACACCGCAAATGTACACTTTTTTGCATGTTTACTTAGCGGTCCAGTTATAAAGTAGCTTAATCATCTTTTATTTATTCTTTGCATTCTGCGATTCAAATGTTGAAAAAATCCTATTTAAAATGTTAAGTGAGGATCAGGGGTCCCAAAAATATTACGTTAATTTTACTCACCAGGATTGCAGTAGTGCAGAATGCAGATACAACTATCACCATGTAAGTACGGCGTTGGAGCAATGCGCATCATGACTCCTCGAGATTTACTTAGTCAGACGCAAACACAATATTGAAAGGGCTGGAAATTATGATTTGCTTTATCCGCCCGGCCTGTGAGATTCGAAGTCAACTTAATATAACAATGATGATTTGACTGTATGTATAAGCGTCTGCGGCATAAGTGGGTAATACTTAAATTAGAAGCGATTTTGCGTTTATCGCAGAAGCATTAACGCATATTATAGGTAGTTATCATGGAATCTGCGTATACCTTAGCATAAGTAGTCAAGGGTCTACCTAGGATATTGTAATAAGCACAAACATACCTACTTATAAACCAGATATAAAACATTGTATTGGTATAACTATCCCACAAGAGTACCTAGTGACTGTCGATTCCTATCATTAGATATGTTTATTATAACACCGGTCCTCTTTATTTATGATTGTGTTTCATTTATTTACGCCTACTTACTTACAGTCACTGATGACTCCTTACGTGATTTTTTCTAATTAAAAGTTCGGATAATAAAACACCTAGAATTAATAATTCAATTAGGTGGTTCAATAATATCGAGCTTCTTAGATAATTTTTATATCGAGTTATTTTTTCATTAATTGCATCAATTTTTATGCTTTGAAGTTTGGAATGAAGGATGATATTCGTGTTTTTTGGCGCGGTGCCAGCCAAACAACATAACGCTCGAACGAAATACGTATACGTTGATAACCGTGAAAATAAACTTCTATGAATACATTTTCACGGTTTAAACAGTCAAGAAGCAGTATACGTTCGATATTTAGTACGGCAACCGCTTAATCCTTGAGAAAACACGAAAGTTGTTTATATTTACGCAGTGACGTGCGCGATTCCGCAAAACTGGCTCACCAATTTTGGATATCCTATCACCCACCGACTGGTAAGCACTAATTTATCTGCCAATTTTATAAAGAGTACAGTAACTAACATAGGAATATATTTCTATTCGTTTAACCAATATTATAGCACTTTAGTCTTTTGTTATTAGTACGTACCTACGCATCTTAGCCAAAAATTGTGATGTTACTATGTAAAGTTCTAACAGAGTTAAGTACAGTGAGACCGTTTGATCACCCCTGCAATTTTTTGACACCTGAAAATTGCTACACTGATGCAATGAAGTAGATATTACCTACACGTGATTTAGGTCTGGCAATAAGTAGGTATCATTACATCGAAAATAATGAATACTCAAACTCTTTGAGGTCATTCTTACCTATACCTTACCTTACTTAGTAATACCTATGCGTTACGTTATTACCAGACAGGTAACGTCGATTGCGAACCTAGGCCTACATTTTTAAAAGTTTTACTGGTTTTACTAAGTGGCCTGAAACCAGAAATGATTCATTTACATTTGTGTAAATTGTAGTGTACCTTCAAGTAAGTAAAATATTGGCATAATAATAATACCATAATATTATGGTAGCTACAGTACAAGTTTATAGTTTTACTATATTCGCATAGCCTTTCGCCGAGCACATAATCCACAGAACCAGCTTACATTTTACTTATCTATATCTATATCTATATCTTCTTTAATATATAAAAATTAAACCCGTTTCGCGTTGTCACGGCATCACGTGTGAACGGCTGAACCGATTTCGATAATTCTTTTTTTTTAATGTTTGTGGAAGTCCAAGGATGGTTCTTACGGAAAAAAATATTAAGAAAATCTCTACGCTAAGGCGGTACGAAGTTCGCCGGGTCAGCTAGTGTTTAATATTTTTTATTTCCATCTCGGCCGTTTGGTGTAGTGGTTCAGAACGGACTACTATGCCGAGAGGTCCCGGGTTCGATTCCCGGCCGGGCAGAAATTGAAATGATGAATTTTAATTTCTGTGACGGGTCTGGGTGTTTTCTATGTATAATATGTATGTATTTACAAAAAAAAAGTATTTAAGTATGTTTATCCCGTCGTCTAGTACCCATAGTACAAGCTTTGCTTAGGTTTGGGACTAGAGGCGCAGTGTAAAATGTCCAAGGATATTTATTTATTTATTTATCTCAAAAGGAAACAAACATACATCCAGCGGTGATGAAACTCCCCCAATACCAGAGGAGGAGCTGGAACAGCAGAAAATTGAACATGAAAAGCAGGTGCAAAAGGTAAAGCATAAACTTTATTATCCGCAATTATTCGAGTAGGTAACTTAAAACACTTTCATTTGACTTCAACATTTTCGGCAGTTTCGATGAATCAGAATAAGGTCTGAGCTAAGTGTAAGTATAAATAAACATTCAATAAAAATTAACGATTCACTCCTCAGTAGGCACGCGAATTTATTACTAAATGCCTACTGAGGATTTTTTAAAAGTATAAGTGAAGGCAAAGTAGGCTTATAGCTTTACACTACTACATAAGTAGTGGTCACGGCTCTCCTACCCCCTAATTCAACTCCAGAAGCAGCGAACGTTATCTCAAGAAAGAAAGCTCCCATACTTAGTAGTAGCGTAAAAATGGTGAAATGTAAACCTTGGTAAAATAATTACCTACTAGACATATTAAAGTACCTACCGATTCTCAAAATACAACGGGTCGATAAATCGATAAGGCCAAACTGTTTGAATGCAGCGCGAGGCGCTCGATCCAGCAAGGTCAGGTCGATATAGTTGGGTATTTCTTATCGCCACGGTTCTCATCGTCACCTTCGTGGCGAATTTTATATCTAACTTATTTCAACTTTTTGTAAACAAAAATTGTAGCGCTTGATGTGAAGATTGTATTATCAGTAAATCAGTCAAATAGTGAGTCTCGTTTGGAAGATTTAACGTTTTGAATTTTTTGATGCCACGAAAGTCATACTGTAGCTACTTCACAGCAATAATTTTTTCAAATATTTCTACTGTAAATGACTCTTAAGTGTTTATAAAACATATATTTTGTCTTATTTTCATAGATAAATAGCAATAACAAAATATAAATAGGTACCTAATTAAATACAAGATAAAATTTTACTGATTAGGTCACCTACTAAGTTACAAGATTCTACGCAATTGCTTTTAAGGGTGACACTGGTGGCATTCTGAAATGCTAAAGAAGCAAAAAACGGATTATTAGTACCTCAATTAAAAAGAACTCTAACTGATTATCAGTCCCTCAACAAAAATATATTTTTTATTTAGGCCAGAGGGCCTCGTATTTTTGTTGTACAACTTTTAACTCAAACTTCAAATTAAATTTATCTTACAAACAGATACACAGTCACATATACAGACATACATACAGTCATACAGACAGACAACAAAAATACGAGGCCCTTATTTTATTTATTGATGTACTGATCTCTACTTTACCACGTATAATTTATTAGTTATTAAAATTATTGTAAAAACATAAACAACAGTCACTATATTTTAAAATAAACCAAAGCAAGAAATCACTTTCGTGGCCTAAAATCACCTTCGTGTATAAAACACGAAGCTGTACCTCTAGTAGGAAAAACTTTCGAGTTCGTTTCGTTGCGTATTCAAAGTGTCATCGAAAAATTTTGTATGAAAAATTAAACAGCGCCCCCTATATTATAGCCCCCTATATTATAGCCGCCCTAGGGGGCGCTGTTTAATTTTTCATACAAAATTTTTCGATGACACTTTGAATACGCAACGAAACGAACTCGAAAGTTTTTCCTACTAGAGGTACTGATGCCACGAAGGTGACGAAAATTTTAGTTTTTTATGAATTATCCTTAAATTTGGATTTAACGGTTCAAGTCGAATACTACAAAAATAAGTCTAACATGTTAAGTTTTCAATGGCAAAGTTTCAATTAAATTGTTTAAATTTTAGAGGTAGAAAATATTGTTCAAACAAGCGACGGTATGTCTATGGACAATCACAAAAAGCTACGTATTTTTTTCGCGGAGCGACGATCGACCTATCTCACCTCTCCAATGGTCGAAGCGTTACTGACGTTAACCGTACCTCTAGCATGAACAACTTTAGTCTTCGAATCGTTTGCGTATTCGATAAAATTCGATACTCAGTCTTCGAATTAAACGATATAACGTGACAATTTTGATTCTGAAATTAGTTTCGTGCAACCACATCTCATACTAAGTTCAATTTACGACACGTTCACAAAGGCGCTGTTGTAGTTTTCTTACTAAATCTTTTGATGGCGATTCGAGTACGCAAACGATTTGAACTCGAAAGTTTTTCGTGCTAGCCGTATCTACCGAATAGAACACTGTGATTGGTTCCTGGTGTTCGGTTTAACGGCAATCTTGTATTATTACTCAAAATTTTAGGTACCTAAAATCGTGTGACCAACGTATTTCGCTTTCTCAATTCAAAATAATTATAAGAAGATATTTTTTTGACTATTGTGTGGAAAGTATATTTAATTACAATGATTTTAGTATATACTACACACAAATTGAATGAAAATTGTGAATGCAGTAACCAAATGTTTCATTGCAACCGAAGGTGTGACACGATGAGAACGCGAAAAATGACCCCGTTTTTTATCGTATCATGTGATTTTTTCGTATTATTTTTGCTTACGATAAAATTTATTTTGTATGTAGCTAAATACATATTTTATCACCCGATTTAAAAGGTATTGTTCTAACTCATACCGTTTATGAACTATTATTGTGTGACCATCAAATTTGAGTGTAAATGAGAAGTACCCAGTTACGGAAAATTGCTGGCAGGGATTTGTTATGACTTAGCTGAAGTGCACAGGCGGAGGTCCTGGTACCTAGGCTCATAGTCTGTCTTGATAAGACAACAAACATGTAGTAATTGAATGAAGCCTCAGGCCACTTTTTTTCTAGTTTTTGATAGATCGATTTGACCAACAAAGGAACTACTTAAGTAGGTATCCGTCCGTGTTAGGTATTATTAATAATAGACATCAAAACAAAAATAGATATTTGAATAAGCTACTTATGTATTGTGTTGCTATGAAGTTTTAAACATTTAAATTAATATTCAGTGAACCACACAACTATGTACCTATATCTAGGTACTAACTACTATTTAGATAGGATCTCGAATGGCTTAAAGAAAAGATGTGAATTGTGATAATATGTATATCTTACTTGAAATCACACAAAGTGTTCTTTGAATAACAGGAGAAAGAATGCCAAGCAAGGGAGGCAGAAGAGGTTCGACAACTCGACATAGAGCTGTTGCACCAGCGAGCGATCGAAGCGGAAGAAGAACAAAAGCGAGAGGTAACTAACTGAGTGTCATCTGCGTTGGACCTCGCTTCACGCAATCATTTAATTCCACGTTCGATCGTCGTCAGGCTCCTCGTATAGGATGTAATTCTTTGCCTTACAATGTATGAATAATACGTTGCATACGCTTGTTTGTCTAATTTTAACACCATTATTCAATTCAAGACAATACATTCAAGTTGATACGAGATCTAGGTACTTTTCCAATACTTTGTTGTGAAGAATCTTTGCCATAAAAGAATAAGTAAAGTCATTAGGCATACATATAATAAGAAAACATAAAATGTCTACGTAGGCGTCTAGGGTTCCTGACTTTTGATACAATAAAACTTATGCCTGCGCAAAATAGCGTTCCGAAATCGATTAAACCCCTACTCTAAAGCTGTAGATGTAGTAAAGGGCAACTAAGGAACAAGAACATCCAAAGATCACGCCTTTATTAACCCATCTGCCAAAAGCGTGAGGAATGCAAGTTAAACCTTTAATTGAATCAAGCAAATTAATGAGGGTGTGCTTATGCACTGACGACTACATCGCCTGATGATGTAAAAAACTGACACTAATTTACATTTAGATAGCCGAAGCAGTGGAAGAGTTACGTGGCATGAACACCTCGTGGTCTCATCATCGACTTTGCGACTTACAACGTCAAGCTGCCAGGTGGCGGCACAGTCGGCCTTCTATACCAGATACTACTAAACACTACAGGGTAAGTCACGAATGCTTATTTCCACCATAAACTATAACACTACCCTATTCAAACACAACTGTGCTAAAATCATAATAAACGGTTTTACGATGGTATATCGTCGTAGTTGACTCTTTCTTTACACAGAAAAGGGAATTTACTTATTTTGATTCTTCTTGAAATTCAGAGGAAAAAATGTTGGTATAAAGGTACTGGTTCCTCCTCCTACATTCTCTACCTAAAATATATTTAGGCTGGTTTGCACCACTTAACTTTAACGGTAACTTTAACGATAACCGGTGGTTTTTGTACGGAGTTTGACAGATTTTTGACGTTTGTCAAAGTTAAAGTAAGATGTAGCACCATCTTCAGCCAAATTATGTATTATAGTGACTTTCATGGGCTTTCAAATCAATAATCAAACCCAATGCCGTATGTAGATAACAAAGTTTGTTTTGTTCCAGAGCGTCCTGAAGAAGGCATGCAGTGCACAGTTGACCAAGCCTCAGTCCAGCCAGAGTATATGCGAGGAGGACGGCATATTCATCAACTTGTCTCGCCTTGGCCCATGCAGAGGTAAGTTTGCGTGCTTGTTGGTAACTAGTTTATTACGATTTGGTTTGAGCTACATTCAAATATTGTAGGCTTGTATGTTGGTTTTGTTTTTGTTTAGTTTTTTATGATTCAAATATACCTAATAAGTACCAAGCTTTAAATTAAGCCAAATTTAAAAAAAAAACAAGTCAGTTTTCTTACCAGTAGTAGCATAATAACATTATGGAGTAAAATATTATTTCATACAACATTTATGGAAAATTAAAATTAACTGGGACGAAGAAAACCTACCTAACGAGTTTTGTTATGAAGATAATCAAATATTTAAATCTAAATATAATGTGAAATAGTCAGTGTTAGTTAGCGCTTATCTAATCGGATAGGTATTTAAAATAAAAATAGTTTTTATTAATATTAGGTTTCTATCTACAGGGTGTTAGGTAAATGGGTATATGAGCCGACACTAGCCCATGTTAACATGGGCATATAAATGGTATGGCGAAGTCAGAAATTTGATATCATCATTTTATTTTTTTTAATTTTCATACAAAATAAATTTTGTAAAATCCGATTTGTATGAAAATTAAAATAATTAAAATGAAAATATCAANCATACAAAATAAATTTTGTAAAATCCGATTTGTATGAAAATTAAAATAATTAAAATGAAAATATCAATTTTCTGACTTCACCATACCATTTATATGCCCATGTTAACATGGGCTAGTGTCAGCTCATATACCCATTTACCTAACACCCTGTATAAACTTACATAGTTGAGAGGGTGGTGCGACTCTACATTGTGTTGTGCCCGTTTTATCTACTCATACAAAGTACATAACTAACTTTTATAAGAGTAACAGTTGTGGACGTACCTACCTACTTACAGTAATTTTCAATATATTATTACATTCAGTAGGGTGCGGGACAATTGTATAACCGGGTAAGTAATTTAAAATACGATGCTTTTGAATCGTTTTATTACATTCAATATGGACATTTAACAAATTTCGTTTCAAATATTATCGAATTATCACACACAGTACCAGCAATCTAATATTGCTTACTTATCTAATTAAGTACATACAAAAATGATCAAAGTATCGTAAAAGTTAACGAAAATGGTCATAAAATAAAAATTCCAACCCAATTGAGAATCTCATCCTATCGTTGATTATTTAGCAAATATTTTCAAAATTCATAAAAGAGCTACTACTAAATATTTTAGGCTGAGTTGCACCATCTTACTTTAACTTTGACAAACGTCAAGAAGCTGTCAAACTCCATATAAAAACACTAGTTATCGTTATACCTACTCGTAATAGTTACGGTCAAAGTTAGGTGGTGCAACTCAGCCTTAGACTCTTTGTTTCGTAAATTCGATCAATTTAACTATCATAATTATTATACCCTTTAAAAATTTTAATACACCCCTAAAATAAGAGTGTAATAAAATGAATACACGTCTCTATCACATGTGAATTTGTCTCTTGGATCGGAATTGACTTGCCTTAATTAGGCCACATATAATTCTATTAATACAATCAACATACCTATACTTCTAAATCTAACGATATTATCACATAAACCGAGTTCGTGACGTCTTGTCTAATATCACCCAATATTGGGGAGTACAATTTTTGAATGTAGGTAACTATTGTATGTATAATTTAAAACACTTTTTAAACATCTTAGATACATGATCATTTTATACTTATAACTAAAACATCAAATCGCCGTACATAATATTGACCAGGGAAATAGCCTTATAATGTATTACGGTGTTTTGTAAATTTTTAACAGTGTAGAATTAATTAAAAGTTTCGACTTACACAGCAAGAGGCGCGGCGCTCCTGGATCGGTGCGGCCTTTTTTATTGGCATCTCATCATAAAGAATCCTGATCTTCATATCCTGTAAAAATATTAAAATTAAACTCCACTGCATCTTTTAAAACCTTGTATGAACGAAAAGGTTTCCTTTGGTTTACTCTACATTTGGGGTCGGATTAATTGGCCAATTTTTATAGAAAACAGGGCGACCCTCTTTCGTGGGGCCCTAATAACCTTCACGCAGACCCCCTAACCGATGAGGGGCCTTCTCTGCTTAGTTGTTAATCCATTTCTGGACATCTCAAACACTGTATTTAATGGTTACGTTAAAAATTCAACTTTGTTTCCTTAACCAAATTACACTGCAATGTGACCTAGTGTCCAGTGAATCTTACCGGGTATCTTATTATGGGCTCGCTACCCACAGGGGCTGCAGGAGCCACAAAGGCCACAGGAGCCACAGGAGCCACAGAGGCCACAGGAGCCACAGAGGCCACAGGAGCCACAGGAGCCACAGGAGCCACACGCTTTTTCGGCTTCTTTTTGGTGACCTTTGTCCATTCATTTTTGCGAGCCTACAACATATCACATATAAAACGATCAAATAACTGCGTAACCGCCGATGTTATTAATTTTATCGTGGGTAACTTATTAGGCATAAGTATTGTACATAGACACTGAAGGACGAATTACGAAGCTGAAAAGTTGGGTGTGTCTCTACATACAGGGTGTTAGGTAAATGGGTATATGAGCCGACACTAGCCTATGTTAACAAAGCATATAAATGGTATGGTGCAGTCAGAAATTTGATATCATCATTTAAATTTTTTAAATGTTCCTACAAAATAAAATTTATAAAATCAGATTTGTATGAAAATTAAAATAATTAAAATGATGATATCAATTTTCTGACTTCACCATACCATTTATATGCCTATGTTAACATGGGCTAATGTCGGCTCATATACCCATTTACCTAACACCCTGTATATGCTCTACATCAAGTGTAGATATTAAAGATAATAATTATACATAGTAACTTCACTCAAAATCTATTATAACGACATCGACGGGACTAGGTACTCATATTTAGTCGTAAAGACCGATAGTTGTAACAACCAGTGACAGGTATTAATAGGAAAAATAATACATACTCGTACATGGCCGGAAAAATGACTTGAAACAGTGAAATCTAAGTATGATGGTGATTAATTTCAAGAACTTACTCTAGCTTTAGCTTTTGTAGTAGGTGCTGCAGCACTAGCGGTTGAGGTTGACGGCTGGGCCAATAACAATTCTCCTTGAGATTCAGCTGGTCGTTGGGTTTTAGATTCAATAGGGGTTTTAGATTCAAGAGGGGTTTCAGATTCAGTGTGGGTTGTAGACTCAACGGAAGTTTTAAGTTGATCAGGTTTTTTAGATTCCGCGAGTTCTTTAGTTTTCTGGGGTTTTTTAGACTCCAAGCGTTTTTTAGACCCAACTTGTTTTTTAGGGCCAGCGGGTTGTTTAGCACCAGCTGGTTTTTTAGGTTCCTGTAATAAATGAAATCAGTTAATAAAAAAAACCTAAATAACATACGTAGGTACCTAATATGGTACTGTACGGTAAAGAGAAAATGTGTTTAGCACCATTCTCTTGATAGCATACTCGTAAATTTCATTTTGTTATAGCATTAAATATTATTTCATAAGTGACTTGTATGTATGGTGTATATACCTATTTTCTACCAGGAAATATTAATGTACTTACTTTATTAGTTGTGGCTTTTTTTTCCTGTCGTTCTTTTCGCGGCTGTGTAGCCGGTTGCACCTGACCTAGCGATCTTGTGTGAATGCGGCTAGTGGTAGGCGAAGTTTGCGGCTGCAGACTCTTCGCATTCTTCGCAGCAGGTGTTGGGGGCTGAAAACAAAGTATTGTCTTAAGCTTACATTTGTGCTGGATGCCTCCTCATAAATAAATCATAATATGTAGGCTAGATTTAGTAGGCTACATTTTTTGCAATTAGGTACCATGCTATTAGTCACAGTTACAATAATACAGATACGCTTATAAAATAAAAAGAATAAACTTACAATTTTAGCCACAGGTGCTTCTTTAGCAGCAGCTTTGAAAGTCTTCGGCTGAGCCGGTTTTGCTTGAGACTCAGTCGGTATCGTTTCCTGGTAATAAAATGATATAGAAAATATTTTTTAGTGCAATTTTTTAATTTTAGCTATCAACCAGCTTCATGTAAAGGAAAAGCTCAATAATTAAAAGCGTTTACCAAAATGCAGGGTAGTGAATAATGAATAACCATTTCAGCATTAAAATTTTGTAAGTAATAAATACGTTGTAGGTATGTACCTATGTATGTAAATATAAGTGGTACTGCCACCGACCAGACTTACAACCCGGTCAAATTAACTGCGCACCTGGCGGCTGTGACGTCACATTGACGCATTGTTACGAACGGGGCGAATTCGGGGAGATGTGCGGGTGAGTGCGAGGGAGTTTCGCATAACAGCGAGGTTCGCAGGCCGCAGCTAAATTAACCGGGTTGCATGTGGTTACATTAAGTGTATTTAGTGTACAAGAAAGTGTACTTACTTCAGCGCTTGTGGCTGTTTGGTTCTTATTGTTTTTACCGAAATAGTTACCCATCTGTAAAAAACACATCGAGTATATGAAAACTATTTTTATCATGGAAATTAAAAAGTTAAATTTTTAAAAATTCGCTCATTTTCTTACGTTCGTTAATGATCGTGTCTGAATACGATTAGGTTGAGGATTGACATCAGTGGATGTTGACGGCTGCAAATTATGAATAAGTATTAACGTATCAAGAAATAAAAATGCATCAAAATTAATCCAGATTTGCTTAATGGTATATACCGGAGATGTGGCCCCTGTGATAGGATTATAATAAAAATCCTTTTTAGGAACTTTTCTCCCAATCACTTCACTGTAAGGTGTCGGTTGCCCCCATGGCGCCTAAAACAAACCAATATGTGTAATATCGCCCAATTGATATTTTTAATCTTATTATTTGGTGATTTAAGGGTTCATGGGTAAATTGAAAAAATCTAAAGATTTATCTTATCATCTTCGCTATTGTTAAATTCGTTGGTTTTAAATGTAAAATACCGCCAAGGTTTTTAATATCAAAGTTAATAGGTAAGCAAACTAAAAAATTTTTTCAGTGTAGGTGCTACTTACATTTACAGTGAAAACATTGCTTGAGCCTTTAGCGCGATATAAAGTTATTTTATCATCAGCACATAAGGCATGTTGCTTCTGCAAGTTAATAAAACGGGGTTAAGATTCACAATGCTTGTTTCACAATGTGGTAGAGTGAGGCACGAACTGGCCAACTTTAAGTGCGATTACTTTATGTACTCTACATTGTGAAAAATTCTTTTTGGAAGACTTGTGCTAACCACACCAACGCGACTTACGCGACAGGCCAATGACAGGTCGCGCGACCCGTCATTGGCCTTTGATCGCGCCGGCGATGGCGATCTGCATGCGTTATTGTGGTTGAAGCTTTACAAATCCATTGGCTAACATTTTAGGCGGCAACAGTGTTAACGAAAAAAGCCGAATAAACAATAGATAAATAGTTTCCAACCCGGTTTTCACACACTTATGAATAAATTAGGTGGAATTAACTAGCCTTATACTCGTATTTTAACAATACTAATTATTTACCTACACAAGGTGTTTGGCGGAAGGTTAGACAAACTTTGCGGGTGTATAGGTAAGGACATTTTAAGAATACCTGTTCGTCCATTTGACCCTAAGTGAGCTACGTTTTTTTTTTAATTGATATTTTTGTTTTTACTTTTTTTCCGATATTATTTTGACCTAAAAACTGCTTCAATTTTTTACTCGCTTGATTTCAACCGATTTTTTATTTGATACTAATATCGAATAAGTCTTTAGTCAAATAAAATAAATTTCAGACCCAGATATTGATTGGATAGCTAGTTAAGAGCCGCCAAAGTTTAACAAAAGTACAAACCACGATATAAAAATCAACTTAGAATTTAAAAAAAATGGTGATAATGGATTGCCAATGCTCTTAAAAATATTTCTAACTTCTCTTCTTTCCAATGATATATCACATGTAGTAATTTGATATTGAAATTAAAGTTTATGAAAAATGGAACAATAATACAAAAATTATCCATACAAAGTTGATTTTGAATTTTTTTAAACTCTTTTCTTCTTAATGTCACTTATTTTTAAATTCGTTTTGAAATAATACATACAATATCTATCTGCGATACCTAATCAAAGTGTAATAATACACAATAATATTTCCATAACGATTTCAAGTGTATTAAAATAATTGCTACATTTAAATGGTGCAAAAAGAGTCACTTTACGAGCTTGAGCGTTAAGAAGCTATGAGAAGCTAACTATAAGACGTAGCAAAAAAAATAGTGTTCCTAATTTAAACATCAGTAAGGTTCTAATTAAAAAATAATACATTAAATAAGTCATATGTGAATAAGTAAACAAATGTGTAAGCAATCACTGCACAACAAAATTGCAACTTTTGGCAGATGATTGACTTTCATTACATGATGTTTACTAATTTGACGTCGCTGATTCTGAATCTGCCGTCCATTTTTTCGTAGCAGCTCTTGTTTACGTGTTATAGCTTCCACTCAAAAATTGCTAAATTTCAGTCTTAATTCGCCGACAGTTCAAAAAATACTATGTTTTCTTTGTATAATTTAATATGGTAGCATTAAGAAGTGTTTGTGTGAATGATCTAAATCAACTTTGTTTCATTTGCGGAGAGGATATGTTTAAAAAATCCGTTTAAATGTGACAATGTTACGTTATGTGTACAAAGTTCGTAAAATTGGCTTACAAAAATTAGTTTGGGGACCCAGGGGAAATGAAAGATAAGCCTTGAATTCCGCAAAAGGCGTGGAAAAGATGCGTTGACTTTTTTAGTTTGTGAACAAATAAGAATATGTGTAGATTTAGGTACGAAACCACTATGATCTGAATGGAACCCTTGAACCATAGCGACGACTGTTATTTTTATTTTTGAACAGAAATGGTTTTAACCAAAAAAAATTGAACTAAATGGTAATTCCTTGCATACGTTTGGCATGTAGACGTCTTTTCAACCCTAAGAAGTCACCTGAACCTCATGCTGATACTTCACAGGAGGATTTTGAGGCGAAAACTGGCAGTGTGGTAGAGACTTTGAATGTGACCCGAAAATTTCAAAACCATGTAGCCAAGATGGTTTAAACGATCATTTTAGAGATCTAGGATCTTCAAGTCTTCAGTAAAGACGTGAAATGAGTTATTTTTGCAATACAATTTTTTTTTTTTTGGAAAATCCGAAAAAATCATTCTATTCTTACACATCAAACAACGTATGAGTCACTTACAAACATGTTTTTTGGTTGGATGTAATAGAAACATCAAACTACACTCTCTTCGCAATCACCTGAACAATTTTATCACAACTCTTAAGGATCTAAGTGAAGAACATGGCGAGCAAATCCACCAGAGCCTTCGTACGATAGAGGGACGCTATCAGTGCCACTGGAATGCACACATGATGGCTGACTGCTGTTGAAGCATTCAGAAGAGCTGTCTGCCTTCAGCTACAGCAAGGAAGTCAAATAAAAGAAAGTTTTTTCAACTTAACAACTTCATAAAATAGGATCATCTCTAAAAAAAGGGTGTTTTATTTCAAAAAGACCCAAGTGTCATATTTTTTTAACCAGAGCTGATACAGACATTTCAATCACAGATTTGAAATCGCCATTAAAAATTGGACTAATATCATGTAACATAACCCAATCATCAGAAATGCTGTTGTGCAGTTATTGATGCAATGACTTTTAAATTAAATAATTAAGTAAGTATTAATACTTCTAATGGTAATTAACAAATTAATAGAGCAATAGTTTGCAAGTTACATGTATTGACATACCCTTCTGCCTCGTTTGCCAGTTTTTGGTATAGTTTCAACAGCGGGGCCCTAAAACGCAAATTGTGCGGTGTCAAATTATTTACATACCTAAAGTTATTTGCAATTGCATCAAGGAATAAAGGCGGCGATGTACACATGCCAGTAACTGTCATAATTATACTGGGATAGCATGTATGTATGCACTATAATTGATTAAAAATTTTACTACTTGGAATTAAGGGCGCAAATGGAGAAGCTTCGTGATGTTGAAAACATTATATTTCACTGAATGGGATTAAAATATAGACCAACATTATTTTTGAAATCCATCAAGAAATGGCTGAGAAATAAATTATTTAAATTACCTACATATTTTCGCGTGAAACTCAAACATAAGCGGATTAGGCGGTGCGTTAAATTCACGCCACCCGTTCTAGTTTCAACCATAATGCTTACCACCCTGGCGCGTTGTCGAAAATGATACTATAATTATGTCAGTCTTCCTTCTTCTTCTTTTTGTAAATGCCCAGGTCTAGGATATGTCAAAAAAAGGTTACAAAATAATTTACTAAGAAAGAATCTTGAGTGATCCTGTCTGAAAAATTAAAAACTAATAGATTTTAAAAAATTAGATCTGTCAACAGCACTGGTCAAAGGGTGATTCACTGTTTGTACTCCGAATGAGTGCAGTGACGTCACCGATCAAACGGCGCGAAATATTTGTTATGCGCATCTTTGGGACCCTGTAAATTCTTTATTTGTAGATTTTCATGATTCTTTCACAATAATGTTTTATATTTTCAAGTTTTATTATTAGAAAAAAATTGAACCTTCTCCATTGCATGCAAGTGTCCCTGCGCATGCCGTTAACAAGCATGCACGCTACTTTCCCGTTTAATACCTACTGGCTGGCATGTGTATCGCAGCCTTAGAAGAAGTTTACAGAAAGAACTTACGATATTGGGTTCGGATGCTGCGGCTCCTGTGTTTCTCTTCTTTCCCCGGTTGCTTCTCTTGTACATTATAATACAGATTTATTATTTACAGTTATTGTATTATCTTAAAATAAACAAATATGTAATTAGAATATTACAAGTAAAACGTGGTTAAAAATTCATAAAATCAGGTCTTTACCGATGAAATTGCCGTTTTGTATGGAAAATTTAACGAATTTTCAAAACACTCGCATTTTCTATTATTTTTGGTAATTGTAGCGATCTTAAAATTAAATGTGTAGTCTAATACCTATGCAATAAACCATACAATAAGCTTCTAAAATAATTAAATCATCGTTACATGAATTCAATTATCACACATTACACCCGCCTCACAATGAAAAACACCCCTCGTATGAAAAAATAAGTTTTCATTTGAGAATTATTCATGAGATGGTCTGAGTGGTAAGAGAGGGGTGATATTTAAGTAAGCCAAACAATAGAATTTGTTATTTGATCCAAACACTTAAAATGAGGGTTGCTGATATTGTTGTATTAATTTGGAGATTGGCATTTAGATACTGTGATAATACAAAAATGGTAAGAAACTGATTGTTTCATGCGATTGAATTCAAATTACTAAGTAGTAAGATTAGGCAATAAGCTTCAGCTTGAATTAGCAATGCTCTAAGATTCTCATAGTCAAGAAACATTTGGAAAAGAAAATGACTGTGTAAAATTGTATTTATTTTCGAAATCTAGTTAAATTTTAAATAGGTAAGATATTTCATCCTTCTTTTGTTTTTTTTAATCTAAGTTAAGTAGGTAATTATGCTACCTCACCATTGAATCACGCACGGCAAAGTCTTCGAAGTTTTTAAGGAAATTATCGTCGTTACACAGCTAACAAACAAAGAAAAGACAAAACGCGATCGATATCGAACGTTCTGCTAATTTTAGAAAAAGGTAACATTTTAAAAGTGATTTTGGACCTAATTTACATCATGTTAAAGCTCATTTAGATTTGTTATTGGAATAACGTTATAGGTTGTATCAATACCAGATTAAAAGAGACTTAAAATCGCGGAAATCGTTTTGTTCAATTTGAAGTTCAATCTATTGTGATTTTCAAGTAAATCTAATAAATTAATCTAGTAAATTGAATCATGTTATGTTTTGTAGACGAATCTTTGGACAGCGATGGTTGCTGCGAGACACCAGGGTGTACCGCCAGCCCAGAGACCAGACCTTGGAGGGCATCAGCCAACGACGTCAGCCCCCAGAGGCGGATGGACTTAGTTAGAGCCCCTTCGTGTCCAGGGTAATTACTGTCTTTCAAAACCTACTAACGTCACATAAAGTTTTTTGCAGGCCAATATAAGCTGGCTACCTACGGACATAGTCACGTCCTACAATTTTAGGCGCTTATTTAGGTGATTTAGCAAATAATTATTTCTTAAGGGTCCATTCTTGGTGTAGGTAACTAAGCACACACTGAATAAACACTACACTCACTATCCTAATTTACATATTGAAGCTGCAAGATTTGTGCTTTTTCCATTTTTTATCTACACTTGCTCAATTTTCTAAGTATTTGAATTATCACAAGTCACTATCACAAACCTTATTATAATAAGAGAGATTGGGAAAACAATAACAATTACGCGTGGCGGCAAATAGAAAAAAACATGGCGTTTTCACGGAAAAAAACTTTGATTTATCAATACTGGATGTATCGGGGTTGCCCAATATCTCAATAAATAATTATTAACGTGGACAGCAGACACCTGTCACTTTTATATAATACACTTTTTCCTTTTTTATTTACACTCTACCAAGCTATGTTTATAACACAACGCATTTTTATAATATGCAAATTCATCCCCGATGTGAATCTTCCTAGAGTCAAACGATCAAAGTCAAAAGGTAGCCATTCTGAATATACGACTAGAGTTACCATTTAAGCTCTGACAAAAGCTCACCCACAAAAGAATTTATTGCATTTCAATTTACGTTCTATTAGATGTACTTACACTGTACTTTCTTGAAGTCTATTCTCCTTTGTACAACTGATAAGTAAAACGATATTTGCCGGCGTTAAAATAACCGACCTCCCGAAGGAAGCTTCTACGCGAAACAAAATATCGCGCAACCTCGACACCGGTCAATCATAAAATGAGTGGGAACCTAATACCTATTGATTATTATCCTAAAATAACCTACTTTGTCGAGATGTCTACCTACACAACAACACAACTATAAATCACTAGCCTGTTGAACGCTGAGGCAATGTTTTTTCGACGACCGAGTACATAAAACGAATGTATACCTATGTAACAAAATAGTACCTCTATACATTAAATAATGCAAGTAATTTTCAACATAATAATATTGCCTCTCCATTAACAGTTATTTGGAGCCAAGTATATTAAGCAATTTACCGTAAATCGAGCGTTACAACATGTTACATGCCGGTACACTGTAAACAGCGATGTCTTATTTACCTCCTAAGCTTAAGCAGCCGAAATTCCCTCCGCGTCTTCCCGTAACTTACGAAAACAAACAAACGGGCCTGAGTTTCACGAGGACCGACGCGCAACAAGTGGACTTCTTTATTCTCATCACATCTATGAAATTACGTACCTGATTCTCCCGGCGCACCTCTGAATACATTCACTATATTATCATTTATTAACTGCCCGAAAATTGCACTCAATTAGCAAAAAAAAAACGATACAACCGAATTAAAACCAAAACAAACGGGAGGGATCGATGATGACACTGTACAATATTCTTTCAACTGAACGCGACCCGGCACTCTACCGGCGTCGGTAGCTGCATATGTACTGCATTTATGTGCCTATACGTATTCATGCCTAGGTATATAATGTGCGAGTCCATTTAAGAATATGTATTTACTTAATCGATATTCAAAAGGGAAAACCTTTTCATAATTTGTAATTCGATTTTTAATATTAATTAGTTAGTATCATTTGTTATATTGAAGTTTAAAACCAGTTATTAAATGTTATGTTGATGCATTGTATTGCCTCACATACATAGCCTTTCCGTTCAGTTACTGTGTTTGTGTGTGTGTGTAACCTGTCATCGCAGCATCCCAGGTCTAGGGCATCTAGATACCTCCATCGATTTGTGAGCGATACGAATTGCGCCGAAACATCTACATATGTACGGTACGCCAATACGTATGCGAGCATATTGAAGGTGGATGGTCAATAATAATTTTGAGACCTAACGACTATCGCTGAAAGGTCGTAGTTGCATCAATCCGAATAGGATTGTTAATTTGTTTCTAAGCTAGACTGCAACATCGGGTACGGGGTGAAGGTATATCTGGGTCATTCGATGGGGCGCGGAGTGCGCATGTGCGCGACCCGCGCAGTCCGCGCATCCTTGCGCAGATCTCCATTTTGCGATTCCCCGCACCTGCAATACAGGCAAATTGCTTCGCTGCTTATTTTCCGACTTCACTTCCCACAGCTCCAAATGTTGAGTACGTAGAGCTCCTAAATTACCCCTGGTGAGTGCGTCTCAGTGAACTATGTGTCTATACCCAATGTGCCCACTACACAATCTTTCCAGTTGTTTCTCAATTTTATTGTGACTAGACTCCGATGCTTAGACTTTACAGTGTGATTCACTCGAATTCGTGTACCTTTAGCGGTCTAGATGTTAGCATTAGGGCATGCATGCTTCTCTATGTTTACCTATTCCTTGAGTGTTACGAAACCGAAGTCCTATGTCAGTGTGTCGTATCGGGGACCGGCGCGTGGAGTCCTGTGAACGTTTCATTACAGCTAAGATGTTTGTAGGGAGTTAAGATGCCGTTGCTAAGCGTAGGAGCGGAATGAGGCGTCACGAGATGCAGTGCAAAGGGGCAGAGGCCGGCGGCGGCAAGGAGGGCTCGCAGATGTCTCGCAGCGAGTCGACCCTGAGCCGCTGCACGCCGCACACGCCGCTCGGCCCGCCCGACAGCGCGAGTGTTGACTCCAACCCCATGCCCACCATCTATCGGTAACTCCCTGAGGTCGCCCAGGAGAAGACGTATACACCGCCTTTACCGCCGACACTACATGCAGCGCCGCACTGCTCGATATGCTGTGCTGTGACCTTCGCGCATACTCAGGCAAACGCTGTTCAAACTGACAACAATCAAACGATGCTAGTCTCTACTGCTAGTTACATTTTACGTTGTGACGTTCGTATACATATAATTAGGTACTTATTTTCTCTGGACTCTAACTTGTTTTCCCGAAATTTATCTTACTCCGGGAAAAGTGATGTCTTTCTAGTTTTCCTTCGAAATTAAATGAAAATATGTTTGCCTAGTGAAAACTCTACGGTAATAACTAAATATAAACTCACGACACTCAAATGCTCAATATATTTACTCGTCATTACTTTATTATTACTAAGAATTGACCAATTACGCTGAGGCTTTCGTTTTCGATTTTGAAATAACAATTTGTAGGTGCCGTACTTTGCCGTGATATTATGTTTGTCTTAGTATGCGCAAACATTTCATTTAGATGCGTATCGATTGATTACCACAAATTGTTATCATTTGGATGGTTAAGACATCATGATATGTCTTCTCCTGAAGGCAAATAAAGCTGAGAGCGCACTCCGCCCGCATCGCGCACCGCGATCGTCGCATGCGAGTAGGTACCAACAATCACGGTATCTTATACAGGCTGACAAACTCCGACAGATCTCAAAGAAAATCTAAAATCAACTGATACTGCACGGGGCTTGACAACTGTAAAAGATAGGGGTACAATCCCACTGCTTAGCTTACCCCATGCCGGTACATCTGGAGGAGCTGCGCGGAGCACAGGTATGGTAAATAGGTACCTTTTTGAATACCACAGCACAGTGTCGCTTCCCCCACCTCGTCTCATCACCTTTCCTTGTCACCTCTATACTTAGTTGCAAGCTTTCTGTCCGCCTTGGCGCTACTTATCTGGCTTTAAATGATAAAAACAAAGATTTTAAACAGATTCGAAAAGATCTATAGAAACCGCATAGCTAACACGTAGGTTAAAAGCCTTTAGTAAGGGTATCATCAAAGAGAGACAAAAGCACTTTTGTTAGTATGTAACAAAAGAGGACATATTATCCTCAAATATTGTAGATGACAGTTTAAAATCGGCGCGACGTAGGTATTGTTTTATTTTTACAATAATGCTATAGAGTAGGCAAAACTATTCACTCTCAAGGACGTAAAATGTTCACTAACAATAGATTTTAGAAAAAATTACATAGTTATTATCACCTAGCTAATTCATCATGTAGTAATCATTTAATACAAATTAATTATGTTAGTAGATTTATATTTTATAATAAAGCATTCGAAAAGTAGTGTGAAATGCTATTTTAAAATATTTTCTTAGGATTATTACATACACACTAACTTATCTACACACACAGACTTTACTTAAGTTTTTATTTATGAAATTGAACTTCTTACAATTCTTAATTAAAACTATATAAAAAAATATACATTTGCAATCTTTTAATAAAAGGCAAATAAATACTACCTACCAAGTTAGGTAAACCACCAGCAACATATGTAAACAACCAGGTTTACTAGCTGACGATAAAAAATAGTCATGATTATTAACAAAAAAACAATTTCAATTGTAAACTCAATACAAAGAAGTACAAAGGTACACTTGATTTTGTTATACTTTATTTATTTAATAATGCAATGATGGATATGATTCAACTTATCAGGGCTATACCGTAGTCTCAATTAATTACATATTGTCGTCACAACACAAAGGTTAAAGGTGTAGAGTATTAAGATACATAATCTGTTTTTTTTTGTTGGCCAGATGTCGCGCTCCAATCGCTTCTCTCGATTGTATGGATGATTTTAGTGCGAACTCCCAACAAATGCTGGACCAAGGTAAGATAGAGCAGTAAGTTTTCATATTGAGATGACGGCAAAGAGCGACCATTTTAATATAATAAAAAAATTATCAAAGCACCCAGACCTAGTTAATCTAGTTAATCAACTACTTACACTTAATTTAATGTACTTACATTACGATGACGAGTATTTTCGTAGTTTTGCGCAGGCCGTAGTCTACGACTACGAGTACTACGCTTGCTACGAAAACGTAGGTCGCAGTTTCTTCATAAAGTTACATTAACTGTAAATAAAAGTAGTTGATCCTGAATAACATTTTACTTAGTTAATGTAATTTAATTTCTAGTAAAAGAATAATAATAATCAGCGATCATACCGTCAAACATAATTTAAATTATGTTTTAAATTAAGTCTTAAAGTTCTGTAAGGTACAAAACTTTCAGTTAGTTATATGATAATGGTTCATTAATCGGACAGATTTTTTTATAGAGCACCAAATAACCTACAAAAAGTATTGCAGAGCCAGCAAGGTCATCAGGAAAACCAGGACCAATATCGTTTGAAGAAAGATTGAAGTGGCGGAGTGGGAAAAATATAAATCAAGAACAATTCAAAATGTTATCCCCGACTCTCGCAAAGAAAATGAACAAATTGAAATTAGGCCTCTTTGATAGAGGTGGCATCAATAAATTTGTTATGATGAAGGATGATTCAGAGGGACATTAGAAATATTTAGCTCTATTAGGCTAAATAAATTCTTGCCCTCATTTTTTATTTTAGTTTCCTACCTGGCTTCAATTTTAAAATGTATGAATCATTGATTCATCATCAAAATTATTTTTTTTTATTAAGATAATGATCAATGAATCATTCTTTATAATTAAATGTTGAATGTTGTTTGTTATCTTACTGAACTTTAGTTATCTTTTGTAAAGCCTATTCGTCTGGCTGTAGAGCTTATCCATGTCACTAGCATGAATAATTTGGCATACCCGCATCCCATACTTACCTATAAGTATATGTTTATTTTATTTTAATGTATCACCCAATAATATTAAAATTTGATTAAGCCATTTCATATCATTATTATTATTTAGTTGTCTGGAAGTGCTTTAAGCTTTATCCTTTTCCAATAGGTTAAATAGTACTTTATAATTGTATTTATTTTTGTAGACTAGCTTTCAGGAAAAAGTGAAAAGGAATAGTTTTTCTTATATACTTAAATGCTATACATTAGATTTTGAAACAAAGGGAATGTTCAAAGAAGTAAACTGTAGCAATAAATGTCAGTGTTAATGTGATATAAGTATTTTTGGCAACATTTTACACCTACTATCGATTTAATACCCGAAAATAAAATTAAAATATTGTTTAATCAAAATGTCGTTATAAAACGACGTTTTTTCTTTGTTTGTTCCATGATGAAGAATGATTAACAAAATAAATGTTGTCAATTATATTCCTACTTCAGAGTAATGCTGTGCGCCCCGTACTTTCCTATTGCTAGCTAAGTATTTCTCTTAGAACGTGTATCAATGTTTTTCATGTCCTTTTAAATGGTAAGAACGTTTTGAAGACATTGTGTTTCTGCCAGCAGGGGAAGTGACGGTATCCCGTCACATGTCTGGATATATGGCCAATAGTAACGCTATGGCCTCGTCCGTGACTCCCGGCCTCCGCTATAAGAACTTGGGCAAGTCTGGCCTCAGGGTTCCCAATATTGGGCTGGGTATGTGGACGATGGTCAATGAAGAAAGCGCGGAGGATATCATTATGACAGCCTTGGAAAATGGGATCAATTTATTTGATCTGTCTGAGGCCCACTGCGGTTAGTGCACATGATGAATGACAATAACACATTAACACAAGCTTTCATAGCAAGCAAAATAGAATGGCAAATAATAAAAAATATAAATTATCAAAATTGGATTAGATTTAAACGTAATGCAATTAACACATAATATAATGTTAATAACACACTTATTTACATATTAACATGCACTAATATCCATTTTAATATTATTATAGTCACTAGATATTTTGCTGGTCATTGCCAAATCATGCTAAGTTTCACTTCACCACACACATATAAAGCAAACTTACTACATCATGTGCGCTATTTTTATATGTATATCGTATAATCACTGACTTTTTTTATTCATTGCATATTCATATCGTCATAGTTTTAAACAAGCGCCAATTAAAAACAAATGATCATGGAATAATCACAGCTAAAGGCGAAGCTGAACTGGGCAGGATCTTGAAGAAAAGAAACGTGAGAAGAACAAGCATTATTATTACTACGAAAATTTACTGGAGCACCAAGTGAGTATGATACAATGTTTTGTTATTTTAACCACCAACATTCTGGATACAATGTATTGTATTTATTTAATCCTATGTATTATATTTTATTTATTTATATTTTAATTGTCGCATAAAAATAACATGACAGGCACTGGATTTTGTTTATCTTTGTTCTTTACCACACAAAATAATATTAATTTTAAATGTATAGGATAGGTATAATAATAATTATTATAATTTTATAACGATCGCATTCTAATTCGTATTATAATTATGTGTTAAGCTAACTTGATACCTTTTGTATAGCACCCATGGACACAGAGAGTTAATATTTTTACAATTAACACAAGATGAGTGGAAACGCTAGTTGCTATTGAATTTATTTAGCTAAATGATACTGAGACCTAAGCTTCACGTAACATGCTTGATGCTTCTCAAAGATTTTAGAAAAAGTGACAAATATTTATTCAACTTGCTTGTTTTGCAGATCTGATGAGAGAGGTCTCTCTCGAAAGCATATCATCGAAAGTGTAAAAGCATCTCTGGCTAGACTTCAAGTCGAATATATTGACGTAGTACTTTTGCACAAAGTAGATCCAGTCTGCCCAATGGAAGGTGGGTACATTATATTTGATTTTAAAGCACTATTTTTAATTGGCTATTTGTATTTATAATCTCTCCTTGATTTCAGAGCTGGTGCGTGCTATGAACTTTGTGATAAATCAGGGATGGGTGATGTACTGGGGCACAGCTCGTTGGTCTCCCTCAGAGGTTTGTATTCATTATTTTATTTTTTGTCTTATTTAATGAGAAAATCTTAATTAATTCTTACTTTTGAGTGGTTATTTCCTAATTAATTTCACAGATAATGGATGCTTACACAAACTGCAGACAGTTCAACTGCATCACGCCGATAGTTGAACAGACAGAATATCACATGTTCTGCAGGGAGAAGCCTGAACTCTACATGCCAGAGTTGTATCACAAGATTGGTGTTGGCAAGTATTTATAATTATTTTCAATAAAAGTATTGTAAGTACATTGGAATGATATAACATATCGTTACTTTTTTTCAGGAATGATGGTGTGGTCAGCTATCACCACGGGCAAAGGGCTCGGCCGTGAGGAGATTACTGGACTCTTCGCCAAGTCCCGCTTCAACAGGAAATATAGCACCTTCAGTTGGTGCGAGGAAGACCTGGCGGTTCCAGAGGTATTTTTTTTCTTTCATGATTTCACGAAGAGAGAGAGTATGATGTATAAATGATACATATTCTTTCAGATGCGTAGCTCTGGCAGTAAGGAACAAGTAACTGGTGAAGAACCACGCACATACGGTGACAAGCTTCGTGATCTTTCCAATCTGGCAAACTCACTAAGTACGTACCTATAAGAAGCAAACAACATCTTCCATTTTTGGCCTAATTCTGTACTCAATGACACATAATTTTTCGTTATTTAGACTGCTCTATGAGCCAGCTGGCAGTAGCTTGGTGCCTGAAGAATGAGTCGGTGAACTGCCTATTACTAGGCGCCACCAGTGTGGAACAGTTCAAAGAAAATATACACGCTTTACAGGTAACATTTTCCTAAGGATATACGAGTACCTGCTTAAATTCTTTACTTGATTTCAGTTTGGGAAAAGAAATCGTGTTTAGATGGTGGAGACACTAAGAGACCAAGTGGCAATGGAGGACTGATGTACCCAAAGTAGTCTTTATTTCAACAGTGTCATGTCACGTTTGCCTGCCTTTATATTGTTCTTTATTAATGTGTAATTTCTGAGCAGATAGTGCCGCAGCTGACTCCGTTGGTGATGATCGAGATAGAGCGTCTGCTGGCAAACAAGCCGCAGAGGCCGCCCATGGTGTCTACCCTGGCCATGCGCAACCAGCAGAACAACACAGTCCGCATTGATATGACGTAAGTCTTGTGGAGACTCCATTTCCAAATTATTTCATTAGCGCTTACTCGTCAATTTTTTACTTTTCATATAGGTATAGCATTTCATAGGCCAGCAACGCAGGCTGCGGGTGTTTGTGGGCGGCGGTAATCATTTACCATTAAATGATCCGTCTTTTCGTTTGCCTCCTGTTCCACAAGAAAAAGTTACAACGCAATTCTGCTCCCCAAATTCTTTGACACGTTTCTTCATGAGACCAATCAAATGAAAACAGTTCCACAATTACCGTTAGCTGGAATATATGAAGATGATGTAGAGGTTAGGTTATGGCTGGTTTGCTTGCTCCCAATTCTTGAATTGAGTGTATGTGTTCATGACACAAGAAATGCGAAAGGTTCTTTAATGCTTTATCCCTAAGTTCCACAATCACTAGCCTTCTAGTCCAGCTAGACCTACGCCAGCGTATTTTATTTATTCACATTAGCTTCGTGATGTTCCAGAGGTGTCACATCGTTATTGATCACATTTCCCACTTGGTGTTGCAGCGGTGTCACATCAGGCACTGGATCGCCCAAGCCGGAGGGCGAAGGCGCCGAGGGCGAGGCGTCCACCCCCGGCAAGGAGACTGGGCGGGCCTTCTGTGAGATCCAGTGACCGTGGTGGCGCGGAAGCACTGACTCTGCTTCCAAATCTAGCAAATCAAAGGTATAAGTCTCCAATCCATATACTTTCTTGATAAGTTTGTCATCACAGGTTAGGTTTATAGGATACAAGGAAGAGGGGCAGCCACAGTAGGTAACACAGAGTCGTTCAGGTGAGTGCCAGGAAGAGGTGCAGCAACCGCAGTTAAGGAACGGCTGGGACGAACAAGGATAGGCGCATCCAGCTCGTAAGCTTTGATAGGGTTACACTGGTTGAGGCGCTCCTTTTCAAGACTTGGAAGCCTGCGGGTAACGAGCCATTGGACGTGGAGAGGGTCATTAATTATACACATATTTTCTACTTTGCCGAACATTTGCACGAGAACGGTTTGTCCAAAACATATGAGTTTGGTATTATTTAATGCAGGATTAAATGCCCTTCAACCGTCAGGAAGACCACTTTTCGATAGGGTAAGTCCTTTACGCGGTATAACCGGAAAACCGAAAAAGCGCCCCTTTTGAGGGTCCCCACCACTTAAGCACAACTCCGTCGAAGTCGAAAACCTAGGAGAATCTTTATGGGCAACTAATAAAGCCATTAAAACACTAAAATCTTTAAAATTTAATTCATTTTTGTGTTTAATTCTACTGGCCTATCTGTGCAATTTGACATTTATATTTTCTTGATATGATAATAATTTATTATTCTTCATTCCAGGAATCACTTAAGGACTCTAAACCTAAATTCTTTTTAAACAATGCCGGCGAAGTCATCAAACGCACAGGTTAGGCATTTAAACCTGTCTTGATTACATTTCATTATTTTCAAATCAATTTAAGTTTCCTTCTTACAGTCTTGTCATCTATTGAGATTCAATTCATAATCAATTTCATCAATCAAAAATGGAAAGGCGTAACTCCTATCCCTAGTTGGATAAAACGGACCTTGATTTTCGCTTTTTTTCCAGAGCAAGACGGAGTATCAACAGATGTGGTGATCTCTGTATCTTCCCTGAAAGGCAAGCAGCCCGCCAGCGGCGGCAGCAAGGTAAAGAAGTCCAAGTCAGATACTGCTCGTCCGCGCTCCGCCTCGCTCCAGCGGTCCTCCTCGGGCCAGCTGTCGGTCGCCCGGGACCGACGCCGCTCCCGTCTCGAGCTGGGGTCTCCTGCTGACATTTAGCGCTACTAACTTTTCAGTTGAGTCGCGATACGACACAATACAAGTGTGAAATACTCAACCTACTACCAAAAATCAAATCAATGCTTTTAAACCCTGAAAGGGATGGACTATGTGAAATTATGCCAAATTACCTGGAACTGTTAATTAATAAAGGATGTGAATACAGCATAGTTTTAGATACAGTAAATTGATATTGTTTAGGTGGATACTACGATGGACGGTCACACCTGGTGGTGAATTATGGTCTGTGATTATGAATGATTACTTGATTGTTCGATTAAAATGTATATAAAGTGGAGTAATAAAATCACTGTAGTAGAATATAATTCACTCTTTGTGGTAAATGGTAAGACTGTAGCATAAGATTTATGTCAGTACGTAATAACTAGAACGAGATCGTTTTAACGGCCGATCAAGTAGCTCTTGGTAAGGTAAGTACTGTTATACAATCTTTCCTATTTTTCTTAGAAAACTATAGTAGACTGGATTTCAATCAAAGTAGTAGGTAGTTTGAAAGAGACAACTTCTTCACATTGAAACGAATAGCGGAACACCTTTGAACACCGTAGAACTTATTGTGTCCTAGATATTAAGTCAACGAGCAAAAACTTAGAGCCGTTACCACACAGCGGTTGTATAAATGATTCCTTTGAATTCACTAATAGAGAAGCCGAGTCTTTTAAAACACTTTGCTGATAAAAAATTGCTTACACTACGCTTGTTTTTAAAATCTGGCTTAAACATAATTAAGTTATATTTGATTTATTCCACTCAAATTTAAGTAACGAAATTAGTTCTCGGAAACTATTTTTGTGTATTTCATCTAAATCAAACTTTCTTAATGACTAGTTATGCTACTTCGGCTATGCTCAATTAGGCACAGATTTATATTTTATAGACACAGCGCACTTAGATACTACATTAAATGTTGTGTAGAGTGGACTAAATGGCCTACATACGACATATAAATCGGTACCTATTGTAGTCCTTTTATTGCTAAATAGCGTTCCTTGAATAGACCACTAGCGACATTGATATGGGTCGCTGGCCAGCAGCATTGGGACGTACTAGGTATACCTTAAGGTAACTTACCACTTGGTAGTAAGGTAAAACATGTCTAAAATATTATATGTTATATGTCATGGTATAACTACCAATTTTTTGTTACCATTAAGTTTCTGTTATTTAGTAAAATATACAATAGTTAGCAAATAATTAAAAGTTGTATTATCAATTCATTATACATATAATTACTATGTATGTATTATATAAATTATGAAATTACCGTTGTTCTTTAAGAATATTACAATTTAAATTCAATGTTAGAGAATTAATTCGATTTAACTTAGAGAGTAAACAAACATCTTACATGAAGATGCATCAGAGTCCACAGTACCTGTTAATGTTATATGAAATAGTTAAATGTTAATGATAATAATTGTTTCAATGTGACTTTTTCCGTGTTATGGTATTGTAGTAAAATTTTTAAGTAATTATACATGTATGTATTTTATAATAGATTAATAATATAACATAGAAAATTTGGAAAATTCGACACTACCTATATACCAAAAACAATTATATTGTATTATCTCGTAACTTTCAATATAATAACAGTCTATTTGATGTCTAATAACGTAAACAAATTTAATATCAATGTTAGCCATATATAGTCCAGTAGAATTAGCTTTTAAATCGGAAATAATTCCTACAAAAGATTTTATTGTTTTAATGGCTTCATTGGTTGCCCATTAAGAGTCTCCTAAGTTTTCGACTTCGACGGAGCTGTGCTTAAGTGGTGGGGGCCCCCGAAAGGGGCATTTTTTCGGTTTTCCGGTTATACCGCGTAAATGACTTACCCTATCAAAAAGTGGTCTTCGTGACGGTTGAAGGGCACTTAATCCTGCATTGAATAAGACCAAATTCATATGTTTTGGACAAACCGTTCTCGCGCTAAAGTTCGGCAAAGTAGAAAATATACGTATAATTAATGACCCTCTCCATGTCCAATGGTTTGTTACCCACAGGCTTCCAAGTCTTGAAAAGGGCCACCTCAACCAGTGTAACCCTATCAAGGCTTACGAGCTTGATGCGCCTATCCTTGTTCGTCCCAGCCGTTCCTTAACTGCGGTTGCTGCACCTCTTCCTGGCACTCACCTGAACGACTCTGTGTTACCTACTGTGGCTGCCCCTCTTCCTTGTATCCTCCTGCATGACTACGTTGCCTAGCCGTATGCCTGGTCTAAGGTTCGACGCCAAAAATCAACAACAACAAGTTCATATTAAAACGCTGAAGAGTTTTTTGTTTGTTTGTTTGAACGCGCTAATCTTAAGAATTACTAGTTTGATTGAAATCATTATTTTTGTGTTGAATAGCTCATACATTGAGGAAGGCTATAGGATATATACAATCACTCTACGACTAATAGAGGCGAAGCAGTAAAGAAAAATGTTGCAAGCACGGGAAATAGTATTTAAACTATTTTCACTCGTACGAAGTTGATTTTGTGGCGTCGAACCTTGGACCAGGCATATGGCTAAGCAATGAAATCGTACAGGAGGGTACAAGGAAGAGGGGCAGCCACATTAGGTAACACAGAGTCGTTCAGGAGAGTGCCAGGAAGAGGTGCAGCAACCGCAGTTAAGGAACGGCTGGGACGAACAAGGATAAGCGAATCAAACTCGTGAGCCTTGTTAGGGTTACACTGGTTAAGGCGACCCTTTACAAGGCTTGGAAGCATGTGGGTAACAAGCCATTGGACGTGGAGAGGGTCATTAATTATACGTATATTTTCTACTTTGCCGAACTTTAGCGCGAGAACGGTTTGTCCAAAACATATGAATTTGGTCTTATTCAATGCAGGATTAAGTGCCCTTTAACCGTCATGAAGACCACTTTTCGATAGGGTAAGTCCTTTACGCGGTATAACCGGAAAACCGAAAAAATGCCCCTTTCGGGGGCCCCCACCACTTAAGCACAACTCCGTCGAAGTCGAAAACTTAGGAGAGTCTTAATGGGCAACCAATGAAGCCATTAAAGCAAAAAAATCTTTTGTAGGAATTATTTCCGATTTAATCAATTTTTGTGTTTAATTCTACTGGCCTAATATTCTGATTCAGATTACTAGAAATATTTTATTTATTGTTATTGTACTTCGAAGATAATTAAACCTATTTAGGCAATTTTACTATTTCTAATAGGTACCCTTGTGTATGTATCACAAGATTCATCTCTCATTTGTTCTTTCATATCATTAGATTAAATATAAGGCTCAGGCCTTCAGGATTTGCTAAGCAACCACCTCTTAGATACGATTTTTTAATGTTTAAGCCAGGAATGTAACCAAAATATTAATTAAATAAAGCATGCGTATACAACATTACATTGTTTCTTTTATCCGCACGGAAACAACCAGTCATCTATTAAGATGTGTTGGCACATCCAGTCGTTAAAGTAGTAAGTGGGTAGGTAACCGAGTCTCACAACACAGCACCGGTAACTAGTCAATTAGTGGAAGTCATCCCTCCAATGGGCCACTCAGAGATCCTTCCAAGGATAAATATAGCATCGTTCCAGCTGCCAGTTCCGCTCGGTAAATTGCACACCGAGATGAAGTGTAAGTGTGTCGGAGCTCGGACGCGCTCTCGGCATGGCGGTGGTATACTTCGACTGGCTGGACTACCTCGTCTTCGGGGCCATGCTACTCATGTCGGCCCTCATAGGGGTCTACTTCGCGTTTTTCGCGCGGAAGAAACAAAACACCACCTCCGAATACCTGATGGGAGGCAAGAAAATGGGCATGTTTCCCATATCAATGTCACTGATTGCCAGGTACTTATGACCCGCTTGCGATGCACTCTAGCCTACGATTGCGAATTATTACTGTGCTTTCTTTCAGCTATATCTCCGGAATCTCACTGCTGGGTCTGCCAGCTGAGATGTACACATACGGGACGCAACTGTGGACTATTGTGCTGTCGGAATGGGCGGTTTCTTTGACCATAGCTATCATTTATTTACCTGTATTCTACAATTTGCAAATAACATCAACGTACGAGGTAAATATTTATTAGTAGTTTAAGTGTTTTATTTGAAAAACTCCGGTAATTTTAAAAATGCATAAATTTTTATGCATATAATAATATGTTTTTGCTATGTAACTTATTGCGAATTTTTCCCCGCTTTATATTTTATAATTATTTTCATAACTAAAAATGTTTTTAATTAATTCCTGAAAAAAGGTAAATAACGTGTCTAATTTGTGACGTTGTAGACCCAATAACATTGTATTAATTAAATAATTATACTTTTCAGTATTTGCGGTTGAGGTTCAATCAGAAAGTTCGTCTCTTGGGGTCAATAATCTTTATTATCAAGATGATGCTATACATACCGATTGTTATTTACGTGCCTGCTTTAGCGTTTAGTCAAGGTAAAATATTGAGTAAATTAAGTACACAATAATAGTGCATTGTGATGAAAGTGTGCTAAGTTAGTTAATATAGTTTTACAGTAAATATGGTGATAGAGTTTAGAGTGTAATAACAAATGTTTAGGCGTTACATTAACTTTAACGTTTTTCAGTATGTTTGCGAAGAACGAAGCCAAAATAATATAATAATTGATACATTGTTTGCTTCTAATTTGTCAAATATCACACCAATGAGTTGCTATTTGGATCTTTTAAAAGCCAATTTACATTAGGTAGTGCGATAATGATAATGCAATTTGCGTGTGTAATAGGCATATTAAGCATATAGGCATTATGAATTTAAAACGCTGCATTAACACCAGTTTATTTGCAAGTGTGTTGAAAAACAACTAGGTACATATAGGTACTCGTATTTGAGAAAAAATTTGAGATGCGACACTTGAAACTAAAAAAAACACGAATAAACACCATAAAGTTTATCATTTAAAAAATATGAAACTAATGTTTTTTTTTACAGTGACTGGAATCAACCTTCACATGATTACTCCAATTGTGTGCATCGTATGCATTTTCTACACTACACTGGTGAGTAACTTGTACCTCTTGTCGCGATGTCCGAATGACCTTATTTTATCCCCCACTCGAACAGACAAATTGCTACTAGTCTTCGTGCTGTCTCAGATCGAGGTCAAGTAAATCAGACTTGTCGAGCAGTGATGGAATATTTTTAATTTAACCCCTTTACCAGTCAAAGGTAATACAATAACCAAATATTTAAAAAGTTCATGATTTAAAGAATACAAATTTTGAAAGTTTTGATGTTCAGCATTTTTGTCTAACGACCAACTGCATTAACCAAGTGATTTGATTGAATGCGGCGGAACACAGTTGGTTTTTATTACAAAATTTTATGACCTAATTTTGTTTAAGATTTCATAATATTAATTTGAATTTAAAAATATTTCGTGTCAGATTATGTTCTTAAAAAGAAGATTAGTAATTTATACAAATTACTAATAGTCCCGTTAACCCCTCGTGATAGATTAAGGGTTAAATTACCATGACGATTTTTTGTAACTTTTGTTTTTTTTTATTTATAGGGTGGACTGAAGGCTGTAGTATGGACGGACACCTTACAAACGGTGATGATGTATTTTGGAGTTGTATTTGTACTTGCGTACGGTACCTGGCGCTTGGGAGGCATAGGAAATGTTATTGAGATAAACAGAAAAGGAGACCGTCTTGACTTTTTCGAGTAAGTAAATTTTTATTACGTGTTATTGGTCCCATACATAAACAATCGCTGTTTATCAAATGAAACGATTTTTGGAAAAAACCTACATTACATAATTTTATTCAAGTCTCTACATATTACGGTCGCTAAGTACCTACATGTGACCACGTTTTATAGGGTTTTTCAGAATTCATTCCTTAAAAGGGGGAAATGGGGTGACAAAGTCTGAAAATCAACATGGTTCAGTGGGTCGTGAATTACGAAAACAATACTCAATATTCTGGGACAAAACGAAATTCACAAAATATAAAACAAGGAATAAGGCGCATTTTTCAAGTCTTTATGTTATGATTCATATAAATCTTTCAATTTGGTTAACAGATATGGGCGTTGCTTTATGGTCATAACGGTACAATAAAAAATGTGTCCTTTGTTCTCGAAAAGTCAATTTAATTTTCAAATCTGTTTCAGTATGCGTCTAGACCCGACTATCCGGCACACATTCTGGACAACCGTGTTTGGGAATTATTTCAGCTGGCTCGCATCTTGTTCTGTTAACCAGGCTATGGTCCAGCGCTGTCTTGCTTTGTCTTCTTTAAAAAGAGCTCGCATGTGAGTACAATAAAGTATTTACCAATTACCTCTTTGATTCTTTTCTCTCAAGATGTCTCGCGTAAGGTATCTAATTATTTTGTAATATTGAAGAAAAAAGAAATGGTTTCATTGTGTCAACTAATCACTGTAGTTTTTTAATTACTTCTTGTTAAATTACGTAGACTTTTTTGAACATTGAGTCAATAATTCCAGAACAATATTCATAATGGCAGCAGGCATATTCATAATAGTATCACTGTGCTGCTACACTGGTCTCGTGATCTACGCCACTTTCGCGGACTGCGACCCTCTGTCAGTAGGATCCATCAGGAAGAGCGACCAGCTGCTGCCTTACTTTGTGATGACCATAACGGGGGCTATACCAGCACTACCTGGTATATTTATGAGTGGGGTGTTCAGCGCTGCTTTGAGGTACGTATTTGTGCTTTAAATCTGTGGCTCATTTCAGCTGGACTTCGGTAATACAGAGAAATTAACTATACTGAGTGATTATTCACCTAGAAACTTCACTAGTCTCACCCATAGGGGTAGTTTGGCAAGCAAAAACTGTTTTAACAGTAAACTTGTAGGTATTACTTGTACTAACCCGTCATTTGACGGTATTATCTTCCGAAAAGTTTTATCGATATTTTCAGCCTCAATTGTCATTGAATTATGAACGTAGGCACATAATATAATAAGACACGCGGAAATGTTTTAAAAATCTAATTTGAGATTAAAAATTGTATTTTTTTTGTAGCTCTATGTCAACTGGCTTGAACTCTTTGTGTGGCGTAATTTTTGAAGATCTCATAAGGCCTGCCTATGACAAGCCTATTTCAGAAAAAACAGCAAGTTTCATAATGAAGATTATCGTCGTAGTTATAGGTTTGCAATCGTATTTGAACATTTTAATACTTTGACTATATTAACTTCTCTATATTTAATGTATTTTGTGTTTTCAACAGGGGCTACGTGTGTAGCGTTAGTATTTTTGGTGGAGCACATGGGAGCGCTAATACAGGCAGGAAAAAGTTTGGCTGGGATTACTGCAGGCAGTTTGTTGGGCCTATTTTCTATGGGACTCTTTCTGCCATGGACTAACTCTACGGTACAGTTTTGTATATAACTACTTTGCCCTGATGTTATCGCTGGATTCAATATTTACTTAACTATACTTCCAAGGCTTCGTTAAAAAAATCACTTCATTCCTGAAACCCAAATGAATTTGCTATGAAATTCAACCTTGAATTTGAACTTGGGAATCAACAAATAGTCAATTGAGTTTGCGAACTAGTCACTAGTTTTTTTTGTTATACAGCACTATACATATTTTACAGCTTTTAAAAGATATGTCAATTAACTAGCGGTGTCAATCAAACCCTATTGGGTAAAATTTCAGGGAGCGTTAGCCGGTGGGATAACTTCCACCCTTCTCGTCGGGTGGATCTCGATAGGCACGCAAGCGGCCATGATACGAGGGGACATCGTGGTTGTCCCGAAGTCGGTGTCCGTAGCGGGCTGTCCCGCGAATATGACCACTTTCACCACCCCCATGCCGTCTACACAAACTGTGGAGTTTGACCGGTAATGTTATAACTTGTTATCTATCGTATCGTAATCAATGTACCTACATTGCTTCAATAAGTAGCGCAATACAAGTTTGTAGGTTATTACTTAAAATGTATTCAAGAAGTTTATTTATTAAATCGATCATAATTCGAGAATAATTTCTATTAAACGTAGACCTAATATTAGGTTTTTCAAATAGTCGAATGTTTTACTAATAATGTTGAAAATATGTAGGTAGGTACATATTATTTAAACATGTCTAAAAGAATAAATAAATATGTTTGGACAATCTCACACAGCGCCATCTAGCCCCAAAGTAAGCAATTAATATTAACGGATATACCTACTACTTATATACTTTTTTTTTTTAAATACATACATATTATACATAGTAACACCACAGAATACATAATAGTAGCAACAGAAATTGCACTCCTTTGTGTAGGATCAGATGCCGACATTTTAACGGTAATAATAATAATGCAAAATATCCAACGCACATGGTGCATTCGAAATCGCACCTTACTACTACGCTCACAAGAGCGCAAATTTTTTGTGTTCAGAATTGATCTACCTCGCAGCTCAAGCGCCAGGGTTGTATAAGCAAAGTAAAATAAATAATAACTTAATTTTAAGAAGCATTTATTGTATTTACGATTGGTAATCTTTAATCTAGTGGTGTTTGTATAATCGTACCATCTCTAAAGTACCTATTAATAAACTTCAGTGTTGCAATAATTCGAAATTGGACAAATAGTTTTAAAAGGTGTAGTGTCGGAAAATAGACACGGTGAAGTAAGTTAATGTTTATATTAGCTAAAATAATTTTTTTGCTACAGTTTTTTGTCATAAGTATTTCAAAATTATTTAAAAAGTGTAGTTTTTTTTAATTATTTAAATTAGTACAGTTAATTATTATTCCTAAATACTACGATTTTACATTAAAGAAGGATAACACTGCTGTTGGAACAATAAACCTTGATTGTGACGATGATCGACCGAGCGTGTATAGAAATACGCGTGTGCTCACAGGCGCGTGGCGGTCCTGACTGATTTGCAACTTGAAGTTGTCGCACGCTGTAGGTAATTATCTCGGCCGGTATAGGCGAGTGACGGAGGCCTGGTAACACCCAGACCCGTCACAGAAATTAAAATTCATCATTTCAATTTCTGCCCGGCCGAGAATCGAACCCGGGACCTCTCGGCATAGCAGTCCGTTCTGAACCACTACACCAAACGGCCGACAACGAAAAGAACGAGGTAAACAGTTGATTTTAAAACGCATGCAACATGAAAACATCATGATGTCAGATTCTAGAAATGGGGTAATGTCATACCTACAGCCGTGCGATGCAACGTGAGGCTGCGATCAAAATTCTAATACATTTATTGTTGGTCCCGACTTGCGAAGTTGATATAGTCGTGATGAATTATTCAAAAGTGTGTGATCACCGCTGCCGTAATACAATAAATATAGAATCCATTGTTTGTTATTGTTTCTGCAAGATTTAAAATATCTGGAGCAAGCTGAAAAATACTGAAGCTTACCTGAAAACTTCTATTCATTAACTTACCTGTTGTGATTTTGATATTTTCTTATAATTTGATTGCCACATTATCGTTGCTTGTATCCTTACGACGAGTTCGGAACCTAAAATGAAATGTAATTATTATTGTGCATAACAAACAACAAGTTTCAGGAGAAGATCCGGAGCTGAAAACATTAAGTTTTCTCCGATGGTGACCAACACATGAAACTTTTCATTATCTTCAGATTAGACTCCTCTTTGGTGGTGGTTTAAATGGCAAATGATGTATGTAATTACTAATTACCTAAAGAGACTTCCATTTCAGAAAGATTACTAATTTGCTCCTTTGACAAAAAGGCATCCGGTCAGAGCGAATCAGCATTACATCGAGATTGATTTATATGAATGTGTCGTAATAGAATTTAGGTTAGCTCATTTTGGAGACACGCATAATATATAATTTACATTTACATGCAAAACAAAGTCGAAACCATTCGAATGCATCAGAACCAGCCCACAGTAAAGGAGTCGAATATCATTTCATTGAGTTTAATGGCGGTATCGTTCTGTTCCAGGTCAGGCACGTTCTTCCTGTACCGACTGAGCTACTTGTACTACACGCTGGTCGGGATGACTGTGTGCGTGTTCGTCGGCGTGGTAGTGTCGTATTTTACGCAGCCCAACGACCCTGCTTTGGTAAGTTCCCTGTTAAAAATCACCCTTTATTCTAATGATTCCTAAATAATCCTAAATAAATAATAATCGCCTTTTCAAGGCGAGAGTGAATAATAGGCACTTACAGGGCAGATATTATGTACCATCCTAGACTGCATCTCACTTAACACCAGGTGCGATTGCGGTCCAATACTTGCCTTGTCTTGTATAAAAAAAAATTATCGTTTTTTTTTCATGTGTTGGTCGGCACAGACTACCTACATATAAGATATAGCGTATTAGTATAAAGTAAAAACGCTGAATATGCTGTAAGGAGTCGCGCATGGAGTCAATATTGGAAAAAATGCCATCTTATCAAGTAAGTTTGGCGACTCTATGATTAGATTTTATGTTCAACTAGCGGACCCGACAGACTTCGTTCTGTCAAAAATATTCACCTATATTGCTTCGAAAACAGGGAGGGAGTGCTTGTAATTTAATATGAACTTCATCCCAAGTANATGGAATAGCAATAAAGTTCAAATTGACTCTACATTTTAGTTAGAAAAGGTTTGTATACAAAAAGAAAAGGGTTGTTTTTAGGGATTTCCCGGAAATTATTCGAACTTTTCTCGCCGTAAAAACCATCCTTCGACTTCAACGAACATTTAAAAAAATAGTTGGTGAAATTGGTCCTGGCGTTGTTGAGCTATGCGCTTGCCAACACATTTTGCGATTCATTTTTATATTAAAGAAGATTATATTCAATTACATTTCCGGTTTATATTCCAACAAGGTTGTCCCTCATTTTGTATTTTGTAGCTTTCATTGAGATTCAGATTTGGGCAAGTAGATACAAATATTTAACCAAATTCATGTATGCACGCTAAACAATACAAATTGAATTGATTAGATTAAATAATGTTAAAACGCTCTCCTAATACATTTATTTGACGTGGAGAGTTTCACTTTCCTGATGATGACAAATGAAAAACGGTTGTGAACACATCGAATTACCAATTCATTAAAATCTGTCATTAGTCCGGTCAAAAAAGACATTTAGTCCAGTCAATAAAGCATTGTAGATGGAAATCCATGGAACACAATTTTTGACTTCGGGACTTTATTTAGACTAGTTAGGAGGTGAACGTAGCAAAAGTCCCCGCCCTTAGCCCTTGAGCCGGCGGGGAGAGGGGGGTTTAAAGGTACCACTTTTCGGTTTTTCGCTTAATGTTTGAGGTATATTTATGAAATTTAAAGCTGATGTTTATCTTGCAAGTCTCAACACATGAGCCTAATTTGAAGTGTTAATGCACATAGTCCAGTCAATGAATGCCTTAACGACGGTGTAGAGAGAAATCCGTGGAACACAATTTCTGACCTCGGGACTTTATTTAGCCTAGTTAGGTGGTGAACATAGCAAAAGTCCCCGCCCTTAGCCCTTGAGCCGGCGGGGAGAGGGGGGTTTAAAGGTACCACTTTTCGGTTTTTCGCTTAATCCTCGGAAACTATGCGTCCTAGTGACATGACTACTATGAACCAAAAAAAGCTTATTCAATTTGCTACAGGTCAATATTACAGACCTTCTAGAGCAGATGCCGCGAAAACTATACAATTTATAGAAAAACTTGTCCATCTCATCTGTAGCAAATTGAATATGCTTTTTTTGGTTCAAAGTAGTCATGTCACTAAGACGCATAGTTTCCGAGGTTTAAGCGAAAAACCGAAAAGTGGCACCTTTAAACCCCCCTCTCCCCGCCGGCTCAAGGGCTAAGGGCGGGGACTTTTGCTATGTTCACCTCCTAACTAGGCTAAATAAAGTCCTGAAGTCAGAAATTGTGTTCTACAGTTTTCCATCTATAATGCTTTATTGACTGGACTAACAGTGCTTTTTGAGTGATGAGGAGTCAAAAGTGACTCCAATTAGTTCGTCTAAATATACGCACGATGCAGTCCCCTCCCTGGAACTAGGCTTAACATGCTCCCGCATGTCTATAATGTTTGCTTTTAATGTTGATTTAGTCGATTTTCTCCTGATGGGAACATGTAAGACAAAATTAAAATTTACAATATTACAGACCTTCTAGAGCAGATGCCGCGAAAACAACAATATACAAGATATAGAAAAACTTGACTGTCTCACCTGTAGCAAATTGAATAAGCTTTTTTTGGTTAATAGTAGCCATGTCACTAGGACGCATAGTTTCCGAGGATTAAGCGAAAAATCGAAAAGTGGTACCTTTAAACCCCCCTCTCCCCGCCGGCTCAAGGGCTAAGGGCGGGGACTTTTACTATGTTCACCTCCTAACTAGTCTAAATAAAGTCCCGAGGTCAGAAATTGTGTTCCAGGAATTTCTCTCTACACCGTCGTTAAAGCATTCATTGACTGGACTAATTTCAATTAACTGACAATTATTCGCATACAGCCATTCACGTAATATCAGTGGGTCTAGACAAAGTGCAAATTATAATCGCAAACCAGTCGAAAAGTGGTCGAAAAGCCCCTTTTTTGTATGGAGTTTAGTCCAGTCAATGAATGCCTTAACGACGGTGTAGAGAGAAATCCGTGGAACACAATTTCTGACCTCGGGACTTTATTTAGACTAGTTAGGTGGTGAACATAGCAAAAGTCCCCGCCCTTAGCCCTTGAGCCGGCGGGGAGAGGGGGGTTTAAAGGTACTAATTTTCGGTTTTTCGCTTAATCCTCGGAAACTATGCGTCCTAGTGACATGACTACTATGAACCAAAAAAAGCTTATTCAATTTGCTACAGGTGAGACCGTCAAGTTTTTCTATATCTTGTATAGTTTTTACGGCATCTGCTCTAGAAGGTCTGTAAAATTGGAAATTTTATTGTTGTCTTACATGTTCCTTTCAGGAGAAAATCGACTAAATCAACATTGAGCAAACACTATAGACATGCGGGAGCATGTTAAGCCTAGTTCCATGGAGGGGACTGCACCGTGCGTATATTTAGACGAACCAATTAGAGCCACTTTTGACTCCTCATCATTCAAAAACTGCTGTGCGTTAACACTTCAAATTTGGCTCATGTATTGAGACTTGCAAGATATACATCAGCTTCAAATTTCACAAATATACCTCAAACGGTTATTTAGGTATTGACGTTCAAAAATCGATATTTAGAGCATTAAAATCTATCTATCACATGTGAAATGTTAAAATTGACTGGTTTTTTATTAGTTCCTAAGTATTTACATAACTACCTATCTGGATGCCAAATTTGAACCTTCGAGGTCATCTGGAAGTGGTTAGAATTTGGTCTGTAGGTCAGACATGAAGATTTTTGGACGTCAATATTTAAAGAACCGTTTGAGGCATATTTATGAAATTTGAAACTGATGTATATCTTGCAAGTCTCAACACATGAGCCAAATTTGAAGTGTTAATGCACAGTACTTTTTGAGTGATGAGGAGTCAAAAGTGGCTCAAAGTGGTTCGTCTAAATATACGCACGGTGCAGTCCCCTCCCTGGAACTAGGCTTAACATGCTCCCGCATGTCTAGAATGATTGCTCAATGTTGATTTAGTCGATTTTCTCCTGATGGAAACATGTAAGACAAAAATAAAATTTCCAATATTACATACCTTCTACAGCAGATGCCGCGAAAACTATACAATTTATTGAAAAACTTGTCCATCTCACCTGTAGCAAATTGAATATGCTTTTTTTGGTTCAAAGTAGTCATGTCACTAGGACGCATAGTTTCCGAGGATTAAGCGAAAAACCAAAAAATTGGCACCTTTAAACCCCCCTCTCCCCGCCGGCTCAAGGGCTAAGGGCGGGGACTTTTGCTATGTTCACCTCCTAACTAGTCTAAATAAAGTCCTCAAGTCAGAAATTGTGTTCTACAGTTTTCCATCTATAATGCTTTATTGACTGGACTAGTTTTGACGGATTCGATTTTCGATTCGATCAAAAAGTGCGTTTTGTCTAAGGGGGTGGTAATATTAAAATATTCGCATATTGTAAGTTTACACTGACATTTATCCATTTTCATATAATAACTCTAAGATCTGACTTCATTCTATCTGGCAGTAACAAAAATCTAGCTACCTACTATGATTTCATTTTATAGGCTGAAGATACCACCATACGACCATACTATGATTGTCTTTTGTTTACATAGCATTTGTGAAAAGATTTATACAAAAGATACAACTGACCTCCAATAAACCAAATAGGTACACAATGAATGCGTCCGTTCACGACCCAAGAGTTCGTTCACGTCTTTAATTTTAGGTCATCTCAGATCCCAACATAAATCTTCTGCAAAATCGTGCCAAGTCGCGATTGAGAAATTTATTGGAAAAGATGTAGAGTGTGAGAAAATAAGCCTTATATGGGAATATTTATACTTAATGGTTGTTTAATAACTATTGTATGTAAAAGGATTTTCAAAGGACATGAAGCCGGCCAGCATTATGAGAAAGTTAAAGGTTGGTAGTAGATACGACAAGATTTTCACTATTAATTGATACTGACATTCGCTTAATTGCGTAGATACACAATAACATTATTTTATTATCCAGGAAAACTTACTCTATCTAACAGTTTTCATAAAATAATTAAACGTAGCATCTACTTACGTTATATTCAACTATTAGTGTCGGGATATCTGAATAAATGAACTTATGTGATCCACTAGCAAGACAATAATGAAGGACAACAATAACTTATGACCGTCAAGCTGACACTGTGCTCCCACTGAAACAATCCCTGAAAAAAATATTGCACAGCGTAGTAAAATTTATGCGGGTTGCAGCTCAAGGAAAACTATTGAGTAGACCGAACTGACATTTACATATTTGTTGAATGTATGAACAGGGGTTTCTTTAACTTATTGTACTTACATAAATGTGTTTTAATAGGAATTATCATAAATTAAGAAAAAAGTGTGAAAACAATGTTTATTTTGACTTCATACGTACGCTGATTGAATTTTTTTTTTATGGATTTTGTAACAATCCTTACAATGTCTCGGTATTTTTATCTTTACCACTAGGGACAATAAAAATGTGTGTTGGTCTTGAAAACAAGTAGAATATGCTTTTTGGGGTCCTATTAGATGTATAATACCTACTTTATCCAGCGATAAAAACAATCACAAGATATTTTTTGTGTAGAGTTTAATTCTCTATCACTGATAATGAAAGGGAAATGTCATTTATGCATTCTTCTTCCTTCTTTTTTAAGACCTTGAACTTTTAAAGTATAAAAGTTGTGATTGAAAGCATGAATACACAAATTATGGCGTTAATTCCAGCCACCCACCTCAAAATTGTAAAGTTAATACTATATTGACTGGACTATGAAACCAAAAATTCAGAATTCTTCCAGTAAATAAATTCAAATTCTTTAAGATTAGGTACATTTTAGGTACAGTATGGTCCATACCACCTGTTTGCTGTGCCCGACAGGGTCCATACTGTATGGACTCTGTCGGGCACAGCAAACATTAGAGGAGTGGAGGACGTAGATTTTTAATGTAGGTAGGTAGGTAATGCCCGTTTTCACCATCAATCCCTAATTTATAAGTAACCCTTATGTAAACAAAATTCCTGTTATTTGTTCCCATAGGGGTCACTTAAAAATTAGGGATTGGTGGTGAAAACGGGCATAAGTATAATAAAATAGGTAACTCTAATGATTATTTCATTATTACATGTTAGGTGGCTCATAGATTGTCTTTGAGGTACTCTTGAATAGGGGTCGCAAACCGGGATACCGAATTTCGAAAATACCGGAATACCGGGCCAAATTTAGGTCTAATTAATACCGGTATTTATTTCACAAAAACCGGGATATTCGGTATTTTCGGTTTTAGTAAAATAAATAAAAAACATATACAAATAGAAAAATTAACGCGCCATTCAATTCAAAATACGCGCGCGCGAGTTAATTAAAGTATTTGAACTATTTAACCCAAGTTATTTTAATAAAGGATTATGATTATGCCAAATCCATTCCAGTCCAGAAGCTTGAAGACATCTTCCAGGGCGGCGGTAAACAGTTTTGGAGATATGACGTCTCCCTGTCTTACCTCTCGCTGCAGCTGGATAGGTTTCGAGTCCCGATCCTGGAGGCGGACCCACATTGTGGCGTTTTTGTATAAACTTTTCAACACTTCGATATATCGATAGTCAATTTGGCACCTTTGGAGAGATTGTAGCACTGCCCAGGTCTCGACCGAATCGAAGGCTTTCTCATAATCCACAAACGCCAGGCAAAGTGGTTGATTATACTCCTCGGTCNCTCTTGAATAGTAGTTATAGTAGCTTTTTGCTATAAGCATATCTTTAAGTTTTTTTTAAAAATCTTTTTCTGTGCTGTTCTTTATTGTAGTTAGTTGACAACTTGTTGTAGATTTTTACGCCCATAATATTGCTAAATACAGCAGGACTTGGCGAGAATACTGCCGCGCTACTAGATAGCATGTCAGTTTTGATTAGGCTAATTTATGTTAAGCACATCTGGGGAATCCATTTGAAGATCGTCCTGTTTGTTCATCCGTTTTTTGATTTGTCAGTTTGTAATCTACTTTAACACCTGTTATTGACCTCCTACAAACATTAATTCTGGATGATCATTTGTCATTTGAAGAGTTATTTATTACTAGCTTTCCGCCCGCGGCTTCGCCCGCGTGTAATTTTGTCTGTCACAGAAAAACTTTGTTTCAAAAACCGGGATAAAAACTATCTTATGTACTTTCCCGGGACTCAAACTATCTCTATGCCAAATTTCATTTAAATCGGTTCAGTAGTTTAGGCGTGAAAGAGAGACAGACAGACAGACACTTTCGCATTTATAATATTACTTAACTTGTAAGATTGAAAAAAAAAATACGAGTCCAATATTTTTTGATAATAATTGACGGACTAAAAGTTTTTTTAGGAAACTAGCCTATTGGACACTAAGTAACGTGTCCTATCATGTCCCGGTTCCAGGTTCACCGTGACCTGCTGACGCCGGTGATCCACAGCTGGCTGCCTCCGCAGAGCCCGGGCTGCCGGCGCCCGCGCCTCACGCAGCACGACATCGAGTTGCACGCGCGCGATCTAGACCACCTGCGCGTGCGAACGCCTTACACAGTTTGTATATTCCTACTCTAGCATCATGCATGAGCCGTATATTCCAGCAGAGAAGAATATGACCAATCCCGCGACCTGCTGACGGATCCACAGCTGGCTGCCACCTGCGCCTTACGCAGAACGACATCGAGTTGCACGCGCGTGTCCTGGACCACCTGCGCGTGTGAACGCCTTACACAGTTTGTATATTCCTCCTACTGTGCATGAGCCGTGATTCCAGCAGAGAAGAATATGACCAACCCCGCGACCTGTTGATGGATCCACAACTGGCTGCCACCCGCGCCTTACGCAGAACGACATCGACCTACACGCGCGCGATCTAGACCACCTGAGCTTGCGAACGCCTTACACAGTTTGTATATTCCTACTCTAGCATCATGCATGACCCGTATATTCCAGCAGAGAAGAATATGACCAACCCCGCGACCTGTTGACGGATCCACAGCTGACTGCCACTCGCGCCTTACGCAGAACGACATCGAGTTGCACGCGCGCGATCTAGACCACCTACGCGTGCGAACGCCTTACACAGTTTGTATATTACTTACTACTCTAGCATCATGTATGACCCGTATATTCCAGCAGATAAAAATATGACCAACCCCGCGACCTGTTGACGGATCCACAGCTGGCTGCCACCTGCGCCTTACGCAGAACGACATCGAGTTGCACGAGCGTGTCCTGGACCACCTGCGCGTGCGAACGCCTTACACAGTTTGTATATTCCTCCTACTGTGCATGAGCCGTGATTCCAGCAGAGAAGAATATGACCAACCCCGCGACCTGTTGACGGATCCACAGCTGGCTGCCACCCGCGCCTTACGCAGAACGACATAGAGTTGCACGCGCGCGATCTAGACCACCTGCGCGTGCGAACGCCTTACACAGTTTGTATATTCCTACTCTAGCATCATGCATGAGCCGTATATTCCAGCAGAGAAGAATATGACCAACCCCGCGACCTGTTGACGGATCCACAGCTGGCTGCCACCCGCGCCTTACGCAGCACGACATCGAGCTGCACGCGCGCGATCTAGACCACCTGCGCGTGCGAACGCCTTACACAGTTTGTATATTCCTACTCTAGCATCGTGCATGAGTCGTGTAGTTCCAGCAGAGAAGAATAGGACCATCACCTTCTGCGGGAGCCGCCACTCGGCACACAGTGTTATTCTTCCCTAGCATTCAAGCCACAATATAATCCCAAGCATGAACCATGAGCCATATTGTTACATTAGACAAAAAATAAAACCACCTGACCGGCCAACGCGCGAGATATGGACCACCTGCGCATGCGCCTTACACAGTTTGTATTATTCATATTCTAGCGTCATTAGGTGTAGTTCCGTTAGAGGAGGGTTAAAATAGGGCCACCTCCACTCGACCTGAGAATGTTGTGCGAGGCGGCTAAGGGAGAAATATGCGAACATCAAATTTCCCTAACTCATGTAGCCAGCGTGGAGAGTGTTGGCCAAATCTTCTCTATGCCACAGGGTCAAGTTCCTGCAGTGGAGACACCTCATTATTGCATGGTTTGATAAACGCAACGTATTAGAATGTGCACTTTTTCAGGTTTCTCATTTGTAAATATCTTCTGATCGTCTTTTTTAAAATTATGGTAATTTATTTTTGTGGAGTGGAAGAAATCCTACTTTCTAAACCTAAATAATGTAGCATCTTAGACACAGATAGTATAAGCGATTGCATGCATAATAAATGCCCTTTTGATGTGGTGGTTTTTATCCATAATATACTTTCTCTAACTATACTATATGGGTATCTACATAAATCATACGGTTTTTACTAGGTTTGTTATTAAGAGTTTGATTTTCTGACACTACCCTACTCTTTTCTCTACTCCTAATTTAACTATGATACCTATACTAACACTGCCGCTCGTAACTCGTAGCATCTTGTAGTAATTTTCGTAGCACTTTGCGTAATTAGTGGTACACGTGGTTAGAAAATAAGTTAAACTTTTGATGTTTCTTTCAGAAAGTCGAAAGCACCCAAGACGACGACTTCGTGCCTCACAGGAACAACAACAACAGCTAATACAAAAGGCGGACAGACGATCAGCCTAGGTTAGTTAGTAGTTAGAAAAAATATGTGTTATAAAACGGTGACTACCTTTGACTATATTCTGGACCAAATATTATAATAAAGAATTTATTTTTATGTGGCTGTATTGATTGTCGATTGATAACGTGATATGTGCAACCTGCTTAGGTACAAATGCAGGTGGCTCTAAAAATAACTCGGTGTGGTTTAATATTTCTAAAGTTTCACAAAACGGTAAACTCAAGTTTTAACTCAGTTACGATTTTTTTTAAATTTGTGTTTAAACTGCAGTAAAATTTAAACTACAGCTAATTAATTAATGCATTATCTGCCTGATATATTACTAATAAACATTTCTGATCTTGAAATCACAAGCATACTCTGCTCATGCGCTACTTCCCTCTTGAGACAATTAGGATCAAAAAGAAGTCAAACACTCCTTAGTACTGCGACATTTGCGTGTTTTTGCTACTTGGCAATTAACGGTTATCGATATCGGAAAAGTACACAATGTTTGCATCAATCTTGTTATTCTTGAATGTCAAATAAAAATTACATCCTCCAAATGTATCCAAAGTGTGCTTTTAAGTAGGTACTTTATAATGTCTGAGCTCGAGCAAGTAGATTGTTTAGGTACCTAACTTAAATACTTAAAATGTGATCTGTTTCTAATTTAATAGAAACGTAGTGAAGATTTTCCTAGATAATTATCTAACAGTCTGATAGAAGCAAACTAAAGCTTCTATAAATTGACCAGGGATAATCAAACAAATAATAGGAAATAAAAATCTATATATTATATTTAATTATTCTTACAAACTGTTAAATTACGTCATATTATTATGTACAACATCTCATAACCAAGACATAAATTAACAGATTGACGGCATATTATCAAATACTTTTTGGCATCAAATACTTTCATTTACTTATGTATTTCTTGCTTCACTAAACTTGAGATTTTATTAGAGATTCAATTATTACTTACGTAAACAGAAATGTAATATTTTCCGGGTTCCTTTTGTACTAATTAAACTTTCAGCGAACGGTACAGATTAAACATAACACTCTAGAAACCTCTAAACTACCAAAAATAAGAGCTTCAACTGTGTTGATTTCAATAACTCTAATAAAAAATAGCTCACGTATGATTAAAACGAAATAAAATAAAGAAAATTCGTCACGAACAGTTGGCTGTAAATAAAAAACGGTGTTTCTATCCGTGCAACTGTTCTGCTCACTCGTCAGCTCGCACTCTGGACATGGCCGGTGAGGCACAATAGTTCTGCACAGTTCTGTTAGCGTCCGGCACTGGTGAGCTAGTTGAGCTCCGTGCGCCGGCACGTGCGCATGTTGACGGGGAAGAACACGTTGAGCTCGATGAGCGTGGCCAGCACCAGGAACATGGCGTACATGGCCAGGCACGCGCGCCCCACCGCCGCGTCCAGCTTGAACTTGTTGAACCAGAACGTCAGGTACAGCAGCAGCAGCGTCGACAGCAGCGATATCGCTGAGTACTCCAGACCCATCGAGTTTATCTTCACCTGTGGACATTCCACGTGTTAACTCACAATCGCTTAACAACACCGAAACGCAATCAAACCAAACAATATTCTTAGTCAAAATACTCAAATAAAACAAAAGACAATCGCCTTGCAAAACGTTATGATCACAATTCGCATCGCGAGCATTATGTCAAGAGGAGGCGTTCGCAGTGTGAACTGATTATACCGAAAATAACATTATGATCTAACCCAATAATGTCCCGGTTCTGCTGGTGTGAGTGACGCTTTGATTAACCACGGGAGCCCAAGACATAATAATATGTCAAATGTGTTTGATCCAATTGAATTACTTATTCCCATCGAGCCATGTCCTGTAAACAGAAAATTCTTTATGATGAACGACACACCGTTTCGTGAATCATGGCAACATGTTGCAAGAATTTACGTATGAAAGAAATACTAGGTAGAATTTATTTCAAGGATTGTGTGCATATTTTGAAAATTAGTGCTGCTGTTTTAAAGAATACTAAATAAATATATTAGGACAATTTCACATAGCGCCAACTAGTCCTAAAGTAAGCAACTATTATTGCTTGTGTTATGGGTGCTAGCTTATCGGATCTACATAAATATATTTTTTTTAGAATATGTTTGTTACCCTGTTTGGCGACTATTACGCTAGAAACAGCTTCAGGAACAGAGGTCCCGGCAGCCAAGAAAGTAATGCCCATTACTGAGTCTGGTATCATTAACGTATCCCCTGAAACGTACATTCCAATTTAATAAAAATTCCATCTCACGTAGTCATCTTGAGACAGTATTTTTTCACTCTTACCAATTATCGTTATCATCCAAGCTACTATGTAGGATAATGACCCTATCCAAACGATACACATAATGAAAGTCAGTGGGAACCAGTTCTTGAAACGAGGTTTTTCACAATCAGGAATTGTAAACAAAAATACTAAGTGAATTGGCCAAGTAACGATCCAAGTAGTCTGAAATATAAAAATAAAATAAATTATTTGTAGCTGTAAAGGTATACGATTAACATTTATGAGGCAATTTCTGTCGATTGTGTTGAAGTTAAAACGCTGCAACACTTTCAATAAAAATATGTAATACCAAATTAATTTATTAATTGGACAATAATAGCACATGCCGTAAATTGCTGAATGAAACCCAGGTCAGTAGTTGTAGAGTATGGCGCAGTTGTAAGCTATTTCCTACCTTGGTAATACAACTCCTGCCGCTCGGCCATTTCCAGAGGGAGTGTTCATACTCATCTACAGGGTCTTTATCTCCCACTTCCAGATTTTGCTGGCCAGTATTTTCTTCAGTACAAGCAATTTCCACGTCATTGCTTTTGTGTTCGACTTCTATGTCAACGATTTTGTTCCTCTCATCATCACTGACCTTCTCGGTTCGCAACGTATCACCACTTTTTTCATTTACATCTGGGTAAAGAGGTAATGCAGCTTTTATATTTCCGTTATGTTGATGATGCTCCATAGGTACATCATCTTTATTTGTAGTTGAAGGAGGTTTAACATCTTTCACTTCTGGAAATTAAGTTAGTAAAAAGCAGCTTAATCCAAATCTCCCAATATAAAAGTTAAAAGTAGTTAATTACACATATTATCAGCTAGGTATATTGAGAGCTTTAGAGTTTAAAATCTATATATATAAAAGAAAGTCGTGTTAGTTACACCACTTATAACTTAAGAACGGCTGAACCGATTTAGCTGAAAATTGTCAGTGAGGTAGTTTAGAGCCAGGAGAAGGACATAGGATACTTTTTATCCCGTTCGAAATTTAAAAAAAAGTCTACTTATTTATTGCCATTAAGGCGGAACAAAGTTCGCCGGGTCAGCTAGTTACGAATAAATTAAAAGATTTATACCATTATCTGTAGTTGTAGCGGCGTCTTGCTTCTCATCCTGATTTTTAAACATTCTGGCCACACATTTCCAACTCCCTATAAATAATAAACACAAATTTATGTTTTTCAACTCTACAAAATACTCAATGTTATGTGTATTATACACATAACATTGAGTATTTTGTAGAGTTGAATTGTTTTAGAACAGTTATTAAAACACTGCCCCACGGTTTCTGAATAGATTTTTAATTTGAGCGAGCTCATTTTCTACATAAGTATGAACTTTTTATATTAAGGTCAATACAGGCCAACGGTACTAGAAAAATAATTTTGTCGAAACAAGAGCAAGGTAAAATTATCTAGGATGATTCAATCTGGATATTTCCCTCCTCAAAATCGTGAATCAATTTCAATTTTCGGTTACATACCTTTAGCAAAGTTTTGAATTGACTTGTCGTAGTACATGACGCATATGTAGACCCCATAGAGGGACACGAGGAGGAAGGCCTCGTACCACTGCACGTATTCGTCGTGCATGATGCAGATAAGTATCGAGACCGTGATGCCGTACGCGAGGCAGTCCCTCGTGAGCGGCCACCAATCCAGCGGTACTACCTGGAACGCAACATACCACCAAACATTAAACACCGACATTGAATAATAATATACGAGTAGGTAATTAGCCTATAAATCATTCAAAGAATTTTCAAAATCATGTTAAAAACTTAGGTAGGTGAGAGAACGCGTAAACTGTTAACGCCGCGCTCCCTTTGAAATTTTAATATTGATTTAATGCCCGTTTTCACCATCAATCCCTAATTTTTAAGTGACCTCTATGGTAACACATAACAGGAATTTTGTTTACATAGGGTTCACTTAAAAATGAGGGATTGATGGTGAACACGGGCATAAGTCTTTCAAGATATACAGAGAAAATAAATATGGCACAGCTAAATCGTAGAATCTTCTTCGGCAATGAAGCAGAATACTGGTACACTCAAAAATAAAAACATCCTTATCATCCTGAGCTCTAGAAACTTTCATAGCAAAGTTGCTAACTGTTAACATAAACGCTGTATTGTAGGATGATTTCGTGCGTCAAGTCGTCACACGCAATACGCTTTAAAACGTTATGTAATTAAATTAGATATTTAAACAAAATATGTAAGTACTATGGATGAATTCTAACGATGACTAACTGAATAGTAAGAAGGTATAGCGAACTTTAAATACTATCTTCTATGTGAAAGTTACATGGACTGTTTGACTCGGGAGTACTTTGACAGATTCACATGACGCGGACGTAATAAAAACCACTCCTAAGTAGTGGTGATAATAAATAATAATAAATATCCTTGGACATTTTACACTTAGTCCCTAACTAAACAAAGCTTGACTATGGGTACTAGACAACGGACATAAACATACTTAAATACTTTTAGAAAACAGCCAGACCCGTCACAAAAATTAAAATGTATCATTTAAATTTCTGCCCGGCCGGCCGGGAATCGAAATCGGGACCTCTCGGCTTGGTAGTCGGTTCTGAACCACTACACCAAACGGCCGACATGTGAACACAGACGACACAGTGGTGAAGCCTATGTGTTACAGAAATAGTGAATCGATTCATGCATGATAGACAGACGGCTTACCTGGTTAACTCAGAAACCAAGCAATAGAAAAAGTGCCAAAATGAATAACAAAATCCGTGTTTTCATACCGTCTAATTGGGAAGGATCATTAGATCATAGATCAAGAAGATAGTCAGAGATCAGTACCTATACTGGATATTATGAATCAGAGGACCAATTCGAGTTCCATTTAGGTACATCATCGTATAAAACTTTTTGTCAATAAACAAATTTTAATTTTAATTTAATTTAATCATCATTTCAGCCATATTAGGTCGTCCATTGCTGAACATAGGGGGAAACACACCCCCAAAGGGATCCCCCTTAGATTTACATTCTGTGTTGTTTTTACTTTTAAAGGAATGAGCTGTTCCACCTATGACGACAGAAGCCCGTGGCTAATAGATTCACATAGGTACTTAGGTTGTAAATAGAAGATATATCTAGGCTGAGTGAAAGGTCGTTAGCTGATAGAAGAAATACCTAGACTGAATAATAAATTAATACTTAGTTTAAAAATCTAAAAACACGCTTTTAATTACTGCACTAAAAGGCTCCTGGACATCATCTAGCACAAAAGTGGTCGAAAAGACAAATTCAATGAACCCAAACTCGATGCGATTCCGCCGTTTCTTTTAGGAGTTCCTATGGCTACCTTCCAGTCCCATCATCAGACCAGTTCGATGGTACCATAATATTAATCTAATTTACATAATATAATTGCCAAGTTTCATGATGATACTAGTACAAGCTTTGCTTAGTTTGGGACTAGAAGCGTAGTGTAAAATGTCCAGGGATAGGTACCTATTTATTTATTAGAAGTGAGTGTAATTCAGATTCTTAGATTCCATTACCTAGCTCGCACTTATTGCGTGTCATGTAAGCTATAAACTACTGTATTTTATTGAAAAAGAGGCTGACAAAGGTGACTGAGTTCCTTCTTCTCAAAGTGGTGGTACGACAAGCTATATTTGGGATGTGTATAAGTGCCGTAGAAAGGGCCTATGTACTGAACAAACTATTTGAATTTAGTTCATTACACGACGACACCTAATAAAAGCGTGTTAAAAACAAATTTCAATCGATATTTCTTACCATTCCCGCGCCAATCCCGCAGCACGCCGCCACCGCTAGGATGTTGAACACCGCGGAGCCGACGATGGTGCCGACGCCGATGTCGCCCTCGGTGATGAACGTGCCGATCACGTTCACGAACAACTCCGGCGCAGACGTCGCCGCCGCCATGAAGGTGGCTCCCGCCACGTCGTTCGTCATGTTCAGCGCTGCAAATGAATGTTGCAATATGAAAAATTGGCTAGGGTACAGCAATTTATTATAAGTACTGTGGTGAAATTTTAAGAACTGAAACTGTATTGGTCATTGAACCAATAGACGAAGAGCTAGTGAACGCCAGACCTACGTCATTTTATAAAAGCTGAAAGTTTGTCAGCGTATGCTCCCAATATAGGATATTATAATGTTGGTGAATTATGAAGTTTGGGTCATCGTGGCTTTGGGAGCTACCCTAAAAAAACTGTCTAATTATATCCTATATTGGGAGCACACGCTGACAAAATTTCAGCTTTTATAAAATGACGTAGGTCTGGCGTTCACTAGCTCTTAGTCTACAAGTTCTATTACGAAATATTAGTTATTAACTATTAAATTACTCTTACGTATTTTTCAGCTTCACACAATAATACTGCAGCGAAAGGTATATTCCCAATGAAAATGTTTGTAAAGACCTTCAATATCAAAACCATTATCTTCCCAAGTATTATTTCGAACATAAGAATCATAGTCAAGATGGACCGACACCAAAAAATTGTTTGGTGTTGTTAACAAGTCTCGAAGCTGCTTCTACACAATATTTTTGGCGTGTTTTTTTCGCCCAGACGAGATTAGTCATGAAAGTAACAAGACTCTGTCTTCACCTTAATAATATCCTAATGAAATTCATACGAACATCACCACCACCCACGTCTACGTCCTGCCAGTTTATTTTGTACCTTGTTTGTAACCAAGCAATTTATTTGTTACAACGCAGAAGTACATACACTGGCTTCGTTCTAACACAGTTATTTTAGGATTAAGAGGTATCCATTACATCTAAAGTAACAAGCGTGATACATTATAGTTAAGGTACGTGCAAGACGCCATGAGGACTCTGACTCGGTATGACACAACTGAATAAGTGTTATAAAAGCATCAACAATAACACATAACCATCTTTTTGCGCTTTGAAATTTTTATTTTCTCTTCGTAATACAGATTACGTTATTGACGATAGACGGTTCATTGTTGCTTGCTGCACAAAAACTCTTCTCACAAGCGCACAATGAGCCCGGCCGCTGCGTTACATGTGGTCTGCTGCTCTATACTTGTATATTTGAGTACTCAGCTTTGTTTAGTTTGTAACTATCATACGATTCAATCCAATCATTTTATAAAGATATTTTAGTGATAATTAGTCTTATGTTGTGTACTTTTTCTCTTTTCTCCGATCTTTCTCCTCTAATTTCATACCATGTCCCATTTCATGTTGGTATTTTCTGACGTTACAATTTACTCATACCGAACTAAGCTTTAGAAACGAAGAAAGCTTTACAACTGAAAGAAAAGCTCTCATTATACATTATGTATTATACCTACATATTATGAAAGATAATAGACAGGAAAATATCTCGTAATTACTCGATATGATCTTATTTACCTAATAGAGAGTAACTTAGAAAGGAACATAAAATGTTTCTCTTTGATTTATGTATTTTTATGTGCCTTATTTACGCAGGTGAATACACTCATTAAAGGTGACAACTTTTATTATGATAGGAAGATCGCATCTTAATTGCTTCTTTAAACAAATTAAATCTTTTTCTATACAGATATAAGCAGTGTAATTAATCAGTTTAAAGTAGGGTAATTCCAGGATACATGCCCCAGTGGGATAGGTGCCGCGATTTTAAGTAGGTACACTATGTTACAAGCAACTCAGCCTAAAGTTTTAGTACGTATAATAGAAAGGGACCTCCCCGTACCACTTTTCGCCTCGCAAACCATCAAAGAGTGCGTTCGTTTAGCCAGTGAGAGCAAAAATCTTCCGCGGCCAAACGTTAGCAAGCATCGAAATAAAATTGGTAAGTATCATTTGATGGATAATTTTTTGTCAGCTGTAAAATTAAGCAGATTTTTATATAATTTGATAGGCTATCTTATAAATTAGACGGGATAGCTATGTTTTATTAGATTTTTAGTGTTATTATATTTTTTATTAAAAAAAATAAAACCGACTCCAAAAAACCTACACTAAAAAGCAGAATAATAATTACTAATTACCTACTTATTCAGAATTCATTAGGACGAATTATTAATATTTATGTAGGTATACCATGATTGATACTTCTGGAGTCGGTGCCAAGATTATGAAACATGTAAAGTTTGCCTGCACCGACTCCAAAAGTATCAATCATGGTATACCTACATAAATATTAATAATTCGTCCTAATAAATAAGTAGGTAATTAGTAATTATTATTCTGCTTTTTAGTGTAGGTTTTTTGGAGNCACAGCTAGTTATAGATAAAATTAAATATTCATAGTAACAAAGTAATGATTCCTTACTTAAATTATCAAAAAAAATATCAAAAACAAACAATTTTATTTTTTTATATAGGGCTTATTAAAACACCGTGTTCGAATAAGGCCTACACATAAAACCTTTTAAATAAATCAGTTTAGGAACATCATTTAGTCTTGAATTTTTGTAAACAAAATGAGAAGTCAATTTTTGTTAGAACCAGGGCATAAAAAGGCTTCTGAATCATCTTTACGAACTCCTACACAATCTTTGTGATACCACCAAAAGCAGTCCTTTATGTTAGCATATATATCTGCTACATTGTCTTCGAGACAGGTATGATAATACCAGCTTTCATTCTCCTTTCCTTTAGAATTATACACACGGCTTTTTTTTCCTTATTTTTTATTGGTTTTGTATTTTGTGTCTTTTTTTTACAGGTTTAGTAATTTTTTTCGACTCCGTTTTCTTTTTCTTTTCTGTGCTGTTAGTAATATTCTTATTAAATAAACATTTAGTTACTCTTTGACTCATTTACTTTAATGAATTTGTCCGTAATCAGGTGTTGACATAAGTATATAATATGGCCTATAATGCTGAAATAAGGCCTAGGCCTTATTACATATCTCGCACTTGTTGTCTTTAAAAATTTACAAATAATGCATCTATAGTCACTAGTATAAATTAAGGTAATTATTAGCTAGTAAGAAATATTTAGAAACGATTACTAAGAAAAGCTTAATCTAAAACAGCGTCATTTTACCGAAAATTTAAGATGAAATCGGCAAATTTTTATAAGAGAGCACGAAATCACCCACCACCTTAGAAGAACGCGTGCCAATTGGTGCTGGGATCGTGGATCGGGACGCTCTTGCGCTCTACCGGGTTGTAGGGCATATGAGTACGTGTCCCTGAAGTATTATCCCGGTTGGATTTATTTATCTGTGTTTTCTGATGTATAGGCCTTATTAGAACGTAGGCCTTATTTGTATCAAGTACCTTATATGTACATAAATAACTCTAAGTATTAATAAATTAAAGAATGTTAACAGTTCCAATATCTAACCTTTTCCAGAATCAATTGAAAGTTATTCGTCCCGTCACCTACTTGGCCTGGTGGAGATCGGGAGGAACTGTACTCCTGCTGCGATCCTGGAGTTCCCCTCCGATGGCCTCACGCATACTCAAAGACGTCATGTGAGTTAACACTAACATAAATAAAACAGTGCATATGTTATAGTCAAAACTCATAATCGGTCAAAACCGTGATTTTGTGTGAAGTGATTTTGACTACTACCCGTTCGCGCTAAGTTTGCCGGTCCGTGGAATGCGCGTCCCCTCCCCCAACCGCGATTAAAGGCAATTAGTTAGTGATTAAACGCAATTAATGTGTCTTATTTTACGCAAATACACAATTGTTTTGACATTTGACCAATGCGTGTTGCCAGTGATGGTATACGGATCTGAGACGTGGTCGCTTACTATGGGCCTCATAAGAAGGCTCAAGGTCACCCAAAGGGCGATGGAGCGGGCTATGCTCGGAGTTTCCCTGCGTGATCGAATCAGAAATGAGGAGATCCGCAGGAGAACCAAAGTAACCGACATAGCTCGTAGAATTGCTAAAATNCCCTTTTGATAATACCTATTCAACAAAAAAGTAATCGTTCTAATTGGTTTATAATCGGCGGAGATATTGCGTATAAAAAAGTTCATCCCCAATTTTCCACCTTTGGGGGTTGTTTTTTTCAATATTAAATTTAAATGGGACCACCCTTGAGATATTATCTATACGCTGAAAAAAGATTTGTTCAAATCGGTTCATAATTGGCGGAGCTATCGCGTAACAAACATAGAAAAAAAAAAAAAAACATACGGGTCGAATTGAGAACCTCCTCCTTTTTTTGAAGTCGGTTGAAAAAGGCACCTATCCTATGTTAAAAGGATAGTTGCCTAATTTTTTTTGGGTATAGATGCCCTTAGGGTCAAGTCCCATGCACCTAGGGGCATCTATCCTAACCTGATCTTTTTATCACAATTCACAAGTAGCCAGTAAGAAGAAAAAAAGAATGCAGTACGGCTAACCTTAGGAAAGTAATAAATAGGGTGCCTTTCTGATCGAATTACCTTTTTACCCGACTTCGGGTGGATGTACTATGTACTATTTTTAATAAAAAATATTAAATTTCATTTTTTATTCATTTAATAACAAACAATCTTAAATAATAATACTTGGATTGTTTGATTTCAAAATGCATTTGATCCTTAGAATTTAAAAATTCAAAAACTATCTTATCGAGTCATCTATCCCTGCATCAGGCATCTATCCTTTGAAGCAATCATACAGTGAGGGAGTACATCCCCCACATTAGGCGTCTATCCCACTTTTTAGAGGTCAATTAAAATGGTATTTACTCAGAATCGGTATAACTTAAACTAAAATAATTATAGTAATATCATAGACGAAAAACTAAAGTTTACAGATACTAAGGTCAAATTGTTGATAAAAACTTACTGACTGAGTTACAGAGCTGTTTCAAAAAGTGGGGCATCTATCCTGGACTTACCCTATGTATTAGTAAATATTGTACGTGCGGTAGGTAGGTATGAAGCATCGGTAAATCAGTTCCTACCTACATTAATTATATTATTAACTTGAGTCAGCCGATATTTCTCGAGATATTACAGGATTTAAATAGCTTGGCTGAATACACTATACGAGTAAAGCTATAAAACTAATTATAGATGGCAATCCGAAAAATTATGGAATTTGCCCAGTTAATGTACAATTGTCCTGCCTGCAGCGAGAACGGTGTAATCCGTGTAATAGGCTGATTGCTTACCATGACATATCCTGTCGACGGCGGGCACGAAGAACTTGTCGCAGACCACGGCGAGAGCGATGAAGAGGTACAGCGAGAGGAGAGCGTGGACCACGATGGCGCCATGCTGCCGCTGCAGCTCCGTGAAGAGCCCAGAGGGGAAGTCGTCAATGGCCGGCGGCGTACAGTTGCGCAGATACCCATCTGGAAACGCAAATTGATTCACTGCAATGAACACAGTAAGGCGATAATTGCATAACGCTGATGGCATTGGACTGCCAATTTGAAAGCCACTAGTTGGATCCTGTCGATCGCTGGACCATCGTGGTGAACGCACTTCTACTTTAAATGTAATATTTCTCCTAGCTGGAGAGGCTAGTGTAATTTGTGCAATATAGCATACAAATATTTTAGTAATACCAGTAATACCACTAATTAACAATAGAGCTAAATTACATTTTATTACGTTGTTGTTATTACTTATAAACAAAATTAGATACAAAAGATAAATTCCATATTTTTTTCTCAGATTTCATTTAGCTAGTTGCTAGTTAGTTGTCAGCTCTATAAAACCGTTAGCCTCGATTAGTTTCAGGACATGCTGATTTACTGCTTTACAAATGTGAGGTTTTTAATAGGTAGTAGGTACAGTCTATTTTTTCTTGACTTATCTAATAGTAGGTAAAACTCGTACTTAAAGTAGGACTTTGTGCCAATACTTAACTGCTCAGATAAATTTTTATCTGACCATAAAATAAACAAGTTAATCATCAATTCGCTGAGGTACATAATACATATATCTTAGTCCTTTACTTATACAACAAAATTCACTACTACATATTACTGTAGGTATAGGTATGAATGAATACGAGACACGTGCAGAATACAGGCTGATAAAAACGCCAACAAACATTAATATTTTTATGTGTAAAATTTGAAATGAACATAATATTAACTAATGCAACAATACTTCTCTAAGGGCTAACTAAAATACCCACGTACCTACGTTATTGTACAATAAAAAATGCATTCATAGTACCTATCTTTTAGCTTGATCATTTTGAAACATCATGTAAAGTATTAAGAACACTTACATAAATTAATCGGGAACTTCTCTATAATAATATCTAGTTACATTGTTGTAACTATTTACCTGTATCTTAAGTGTCGGCTGATTACCTCTATTTTATTTAATATTTGCATTACATAATAACACAATCTTAATGTTTGATGAATAAAAATTATCGACTGTGGAAGTAAAACAAGCTCCCTTCATCGATTTCATCAATGATTCAGATTTTGAACATGTAACATGATTAATTAAATACAAGTTAATTTTGATGTGATATAAAACCAACCCTTAATAAACACCGTTTACCTACTTTTAGTGGCAACAAAAACCATGTCGCTCTTGACAAATAAACACAATTGCGGTACTTCTCAAAACGGCTCCCGCAAATAGCAAAGTCAACAAGAAGATCGTGGACAAATTGGCTCAAACGACCACTGCACGGCGTGTTTAACCGAATTAACTGATTTTACAAAATACGACGTGTCGTCGGGAGCCGGCCACTGCCACTGTGGCTCTTTTACCCCGATGTTGTATGCCAAAATGTGCGTGTCACATCTCGTTTAGACACTCGCTCGTCCAGAGTGCACTGTGAGGAAATTGACAGATCAAAGAAGGCAGGAAGTCCGCATTAACGTCGCATAAGTCGTCTTTCGATTCTCTCGGCCTATTCGACGGCTTCGAGCTTCAAGATTGCTGCGGAACAGATGCGTTTATGTAATTTGTCATTATATCTTAGTCCAGTGTGTGTCTCTAGATGCTTTTACAATGATTTAAGAGCACACTAACATAGATTTCAAAGGCTAACGGTAATTAGTTGTTACTGGACCGTTGGGTTTTTGGCAGTGCAGGATATTGATTGTATAGTTATTGGACAGTGTCGTCAGCAGTCACGTGAAGGCCGGCAGACTCAACCTTGCGAGCTGCCCTGCGCCGCCGCCAATTGACAATTTGCGCGAGGAGCGACCGGATGAGGCGCCGAGTCGCTCCTGCCTCCCCCTTCTAACTTGACGAATGTCGGCTGCCTCTATCTGATAGCCGCACAGAAAATTTACTTCACCATACCTAGATACTTTCTTAAAACTTGCGCGCGGTCACCTGAAACGATTTATTCAATGCCGTGGTCCATTGTCAGACTACACGGCACACTTCGCATAGTACGCTGCCCAACTGACGTAGCGTCATAGGTAGATGTATTCAAATAGCAATTAGAGATCATGGCAACAAGGACCCTCTTTGAATATTGAGCTAAAAATAGGTATCGATGCAAGTCCGAAGTCAATTATTGACATTAACCACGATTCACAGTGACCTCTATGGTAGTAGGCGGGCCCTCATACGTATGCTAATTAGGTACTTCTGGGTGTAACGTATCGGTCTTCACTGGGTTTGTTTACTTTCATATTTAGCTAACGGGCTCTTTGACAGGTTAACAAACATGAAATTGGCGAACAGTTAATATACAGGGTGTCCCAAAAACAATGGATAACCATACAACTATCGATGGGCCTCCTTAAGATCACTATAATATTCGTATCAAAATTTTGACCTTAGTAAAAATATCACAGATTTAAAGATTTTTATTTTAGAAAACTGGTACTTTTGATTAAATTTTCTCATGAAATTCAACTAGATAGTTCCAGTCTTTAAAAAAAAAAGAAGAAAAGGAAAATTTAAATCGTAATCTCGCATCACAATCGCAGGTGTCTATTTTCTAAAAATACAAAAAAAAACTTAAAAGTCTCGATACCGTGATATTGTTATCTGGTCAAATTTTTATATTAGAGATACCATAGTGAGGCTTATCGATGGTTACAAGGTTATCCATTGTTTTTGGGACACCCTGTATAGGGTACTTTGTATCATACTGATATCTAATATAAACTAACGGGCATTGGTTATGTTCATGTCGGATGCCAAGTATATGATACATAGAATAGATGATACAATCGACACCAATTCGGTAACAAAAGCTACGGGCAATGAATAAAGATCACCAGCCACACCCTCCTTCATGAATGTTCAGCTCATCTCTATGCAAACGAAAACAACAAACTATCTAGCTATGTAAATTGTACCGTCGCATAAAATTAGAGTTCACTACTCACCTACCATAATTCCTGAATGGTTTCCCTAAAGCTGAAGAGTGTCCAACATAAAAAGCATACCTGTTTGAGAAACCACGATGACCGATCTCCCATACTTACGGCTCCTCCAGTCCCTGAACCCGCGGAACTCCTATAAGACTAGTCACAATCACTATAACTGGCACTGGAAACGCTTCCTCGACTTCATTGAAGTCACTCCGCTATATTGAGTGACCTAGCCATTTGGTGAGAATTGGACGCACTTCCGACGTCCATGGAAGAAGTGTTGCATGGTGGCCGGTGCAACGAGAATCTGTAGTTACATCCTTGGCGCGCATCGAAATCGGATCCTTAAACTCGCTTCCACAAGAAAATGCAAGACAGTGATCGTACCTCGATCGGAGGTGTTCATATTGTCGTGGTGTTGCGTGGAGCGCGACGCAGGCGACCGGGGACGTCGCCAGTGGCGTCCGAATGCCACTGCTCACGCTCAAACGGACATAATGGACCCGCCGGAGAGCTCGTCAAAAGAAGAATACGGGGGCCAATTATTTATTTCCATACAATACACGTAGGTACGTCGGGCAGCGCGCGGGCGCAGTGCGGGAGTGATCCCGCAACAGCACCGCTCGCCATCATCGCCGCACCTTCGCACAAAATACTGTTTAAGAGCATGACTATTATTTGTAATTGGAAACTCTACAAACCGACTGACCTATCAGTCGGGCAGCTTCATCAATTACCTAAATTGGGTTTACGACGATCCGTAATTCGTGCAGTAAATTTTATTAGGTGCTTATTTAAGTCATGGTAGGCATTTACATTTTTTATGAAATGCAGGAACTCATGGTTTAAACGTGACTAACTCAAGGCTTATAATTGGATAAAATTAAAATTATACCCATAAGAATTCATTTTTATAAATTCACCTTTTTATAATGATGTTTTCCCACATGTTTACATACCTAGACCTAGGTAGCTAATTAAAATAATTGGTTCTTTCTCAATTAAGTACCTATATATTTAATAATTAAAACCCTGCAAGTTGAAGGCGAATTAAAACTTTTTTAGTTTGGTTACAAGGTAGAGGTACCTTACGCAGGCTTGAAACTTCAATAATCCGCCGGGTCAGGCGTCAATTGTCGGCCCTTCCTAAAGAGCACGCGCCGTGTCCACATTATGCTTTCTGAAATTAAGTCAAAATTTGATAGTTAATTTTATTTTAATCTCACTAATCTTAAGTTTTGATTGTTAGATAATATTCTTGTACATATACATATTGTTTATGTAGATAACTTATTAAATATAGAATAATAACTAAATTAATTTAAATATAAACAATTTAAAAAAAACATGAGCTAACGCGAAACGCAAGCTTAGCTTAAATAATACTAAGTTATTAAACTTTTTTTTTTATAGAGACAGGTAAGTAGGATTACGCGATCGTGGAAATTTAATAAAACTCTGGAAAATATTGATTTGTTTTTTTTTATTTTCTCAACAGGGAATCGAACCCGCGACCTTACGAGACATTTTTAAATTAGCATTATAATACGAAAAATCCCATTAACTACGTGATTTGAACCTAAAAACATTCTGAAATAAGTATGTATATCCAATAATCTCCCAGTAAGACGGTGAGGGTACGCATAGTGCAGGCGTACAGGACACTGAACGCGAGCACAATACCGTTTTTAGTCTTTTGACATCGCCATTATTACGCGGCGCGGTTACGGCGCTGATTCAATCAATCCACACAATTAGAGTTAATTAAAAGATTTGAGCACGAATTATTAGTTGTAAGCCATAGCGACGTGACTCATGTCACTCGTGGGAGCAAAGTAACTCTACTTTGTAAGATTATCATGAACTGCAAACATAGTATAAGGTATTAAGATGCAATGGGCGGTATGTTTTAACCATCCGTAAGAGCTGAAGAGCAGAGATTATTTTAATTTGCCTTTATGAATAAATAGCAATATGAAACCTTTTTAGAAAAGCAACTTCTTAGTAGGCACATTCGCTTAAAATTATTTACTTTGTCACAATTAGATTCTGTAAAGGCAAATTAGGTAAATAAGATTATAATTAATGAGCCTAGTATACCAACATCTAGTAGGTAGGCTTAACTGCCATAACACAGTTTTTTCACATTACTAATTTATTGCCTAAAATAGTGAACGTATTATAATAGACAATAAAATTTACAAATACATATAGCTGAAAATTCTGAAAAAATTTAGATATTTCAGATAATAATATTGTATGCACTACTTGCTACCTAATTTTTTTTTCAGGATCAAAGTAGGTAAATCAAGTTTCCTAAAAACGACTATTTACGTTTAGGTATTTAGGTTTACATTACATATGAGATATTAAGGATATCAGAGGATCAAAATACAGGACGTGCTTATCCGAGTATCTCATTATGGTAAAACTCTACATCAAATCTTTTCTGGGTTTAATTTTATTCAACTGATTTAATAAGTTATTTATTGAACAAGCGCTAGAGTCACATCATTCCCTCAAAAATATTTGATTATATGTACTAGTATTCCCATAGCTACACGTCTCCGCGGTCACAACTTATCGACGTATTTATTTATACCTGAGCAAACAAAGATGTACCTGCCCAGCAAACAGCGGAAAGTTCCTTGCCTACTCGAGGACTCGTAATCTATAGATTAGTTCTTAATGGAATATTTTTATCCAACACAGCTTACCAAGCAGTCAAATGTAATCGAACTATCATATCGGCCTACTCAGCCTTGAGGTTTCGTAACCCAGTTTGTTAGGACACTAATTTATTAACGTTGCCTTATTTAATTACAGGAATCACCAGTCTTTTAATACTTACTTGTTATTTTTCAATGCATGTATTTTTCATTAAACACTTTTACATCAGATTCATTTACAGTCTTTGCCTAACTCCTTCACGGATTTCAGTTCGAAATTAACTGAAATTCAGACTTTCCTCACGAATTATTTATACATACTCTTGACAAAATTTCCGATTAGATTATTAATATTTATCATTTACAAATATTTATTATGTTATGAACAAATATTTGCATATTTCGCACTTGTGCTAAGTACATTACCTACCTACTTATGAGTCGAAGAACCTTACGTACCTTACCTTATCTTTTCTTAATAACATCATCTCAATTAGATACTAACAAGAGTTTGAAATATACATGACAAGTTAAATAAAATCTTGCAATTAGTTAACTATAAGTAGATAAGTACACATATTAAGATCTTGTAAATAGCAAACAGAACACCAGAATATTGCATTTTTGTTTCAAAATAGATAACTATGTACAAAATGCCACAGAATTTAGCTTGATGTGCTATTGTACTATACATATAAATATTATGTCGTTTCCAATCCAATCTAAGTTCAATTTATTTGTTTTCAAGGAGCGCGGCAACTACCTACCTGCGGCGATCTGACCGGCACTCTCTGTTGACATTCGAGTGATAACGCCGATATCGACGGCTCCTAGTAATAATACTCACTCGATATCATATTTGCTTCAATGGCCCAAGAAAATAAGTGCATCCAGTAAATTATTGACTTCTTGACGAACCACACGTATGTTTCATGTGCTTGTTCCGCGGCCTGTGGTTCTAATGCTATCGAGCTGTATACACAGCAAAATATTCGAGTTCTTCATTTGACAGAAGCTTAAAACGGGAAGTTAGATTAGCGGTCACTAAATTATTTGAAATTCTAGTCAAGTTAATTTTAATTGTTTTGGATAAATGGCAAACATGTTGATAAGGACTAGACGTGAGTGCAATGCCAGAGTGGCGCTGGCGGTGCGAGTGTCGCTGTTCTTCGGAATCCCTGCCGCGTACTTCCTTTACTTATTTGTTGTAGCGGCCGCTGCTGGCCGAAGCGAGATCAGCCATGAGAATGCAGGTAAAGCGCAATATGAATCAAATAAAAGTCCTCTTTGCGTCCTGGAAGAGATTGCTTTATAGCGATAAGGTCACCCAAGTTGTGCCGTTTCAACTTTTTGTGGTGTGTGTTGAGATGAAAGTTTTCTTGAATGATTAATCTTAGATTAATGAACTTGAAAGTTCAAACTTCAGCTTCAGCGTTATAGTTTAAAATGAACCTGACCAAGAATCAAACCTGGAGTGCATTTCTTTTCTCTATGGTCTGAAAAGCGTGAGCGTGATACTATGCACGTCCTTTTAGTCACAGTAATAGTGGATTTTTATAAAAACAGTTGTAAATTAATATTTACAAAGGTCTTCCGTGCGTACCTACTACTCGTACTAAGGTACTTGATACAAATAAGGCCTACCTAACTTTAAATGCTCATATTTCAATAAATATTAACGCCAGTCAACAAAAACAAGGTTAATTAACTTCTTCCATCCTTTAATTTTAGAAATATTACAAAAAATAACTAAATTTTTAACGAAATCTATTCAAAATAAGCAAATTACGAAACCACTGATTTTGGCTTTAATAAATCACCTACACGGAATAAGGCCTATATGATTTAAATGCCTGTAGACCTTAAAATTGAGGTTGTATTAAAAAAAATCGGTCTTATATCATTAAACACGTCGATTTGTTTGCGTTATCAAAATTTTACATACAAAGTAAACAGAAATATACTTTATATCTCTAGATAAACTTAAATTCCACTTATTAAGAATAATACATAAATCTATACTAATATTATAAAGCTGAAGAGTTTGTTTGTTTGTTTGTTTGTTTGTTTGTTTGTTTGTTTGTTTGGTTGAACGCGCTAATCTCAGGAACTACNGACGATGGCCGTTGGGGCAGGAAAGTTCTCGAGTGGCGACCACGGGCTGGAAGACGTAGCGTGGGCAGGCCTCTTACTAGGTGGACCGACGATCTGGTAAAGGTCGCGGGAAGAGCCTGGATGCGGGCAGCGCAGGACCGTTCATTGTGGAAAACCTTGGGGGAGGCCTTTGTCCAGCAGTGGACGTCATTTGGCTGAAAAGAAGAAGAAGACACAATTGTTATCAATATTAATAAATAAAACATATTTAAATATAGTTTGTTATAGTTATAGTAGACGTTTCCTTTCGAGTGACGTCATATCGCCAGCGGCAAACTTAAAGCGAACGGATAGTAAAGCCCTTGGTCAAAACAACTTCTGACTGGAAAAATCAGTTAAAAGTGATATTGACCAAGGGCATCTGTCAAAACCACTTTTGACTGATTTTTGCAGTCAAAAGTGGTTTTGACTGATTATGAGTTTTGACTGTAACATATACCTACATACAAAAACAAATTTAATAATCCTTTTACTTCCTAACTAGAAAAATACTTGTATTTATTCTGTGTTAGAGATAAAATTATGGCGGTCTAGTTTATCCCTGCTTCTAGCTTATCCGGTTTCCAGTTGATGCGCCTTTATAGTCTAGAATGTAGACTCTAGCTAGATTGATGGTCCGAGTAGAAAGTTCTCGATTTGTTAGCATAGATCTATTGATAAAAAAATATGTCAACGACCATGTCTGTCCAACTACAATGTGCCTACCTTAACTGCCTTGATCGTTCTAGTAAGAATTGTTGTCTCTCATTAGAATAATGATTTCTTTTTTCTTCAATTTACTAATGCATTTTTTTACAGGGATACATCCTTATCCACTGCATCTTGGCCATTTATTGCTTCATGCTACTGGGCACGGTGTGTGAGCAGTATTTTGTTCCTGCTATCGATATCATTTGTGAACGTAAGTAATAAACCACTTATTATCCACTGAGTACAGTCAGCTACATAAATGCATTAGTTAAAAACCTATTTGTTAATCTATTTATTTAGTTTTGAAAAATCTAAAGATCTTTCAAGGTTAATTTGGTTGGGTAACTCTGATTATTGAAATATGTTGTTCTCTACAAAACGCAGCAATTTCAATTATCTTATCGGGTATTAAAAGTAGGCAATATGATGTTGACGTTAGGCATTAAAGGACAATGAATTTGTCTGCTTGTTTAATGACATTAGAACTCACCTTAATCAGATTAATCTTATCTTTAAAACAAACAACTACTTATCACGTACCGATTGATAGGTATATTAAAGATACCTACTAGTAAATTGTCAGTAGGCATTGTCAAAGCTATTACAAAATTTGATGAACACAAGTAATTTTATTACTTAAATGATTTACAAACTTAAGGCGGTGATACACAATGTGTATCATTGCTTGCTGGCTTGTCATTGAGGTAGCATACACACATGATAGTGGACCGCAACTGTACTAGTTAGTTACTGGCATGTGTATCGCTGCCGCCTCTACTTGCCGAGTTAATATTGTTTGAAAACTCGTGTTGTAATAAAATTGCGATAAAAAAAAATACATTAGAATCTCTGTTAACAAATATTGTTATTAAGTAATTATGCGGTTGATGATACCCACTCGAAATTAATCTGCCAATGCGAGAAATTGCTTTTACGATGCTTTGCGAGCGGCGCACGCGATGCATTACTGAAACATTGTTAAATGCAAGTTGCTTTGACGTTTGTAATTGTACCGACGTTTCCTTTGAATAACTTAATGCAAAATGTACCTTTTATAAGTAATTAACTCATCATTTCTCTTATATCGAACACTAGCTGCCGAGCTCTTTCTTTGTACTCTACAATTTGCAGCAGGTGTAGAATGCATTCTAAGTAAATGTATGTAGATAGCCTATACATTAAGTACATGCACTTTACATCAATTTATTGATTCAGAATAATCATATTGTAGCTAAAGTGAATATCTTACACCGACAAATGTTAAGCGTAGCGTACAAACGTAATTTTAAGTATCCCGTTAGCCTTACTTCTTTTTTCTGGCAGCCTCAGTCCTATATTAATGTAGAACCACCAAAAAAAATTTACAAAAGTTCTGCCAACAGTAGTATTGGTAATATGAATTGATTTTACTTATATTCATGGTAACACTGATAAACTAAACTACCTGTGTCACCACCAGTATAGGAATAAGCAGTAGGACCACGGGTAGAGCATTTTTCAATAAGAAGCTGCACCCTATGCTGCACATTCAGTTGACATACCAAACTTTTGTTTGGGTAGAATTAATGTGAATTGTGTCCATTTTCACCATCAATCCCTAATTTTAAGTGACCCCTATGGTGACGGTGACAGACACATAGTTAACAGGAATTTTGTTATCATCTTAAAAATTAGGGATTGATTGTGACGGGCATTAGTCTTCAGACTCTACCTTCACGTAATGAGAACTCATTTTATCAGGGGTGGACATGTCAGCGGACGTGACGGGTGCCACCTTCATGGCAGCCGCTAGTTCCAGCCCGGAGCTGTTCATCAACTGCGTCGGCACCTTCGTGACGGAGGGCGACCTGGGCGTGGGCGCCATCGTCGGCTCCGCGGTCTTCAACGTGCTAGCAGTCCCGGCCTGCTGCGCGCTGTTTGCTGGCAGGGTAAGCCATGGGACTGTTCCCACACCTCGGTATAGTTCCTAGTATATTATGTCAGGTGACGTGACCAGGGCAACGTTCATGGCAGCCACCAGCTCAAGCCCGGAGCTTTTCATTAACTGCGTCGGCACCTTCGTGACAGAGGTTCGTGGAAGCTGTCGACGACTCCGCTGTCTTCAATTGTTTGCTAAAAGACACAAATATTAACATTCTAGCACTTCGCTCCTTCTATTTCTTACCCGTGGCCATTCCTAATCAAACATCTAAAATACGTAACGAGCAACAATGCCTAACTCCAATTACTTAGCCCCACTGACAAATGCGGCGTTATGACGGATGTGCGGCCGAGCCGATCACGCTTGCAAGGAACTATTTGATGCATGCCGCTATTTTGATGAAGTGAAATAAAATACATCGATCTATTTGGCCCCAAAAAAATATTCATGGAATGATTTGCTCCTGAAAATTATCGAAAGTACAAGTCAGTTACTTACTTAGGTATATATTATGGTTTTAATTACTTAGAATAGAATGAAATAAAACACCTTTATTGACTTAATCATAACAAAGAACGAAAATCGTAAAAAAATATTTACATACTTAATTATCATCATCATTTAGTTCAGCTTTTATTATCATTACATGAATGCCTAAGAGCATGTCAAAGCACTGTACCTCTAGTAGGAAAAACTTTCGAGTTCGTTTCGTTGCGTATTCAAAGTGTCATCGAAAAATTTTGTATGAAAAATTAAACAGCGCCCCCTATATTATAGCCGCCCTAGGGAATATAATGAGGAACCTCATATATAACATAATGAGGAAGTCTAAAGGTTATTAGTGTAAAAAAATTACGTGCAGTTATATTTCAGGAAGTCTTAAATTAATAACAAAATAAAACTATCCGTAACATTTTCAAAGTTTTATGCAAATCATGAATCAATAGTTTATTGTTCCGGTAGAAATAACTCGACACCCGCAAAATATTCATAGCTCTATTAAGTTCAATAGTAATAATCATGGAAACTGAGTACTGTAATTAATTTACGACTGTAATTAACTTTCATGACTATTCATAATAAAGTGCCTATAGTCTTCATACCATAGTATTAACTTATTTGGTGTACAACATAATTATTAGCAATGATTGACAGTTCGACAGCATGATGCACAATGTCCTATCGGTCTGCTGTCAAATATTGATTTAATGTTAAATACTTTATTATTACGCGATATTGATGTTGGCAGGTGCTGATTTGATCGGTAGCAATCAGAATTGATATGCTTTATCATACTAATTAACTTGCGTTTTAGAACGAAAGAAATGCTACATTTTATTAACATTGATGTTATCTAATTAATGAATATTCCACGATTGTTTTTTTAAATTTAGGTATAGGTTCCTACTTAGGTCGTTTGCTAGCGAGTATAATGTATTTCAAATAGGTACTAATATTATATTATAATAATACATGTTACAACATAGTTAGTTTCATCTAAATACGTCCACTAGTTTTTTCGTGTAGGTCTATCAAACAAACAAACGTCCATCCATTTTCAGAAATTTTCCTCATCTTAGATATATCGGATTAGAAAGACTAGTCATCGTCATCATCAGGTCATTTAAAAGTATCTGCAGAGTCGTGACCCATTCCAGTTTATCGAGTTAAGGAGGATTTAGCGTTGCTGCCCAGTCGATTACTGGAATAGTTCTTTTGTGGAACAGTTCCTATTTTTTTAATGTCTACGATTAGATACACTTGTGCGATGAATTATGTTTGTGATAGACTGAAAATCACACAGACGAAGCCGTTCACAAAAACTAGTAGTAAAAAATATGGTTTTCAGGTGATAGAGCTGGACTGGTGGTCGGTGTCGCGCGACTGCCTGATGTACGCCGTGGCGGTGGTGGCGCTGATCCAGACTCTCTTGGACGACACCATCTACTGGCACGAGGCGCTGCTGCTGGTACTCATGTACATCTTCTACATCCTGGGTGAGTTGACAGATCATTAGCTTAAAGGGGAACAAAATTGTTTTACATACCTAGTTACTTGAACAAAATATAGTCGTAGAACTGATCAGAAGCTTCTCCATTTGAAACTTTCCTACTTCTCGAGTGGGGATCACGGACTGGAGATAGTGTAGACAGGCCTTTCAGTTGGTGGACCGATAGTGAAAGACCCAGGAAGCGCCTGTTTGTGTACATGACTGGGAGAGGCCTTTGTCCAGCAGTAGCCAGCAGTAGAAATGAGGTGGTTAAAAAAACGAACAAAATTGTTTTCTATGGTCGGAAATTACTTATTCGAATTTTACGACTAGTACACTACCTTTAGGATATTATCAAGCCGTCTTTATAACCAATTAGCCTCTAGCTGGGGTTAAACCTTTCCGCGTTTTTCTCAACGTTATAAATAATTATTAGCCAGAACTATTAATGATGTGGAAAACTTAATTACGTTCCTTGAATACTTTCTACTTTCCTATTTAATTGTAACTAAACCTAGCTAATTAATTAGATACCTATATTTTTTTCCAGCAATGGTATTCAACGGTCGCCTAGGATCGTTTGTGAAAAGTGGGTGCTGCGTTCCCAGCAAACCTAAAATATACACGGAGGTTACGCCGCTGCTTATAAAAGGTGCGTACGAGTATATGTAACGATGACACAAAGAAAAATGCATTATTGCGGCAAACGCAATATCTTACTTAAGCCGTATGTTAAAGCGTAATGAAGCGGAGAATATTTACTACTACTAGTTGGTTTTACTAGCGATTCTTACTTGTTTCATAGGCAATGAGGTGATTTTCATCACACTTGCAAGGAACACAACCTCGTCTGAAAAATATTATTTTTTAAATGGCACGCGGAATTATTTGTTTGCCTGGCCCGATTGCAAACTATACAGTATGAATTAATAACTACGTTGAATGCGAAAAACGTGAACATTTACAAGTCAAATTCATTATTTATAGAAAAAAATATATTTAAAAACACACATCAGAACACTTAGCTGGAACTTAACAACATTTTGCAGTAGAGCAGTTACCTAAACGAAAACGCACGCGAATGTATCTAGGTAATAGGCTTCTACACGGTTCATTATGAACCATTTTACGAGCAAAATGTGTACGAGTATAAACAAATAATTAACATCGTGACAGCTAACTATATTAATTTGTTTGCCCAACGTTAATATTTCAATGAAGTTATTAAATAAAAGGAAACACATTTTCGCATTACAGCAGTACTTAATCGTTAATTAACTGCTAAGGTGCAATTAATTCTAGTGGTGTTGTGCATATGTAATTTGGTTCCTGGTTTTCGTTAGCCATGGCTATTGAATTGAATGTCTTGACACCCTATTATTATAAACGCGGAAGTTTAAATTGTGTGTGAGATCTTTTTAATTAAGTTAATCGATGAATGGATTTTGATTTTGGTATTTTCTCCAACGAAACTGCAAAATTTTACTTTATACAAAATAAATCTTAGTTTGTCAGGTAAAGAAATTAGGGGGGTGGAGCACCTGGTATTCGAGTTTTCCCTAAAATCTAACAGACACCAGTCTCTCACACACAAGGTACCACAAACGATGTGCATAGGCATCAGTCGTTTGTATGTGAGAAAAATAAATATGATTTTATTATTATTATATGTAGGTTTTATTATGTAGAAGAAAAGCACCTACTTCACAAGAAAAGGATCTTTGATACATTACAAAAACATATCCAGCGGGTGTAATTAATTTAATTATTCTATTCCCTAATTCATTTAATTTCATGATTTGCGGCGGGATTTATCGTCCATTAACGATATCCATGTAATGTAAGCAATTAATTGTGGTTTTATTAGACTACAAGTCTAAAAAAGTAATGGACAGTACCTAACTGCCTACTTGGCAAGGAAAAAGTTTACCTATCTAACAGACAAGTGACTTATTAATTTACTATCATGAAACACGTAATTACTACGAGTAGATATTTCTGAAGTGACCCCACTTCCCGTTTTGAATGAGACAGTCCCATTTACAACTAGGTACTATATTCGTGAGTCCCAATAATAACTCTTGTATGCAAAATGGCCTGTTTTCAGATATGAGAAAAATACAGTAATTTCAATATTAATAAGTAATAATATGGTATTAAACTCGTCTACCTATTCAATTAAACGTCTCCTATCATTTATAAAGTATTCAAATCAGCATCAAATAATATGTAGTTCGTGACACCCAAAGCACAAAGTACATAGCTAAAAAGTTCGCCACACGTCTTTGTCACAATTGGAATAAGGTTGTGTTGTCAACTTATTGGCCACTTTGGGTGTCCCAACACAAACTATTTGACGCTGATTATACATAACTTATAATAATTTAGTTAATCTTGCAAAGAAAAAATAAATACAATACATAGTTACTTACTTATAAAGTCGGGTAAGTATAAAGTAAGTTATAGTAACTAACTAGTCCCGTTTTAACATAAAAACGTGGTCAGTTTATGTCTCGCCGTAGTACTGTACGCAATCTAATCAAACGTCGCATGCGCCGCTTTAAAGTTTTTATAAAATAAATAATACACGATGCAATTTAAGAAACATTACGATTGCCTGGCGTCGCCTAGCGTGCTACTTGCATGTAATTTAAGTATAAAGTACCATGATTGATATGAGTAGGAGGTACCTACCTACTGTTAAATTATAATAAATTGTTTGTTGATTTAAGAGTACGTGTGTTTGTTTTTAAATAACAATTATTTTATAAATGAAGACATAACGGTCCGCGGATCACTGGTGGTCCCTGGAGGCATTCCAAGTGGTCCTCGAAGAGCACTTGCACGCCTTGGTCAAAACCACTTTTAACTGATTTTTGCAGTCAAACTGGTTTTCAAAAAAATTCTTTCACCATTCGAAAGCTACATTATCCACCAGTAACATCTATAGGCTAAATTTTATTTTGGAAAAAAATAGGGTTCCGTAAAATATGTAGATAATGTAGTCCACGCGCGCGAAGCCGCGGGCGGAAAGCTAGTAAAACATAAACACATTAATGTAACTTGTAATGAATCGGTAATAAAATAAAGATATATATTTTTATTTAACATAATAAAATCGATATTTTCTAGAAAAGCAACACCCCCTGGATGCCTCAGGTCGCATGAGCCGCTCCATCCGTCACGTTAATTTGGAAAACGGCATGGAAATGATGAAGCGGCACGACTCTACGGGATCAGGTAACTTTAGATTAAATCAATCAAACAATAACATCATCATAGAGCTCAAATTCATTACAAAACACTATATTCCGACACAAGCTTAGTAGACCTGTGACTTTAAATTACATTATGCCAATAATAAGATAAAAAAAAATAAGGAATATTTTCGAATTCAAAATTGGAACACATCCTACCAGAAACAAGCAGCGTAAACTCGCTAAGGCCGGACGAAAAGACATTCCTCCTAAATAAACTTCTGTAGGTAGCTAATACATGGCCCTAGGGCTGGTGTTATATGCCACCATCCCCGATTGATAACTTTTTCAATTCTAATTCTCACTTTGATCCACAAAACAAGACTTATGTAACATGGCTCTACAGGGTGGAAACGATAAGTGATCTCACTCGATTATTTCTAAACCATACAAGTTCCTGATCCTGAAAGTGCTTTACGAGCTCTTTCAAACGGCACCAATAACAGATTACAGAATAAACTGGATCTATCCGAAAATTCAATGTTTCCGGCTTCCATACATTTGGTACAGCCTCATAATATTAAAAACTACAGAAGGTATCGTAAAACTGGTTACTGATCCTAAAGTGCTTCATGAGCTCTATCCAACGGTATCAATATTAAGTTACAGAATAAACTGGATCTATCCAAAAATCCAATGTTTCCATCCCCCATACATTTAGTACTACCACAGTCATGGCATTGATACTTGATACAACACTTTATAGCAAGTAAAGCCTAAAACTAATTTTTTCCTTGAATAATTTTAAATAAAAATGCAATTTACAAGTTTTTTTAGGTTTATTATTTAATTTTTAAAAATTACACTTAATATTGTGTGGTTGGCATACATTTAGTATGGAAGCTGGAAACATTGAATTTTCAGATACTTCCAGTTTATTCTGTAACCTGTTATTGGTACCGTTTGAAAGAGNGATTAAATCATTAATTCGTTTTTATTATTGTATACGACTTACGACATCAGTTAAAATTATCATTTTTACCGTAAAATACTCCCTAATGTATGCGTAATATAATATCAAAAACCTACCAATGTACAACTCTGTACAAACTTGGGCCCAAAATGGTTGTTCTCCTTTAATTTCTTAAAATTAACTCACTCTAACGTGATATGTTATTATTTGTTAATCTTGAATAATCTAAATTACAAGCAGTAGAAGTGAAATAAAATATACTTGATTAAAGTATTGGAATATTGGACACATAGCTCGCAGCTGGTGGCCGCTAGGGCAGAAAAGGTCTTGAGTGTCGACCACGGGCCGGAAGACGTAGTGTGGGTAGGGCTCCCCACTAGGTGGACCGACGATCAAATGATGGTCGTGGCAAATGCCTGGATGCGGGCAGCGCAGGACCAGTCGTTGTGGAAATCCTTGGGGGAGACCTTTGTCCAGCAGTGGACGTCATTTGGCTGAAACTAACGAACGAAAGTATTGGAAGCGTTTTAAAATTACGGAACTATTTCGGTAGGAGATGCAGTGGTGGATAAGAGAGTTGGCTTGTTTCCTCCTCCTTTCCTCCTGCAACCCTTGCCTGTGTAGGATCAAGACCAATCAAGAAGTCCCTTAACAAAAATTCATCATCTTTGTTAAGGGTTTTAGATTAACAAACTGAGATACTTTCGTATTTATTGTGATATAAGAATTCACATTTTTATATATTTTTATGTGAAATACATCTCTGTCGCAGCCCCAACCCAATCCAATATAGTCTTGCTAGGACATCCATCAATATGTCTGTTTTGTTAGTCAAATGTCATGTTTAGTAACTCCTTATTACCATGCCCTGCACATTACGGATTCAGAAAAAATGTTGACAGATAAGTAAATTGTCCATCTGATGACCCGGTCGGCCTCAGTGGGACCTTAAGCATTGACGATCTGTGATAAGATTAAGGTCAATTGATTTAAAGGTTTTTTTTTACTTTTAAGCTCAATACGAAAACACACAGGTAACTAAGTATGTCAGTTGTATTACAAATATATTTTTTTATGTATTTTATGTTTATTATTTCTATCTTTAAAACTTAAAAAAAATGAGAAGGTTCCACTGTATGTAGGTACTTTTTTTTCTTATAATGAAAACAGCGCGTCTAAAAAAGAATTTCAAAACTCTATACCATTCAGGTAAAACTGCGGGCAATAGTTAATCACAAAAATGTTTGCGACCCCTTCCAATAACAAGTATTCCATGCAAAATATTTTGCTGCAGTGAGTGACGCGACGTGTCATAATTATGTGTAATATGATTAATTAATAATGTAATAAGTTGGCGTTAAAATTAATTACTCAACACGCTAAAAAAGGGTTATGGTGCTTAGAGTGTATGCAGAACATAATAATATCTTTCACACGCTTAGCTTGATAGCCGTTGAAATATTGTTTATTTTCAACCGACTTCAAAAAAGGAGGTTTTTTTTTTTTTTTTTCTATGTTTGTTACGCGATAACTCCGCCAATTATGAACCGATTTGAACAAATCTTTTTTCGACGTATAGGTAATACCTCAAGGGTGGTCCCATTTAAATTTAATAATAAAAAAAACAACCCCCAAGGGTGGAAAATTGGGGATGAACTTTTTTATACGCAATATCTCCGTCGATTATAAACCAATTTGAACGATTATTTTTTTGTTGAACAGGTATTATCAAAAGGGTGGTTTCATGCGAATTTGAAGAAAATATTTCACCCCCAAGGGTGGAAAATTGGGGATGAACTTTTTTATACGCAATATCTCCGCCGATTATGAACCAATTTTTTTTTGGTCTCAGTGTACTGCCTACCTTTAGTAGTTATTATTGTAAAAGTGCTTTTTAGAGCCTACTTGCATAAATAAATGAGTTTTATGAGTTTTGTTGTGAGTGACACTGGGTGAACTTAGAGCTAACTTAATTTGTAGGTACTAGCACAGAATAATAATAAGTACTGGTACTAGTACCATCTTATTTTTTTATATTTCATACTCAAGTTAGCTCTCACCCAAAGTTGCATTATTTTCGCCTTTTTTTTTACACCTTACGCCAACTCCAAGATTTCTGACTCTATAACCATAATCATTTACCACCCCAACAACCTACTCAAATCCGTCCACCCACCAACAGCTGCAAATCTAGCGATAAATCGGCATTAGCATACCGGGCATCGAACCTGTACTGCACTTTCGCCACACTCCACTTTCGCAACTCTAGGAATGGGGGCAGTGTTGTTCTCCACTAATAATCCTGTCCAAAATGAAGTTGAGCTTTTAGTATGTATTTGTCTTCTAATAACGGCCTAATTTCATGAAAAAAGGATAATTTTAAACGATTATTTAAATGACAAGAGTGCGTGGACTTTACCTGCCTAGCTCGCACTTATTACGTGTCATATAAGCTATAAATTACTGTATTGGATTGAAAAAGAGGCTGACAAAGGTAACTGAGTTTCTTCCGCCACTTCTTTTCAGCACCAGCCCATTATTATGTTGCCGCAAAGTGTTGGAAGGGCTAGCTATATTTGGGACGTGTATAAGTGCCCCGGAAAGGGCCTATGTACTGAATAAACTATTTCATTTCACTAACATAGGTATCTTCTTCTTATTCTTCTTCTGCTATGATTCTTCCATTGGAGTTGGCCTTCTCCACTTGTAGTTTTGTTTCTAAAAATCAACTAATCGAATATTGCACTGGACAGCAAAGAAAAAGGGTCGGTTAGAAAATCTTCAATATCTTCAAAAGTACCTGACCTAGCTTCATGAAATAAAGACTAAATTAAATAGCATTTTGATGTGTTTGCTAAATGAGAATAAAATATTTTTTTTATCTCTTGGCCTGTATCTCACCTGATAGTAAGTGACGATCAGGCTGTTAACATTGTTGTTATGGCGACAGACTTAGGTAAGATGGTGGTAGCTAGCCAGGCGGACTTAGAACAAGACCTACCACCAACCAAACCGAACAGAAAAATCCGCCCCCATTGGGAATCGAATCCGGGACCTCTGCGTAGGTGGTCTTACCACTAGACCACAGAGGCGGTTATTATTAGTTATTAATTCAGCGTTTTTGTTTTTAATAAATGTAAAAAACTTTCAAATTTCTCGCGTCCCCGCTAGATCCTGGTGAGTAAGCTGCGCCCACGCACGCTAATTGCCGCCTTAATCGTCGGTTTAGTCAGTCATGTCGTAATTGTTAACGTTTACCCAATCAATGAAATGTTGACTGATTGGTTTTGCATTTACGCGGCCCATTGGAAACTTTTTACAGGACTAAAATAAATAGGATTTATTTTTGACACAAAACACCTTTATACTGCATATTTTATTAAGTTTTTGCCTGGCCCATAATGTTGATTGGGAGAAAATGTCATTGTTCTTCTTTAGTAAAGGACAATGTTCGTTCTCCATACATTGTTCGCCTAAGAACCAACAATTTTGACATATTACTACCCGAAAGCGAAATAACACGATTCTGTGTGTAAGAACAATGATTCCTGATGGACACTTGCCATAAAATTAATGATTAAGAATATTAAATCACAACGATTTTATAATATGTCGTTTATGACAACATGGCGTCTAATGTATTAAGTGAATGTATGAACACCGATTCGCGAAAAATGTTTTGTATTGTCGTCACGCCGATTCGCAGCCAAATAGTATAAAATAATAGAACAAGTTNCCTGTTATTGGTACCGTTTGAAAGAGTTTGTAAAGCACTTTCAGGGTCAGTAACCAGTTTTTCGATATCTTGTATGGTTTAGAAATTATCGAGTGAGATCACTTATCGTTTCCACCCTGTATATTATACCATACTGTGATGTACGAGAAACTTATTTATACATGATCTTATTTGGAACGTCCTTCCCACCAGACACAAGCAGCATCAGCTCGCTATGGTCGTGGCCGGACGAGAAGAATCCCCCCTAACGAAACTGCTGTGGGTGGTCACATGGCCATTGGGACTGACACAGTGGGCCACCATCCCCGACTGCCGACTTATTCCAATTCTAGTTCAGTTTAACCAACATTACAAAACTTAACTTTAACGTACAGGAACTTATTTTAAAATCTTCAAACGTCCTTCCCACCAGACACAAGCAGCGTCAGCTCACTCTGGTCGTGGCCGGACGAGAAGACATCTGCTCTAAAGAAGCTGTTGTGGGTGATCACATGGCCCCTGGGGCTGATACTGTGGGCCACCATCCCTGACTGATAACTTTTTCAATTCTAATTCTCACTTTGATACATAAAACAAGACATAAGTAACATGGCTTTATACCATACTGTAATGTACGAGAAACTTATTTATACATGATCTAAATTGGAACGTCCTTCCCACCAGACACAAGCAGCATCAGCTCGCTATGGTCGTGGCCGGACGAGAAGACATCTGCCCTAAAGAAGCTGCTGTGGGTGGTCACATGGCCCCTGGGGCTGATACTGTGGGCCACTATCCCCGACTGCCGGCGGCACCCGCGCCTCTACCCGCTCACCTTCGTCATGTGCATCGCCTGGATCGGCGGCGTCTCTTACCTGGTCGCCTGGATTATTACTATACTTGGTAATTGAGCAAGAATAACATATAGGTCAAAAGCAAAAGACCTCATCCGAGTAATAAGCTTTTCCTTTTTTTGGTTCATAGTAGTCATGTCACTAGGACGCATGGTTTCCGAGGATTAAGCGAAAAACCTTCTAACCCCCCTCTCCCCGCCGGCTCAAGGGCTAAGGGCGGGGACATTTGATATGTTCACCTAACTACTCTAAATAAAGTCCCGAAGTCAGAAATTGTGTTCCAGGTATTTCCCTCTACACCGTCGTTAAAGCATTCATTGACTGGACTTAGTCAATATTCGTAAGAAATACAAAAAAGCAATTTTCATTAAAATGGCCAGTTCCTAAAGCAAAACAAAAGAGTCACACTAATGTTTTCATTGTAGGCAATCATAAGAGCACTGACTCTAACATGCGTAAAATTGATAAACTTTCCTTTAGAAGCCTTTTGTTTCTTTATTTATTTATTTAAGTATTGCGCTATAAAATTTAGATAAATAAATAATCTTGTGTTTAATAGGTTAGCCCAGAGCTTCCCAAACTTTGTTTTAACTGACACGCCCTTGTGAACTTGCATTTTTTTGCTGCGACGCATCCCTTTATGGATAAAATCATCATAAATTATGTTCCAGGTGACACCCTAGAAGTCCCAGACAGCATTACAGGACTGACCATTCTGGCTGCAGGCACCAGCCTGCCCGAGGCCGTGTCCAGTGTGCTTGTCACTATGCAAGGTACGTCAATAGGGGAACTTTAGCTCCACCCTTTACGAGTAGTTTAGCCTTTTCTCACAAGGCAGATTGCAAGTTATGTATAGCAACTACAACGCCAGTTTTAAGGGTTCAATAGTGACGATGTAGAGATGGACAATGACCTTTAATGAATGAAAATCTGGTTAATGTTCAGATGTTTATCATTTACTTAGATTGTACCTACCATGTAGATTACTTCTAGTTATTTTTGTTTAATTTAGGGCTAGGTACTCGTACCTACTAGTTACAATTTATAAGACTACTTACGTTCTCATTATTGTAGGGCACGGCACCATGGGCATCAGCAATTCCATCGGATCTAATACTTTCGACATTTTACTTTGCTTGGGACTCCCTTGGTTGGTGAAATCTTTATTCTACCCGTCAGTCCCAGGAAACCATTGGGTGAGTAAATTGTTAAATGCATAAGTAGTAATAAGTTAGTGTAGAGCTCCTAGCTAGCCTTTCAGTCTGGCTGAAAAATAAATAAGATTCTGGAGAGCATATGACCTACTCGTAAGCTGTGAGATAGTCCATCTAGGGTTGTGACCTGAATTAACAACCTCCACCACAGAAGAAGCTTAATTTCGTCAGCAACTCGTGTTCAGTACAAGACAGCGCGTGACCATTACCTGCAATTTCCAGGTGACGATAAACTCAAGCGGGCTGTCTTACAGCGCGATCTCGCTGCTGTCAACTCTGTTCGCGCTGTACGGCTGCCTGGCGCTGAACAAGTTCCAACTGGACTGGCGCATCGGCGTCACCTGCGCCGCGGTGTACCTGGCCTTCCTCGTCTTCGCTGCGCTCATAGAACTTAACGTGTTCTTCCTGGTCAACTTGCCTATCTGTCCTCACTGATGTCGGCCGTTTGGTGTAGTGGTTCGAATCGGACTACTATTCCGGAGGTTGCGGGTTCGATTCCCGCACAGTACAAACATTTGTGTGCATGAACATATTTGTTTGTATTGGACTGGGTGTTTTCTATGTATAATATGTATGTATTTACAAAAAAAAAGTATTTAACCCTCCGTGTACGAGGTGACTAAAAGTTACGTCCCGTACCAGGTGGGGTATGACATACCCCAATATACAAAGTGATAAAATTTTCATTGAAAATTTTTTTAGGTGGAATTTAATATTTAATATTGATTATTTACGTATGCTAATTAGGTGTAAGAAAAGCTCTGAGCTGAAAATGTGTATTATAACATTTTTATCATAAAATAACAAAAAGACACAATTTCCGTTGTTCTTGTAATTGAGGAATCAGTTTCTTATGTATAATTTTTAATTAGTGCCTTTAATTATGACAACCGTTTTATTTAACAAAATACAAGATATTTACTTATAATTTAAAAGTAAATTAAAAACTGGAAGGGTATAAATTTGTTTTGACTATCGGTTTTCAATTTATTACAATCCTGATGAAAGAAAATGAGTATGCTCAATGCATAAAATGGGAGCGTAACATTTTATTTATTTATAAAATATGCTGTTCCATTTCAGTAGCCCATAAATTGTATCACCAAGTATAAATAATTGTAGCCCATAAGTGTATGTTCACATACATCTTCGGATCTCAGTACTAAACTTCCAGGTTCGCACTAAAAGTCATCTCATTTGACTAAAAGTGCTTGAAAATTTCAGATTCCGTGAAAATTACGAAAAATATTATTTGTATTGAATTTTATTCAATTAACAAAGCTAAAAATATATAAATTATACCAAAACTGTTAAATTATTTTTTAACTTTTTTAACAACGTCCCGTACCAGGTGGGGTGTGTGACACCCACACGCACTTTAAAGGCATGTAACTCAGTTGGTAGTCACCGCTGGACTGATTTTGCAGCGCTGATCGAAGCAGCAGCGCCATAATTCCAGCTACTGAGAATTTCAAATTCAGCACTTGCAAATTTTTAAAATTATGGCGATTTTTAAAGGCCTGGGGTGTGTCACACCCCACCTCGTACAGCGAGGGTTAAGTATGTTTATATCCGTTGTCTAGTACCCATAGTACAAGCTTTGCTTAGTTTGGGGCTAGCGGCGTAGTGTAAAATGTCCAAGGATATTTATTTATTTATTATCCAAGGATATTTATTACTGATTAGTTAAAGCTACGGCCTCCTATTAATATAAGACTTACGTGATGTCAGACTACAGTGAACGTGTGAGATATAGAGAGATGCCAACTAATGCGCTGAGTTCGAAACTCGTGTCGCATTAGAAATTCACACAGAATCAAAATTCAGAATAAAAATTATGTCACAGCGTGTGCCATTTTAGTCACGTTAAAATGCAAGTGCAAATTGATTAACTACTAACGACATTCGAGTTTCAGATTTTCAACTAAACCTTCAAGGATCTCGTAGCACATCTACTCATCTCACTCGCTTTAAATCTACTAATGGTTTGTGTAAATTTTGTGTAAATCACATACTTTAGTACCATATTTAAGGTTAAGTTAGCCAGTCTAGAAGACTCGGGAGCTAATGAACGCCAGACCTACGTCATTTTATAAAAGCTGAAAGTTTGTCAGTGTATGCTTCCAATATTTGTAAGAATGTTGGTGCATCATGGCGTTCACCAGCTCTTAATCTATTGTGGTACTAGAAGTCTGGCAATATCATTTCGAGACAAGGGAGTGGGGCGAGTGGGGGGAGTGGTATATGACCGACACTTGACCCATCCTGCTTGCGATTAGCACAGTTAATGCGTAAGTGCCGGGCTCAACGATTGACGGAATATCGTCATTATCCGATTAAAACTAGTGCGTTAAAGTTTCACTTCAGCTTGTATGAAAAGACTGTGCTGGTTTGTACTTAAACAAAAAATAATTCAGGACAAGCCATACTTCCTGCTATTCCACTTAAAGTAAGATGATGAGAATATAATAAGCTTACCGGTACATAACGGTTTTAAAATGTATGTAGGCCTATTTTAAAAATTTAGACCTTTAATATACCTACTACCTAGTACCTAGGTAGTAGGTATATTAAAGGTATAATAGGGATTTTAATAAGGGTTATAGTTATTAAAAGCCATGATACTTACAATATAATTTATTCACAGTTTGTTTCAAAGGGAGTACAGTAAAACATTAAAACTATATAAGACATAAAAGCATTTCTGCCACAGAAAACCGAAACAGTTTAGCCCGTACAGATGTCAGCAGGTCAATGTAAACTCTACATCGTATGTACCTAATTGTAATAGGTGTTATTTTGCAATAAAATTATAGTCTGATGTGCTTTCGACTGTACAATACTGTTGAACAATAAAAAATAACAAATAATCGTAAGGTTTGAATGTTTTCTATTCGTTTGGTTAGACTAAATCAATAATACATCGGAAATACTAAATGCCTTTTCATTTCATTATTTACCCAACACCATTGATACAGTCACATTATAAACGTGGGCAAAACCACGACACAGTTGTGCAGAGAATATTGTAAGATCTTGAGATTTTAGTAACTAGGTAAGTTTTATTTAAACATCGCACAAAATCAGCACTGAATTGTCGCCTATTCTACATAGGCACTTAGGTATACCACAGTATACCTATTTATGAGCTATCTACTGTGCTTATACATTAGTCATATTTACTTATTTACCTAGTTATAATTTTAAGTATATAGTAGGTAAGTACATAATCTTAGCACTGATTTTGAAACAATGAAATAGACTAACAATTAGGTAATCAATTTATCGATGTATTAATTAGGATTAAAAATCGACTGTTATATATGGGTCATTCCATAAAAATCTGTATATTTTCGACGTCATTTTGTCCGTAACTTTTTTAAGATGCTTTTGAATACTTTATTAGTGTAAATTATTGTTTATTAATTAATTATGTTATGTCTAAAAGGGCCAGTCACTTTATGCTTTATTTTAGGAGAAATTATAATTTTTAATTTTTTCATACTACATTACTCCTATATGACTTCTAATAAAGTATAAAACTTTTAACCTTAACATTTATAGATAAGTTAATACACATAATGTAGTTGTTTTGTTGTTATCACTATATAAAAAACATCATTCCCTAACTAGTNTTTTCGCGATTGAAAAATCCGCGAGATGGCAATACGTAGACGCGAGGTCCAAATGCTGCATGATTGGATTGGCTTGCATGGTTAGTCAAAAATAACCAATCATGCAGCATTTGGACCTCACGTCAACGTATTGCCATCTGGCGGATTTTTCAATCGCGAAAACCCTCATTGGCATAGATTATGAGAGACTGGCAACTATACTAGGTTGATATATGTTTCTCACACTTCAACTGGCATTGGATCCAACATCGGATTCTGACACTTTTACAGTTATGATACCATGAATATCAGCTTATGGTCCTAATTATTTTTATTTTATTTACGACCTTCGACCAGTTGGACACTTTAGATAGCTTCTTGTAATAGTGTCAATATCTTTTTAGCTTTTAACGCAAATCTAGTATTCAAAGCAGTTTAATCGATTTATTTTATTTTCAAAATCGATATTTTATTGTCTATGATGGCCGCAGGAACATCACTATACATGGACTCCCAGCAATAAAGTACGGTAATGCCTCGTACAGATTTTATCGGCAAAAATTATGGAACTTGATAGGTTTTAGACCATGCCACGCACCAAAACGTCCGGAAGTTGTAATAGTATTTTAGAATAAACGTTATAAGACTTATTTAATTAATTTTTCAATGCTTAAGTGTCCATTAGAACGAAAGGGTGCTTAATGTATTTAAAAAAATAGAAAATAATTATGATGGGTTAATGTTTTTTGGCGGTTTTTTAGGCGGTTTCTGACAATGTCCTTTTACGTGAAAAAAAATTGCAAAATACATACACTTAGTGAAATTAAAGTAAAAAGAGTCAAAAAACTTCAATCCCCTGTTGGACCATACCGTAAAAAAAATATTCCATGTCCTTGCCCATTAGCCCATTAACTGAAGAAGTCTTTCACAAGTCTGCCAAATCTTTGAAGACTCATTCTAGTCTGGTTTCTAGTCCACCAAAAAGAACTAATTGTATTTTATTTTTTTAAATTTGATTTTCTTCTTTTTGCCGAAAGTATTTTTTTCTTAATCGTACCCAATGTGTCTCTCTCAACCCAGCCAGTGCTAAATGACAGTTAAAAAAAAACAGATTATAACTATACGACCTTAAAAATCGAGCCGTCTGCTTTATTAACTGTTGCAATAAAAACAAGAGTACATTGATTTGTTTTTTTGTGATTTGAAAACTTGAAAGACTGCCTTGATAGTCGTACAATAGATTAAAACGTAGCCTCATTAAGTTTTTTAAACTAGTGCCTCAATCTGGACTGTACTGGCAGTAAAGTAAAATAATAAAATTCAAAATGTGCAACAGATAATTTTGTGACACAGATCGGCATAAATTATAGCTTAATCTGGGTTACAAACAATAATACTGTAAAGTTTCAACAACATCCGTTCAGTAGTTTTTGCGTGAAAGAGTAACAAACATCCTGACATCCAAACTTTCGCATTTATAATATTAGTAGGAAGTAGGATTTTAGCCACAAAACTAAGTGTGTGTTTTAGCCAAGTTCTTGGACTATTGGCTATTCCAGTACCGGAACCAACATACAGGTTCATTCACACCTTCTATTTGCATTTTGCAGTTATTTTACGACGTATGTGGTTCTTACCCCATACACGCTTCAGCCATTTATGTTGACCTCTGTGCATTGCTATTTCAACCTTATTAGAAAGGACTAGGAACCAAAACAAGTGTCAGAGTTTAATTGTCGATGTTTACGTGCACCATAAGAAAAGAAGACGTGGTAGAGACCCATATCCTACAAAGTATGAAATACCGGCCGAATGGAGAACCTCCTCCTTTTTGAAGTCGGTTAAGAAGAAACGTCGATGCTTGTGTAAGTAATGCATTGACTGAATCAATATTGATAATCATCATCATCATCAATAATGCCAAAATGCAACAGAGTCCACTGATTTTTTTAAATAAACAACTTGAAAAAATCGAACTGCCTAAGGCGGGACTCGAGCCCACTGATTTACTTAACCAGAGCTACTTATTTCCAGCTATTTTCATTCAGCCTTTGCTAGCTATCTTCTTTAGGTCGTCAGTCTATCGAGCAGACAAAGATCCTTCGTCTATGAGAGTACTAACTGTGATGCTGACGGCATGATGGATTCAACTGAGTCACATTGCTCTTGATTCGCAAATAAAAATTCTTAGTAATTCGCAATTAAGGTTCTTAGCACATGTAGGACATCTAAGATGAAATGGAGCATCACTTCTGGCAAGCACTTAGTAGTGAACACACTGCTATAGTTCTCAATTGCGAACAGTTAACGAACAAGGAAGTCTAGCTTTTAGGAAACAATAACTGCAAGTTAGGTACACTAGAACCAAGTGAGCCGAAATCCGGCGAATAACCGTGAATTTGAACTGTAGTTCCGCACTCTTAACTGAGACGGTAACCTTCAGATCTAGCCTCCATTAGATAACATCTTTATTTGAAGAATAGTTAGTACTATTTTACATGTGTAGATATTGATTTAAAAAAAATAATACAACGTATCTTTTGGGCCTCTAACCGTCAGAAATGGAAGCACATCGCCAGGAGAGCTACCCTCGGAGATGACATCACCCCACCGTGTACCTCGTCAGCGCAACCACGACCACTCTGACAAGAGTGCCCGACTAAGAAGATCTTTTGGGGATGAAAAAGATAAGAATTCTAGAGAGTGCTTGCTTACAAATAGTGAAAATAGGGAACCATAAATAAAAATCCTATGTAGGTACTAGTATCATCCGTTAATTTTATTTGATTTGTTAATTGCCTCGCTATTTCAGAAAGTATACTTGATAGTTTTTGTGATATTTTATAATAAAAAAACATAACCCTCCTTCTGGCGCAGTCGGGTAAAAAGATGAGAATTTGTCTCTCAGTCATCTCTGCCTTAATATTGAGAAACAAAGTGACCGATATAACCTAAACGATTAATAAGATGAAATAGTAATTCCGTGGCAAATGTGACTAATCCATTTGCCACAGAGTGCATTTTATATACATAGCCTTATCCTTTGTCCAGCAGTGGACATTGGAAGATCTGATGAAGACCCATTTTTGCCCACGACCGGAACAGATTTCAATGTGATGTACCTCGCGAATCAATATGAATTGTGTCACCATAGCGCTAAATACAGCGCGCGTGGGCACTCGTGGGCGGCGCTCGGGACGCTGCCTAACATGGCTTTTTCTTGCCTAATAGCTCATAGCAGGGCTGTACATGCACGGCCGATGGGGCAGCATGGTTCTGGAGTGGAGGCCGCGTACCGGAAAACGCAGCGTGGGACGTCCACCCACAAGGTGGACCGACGACATCATAAAGGTAGCAGGAAGGCGCTGGACGCAGGCCGCTACCAACCGGCTATTGTGGAAATCATTAGGGGAGGCCTATGCTCAGCAGTGTACGTCCAATGCTGAAATGATGATGATGTCAGGACCCGCGTTCCTCGGCCAGTCCGGCGGTCCAACCCCTTCGACTCGCTGTTTAGGCGACGATAGCCGAACAGTTTGGACAGCCCTAGCTTATAGGCTTTGCTTTTATGGTGCGCATGAGTTGCTGAGAGAATGAGATTGGTATTAGTGGGTGATTAGGTATAATGAACATGGCGTCATTGCTATAGAATGGGAAATGAATAGTTTGAATGATTGTGGCGCCGCCATGGTTATAGGGCTGGATCGTCTCTGTCAAGCTGAAAGATGGATTCCGATTCCCAGAAGGGACATAAAAAGTGAATATGTAAATGCATTTAACATGCTTACGTGTCCTTGTTTAGAACTTTAAAGATAGATTCTGGATCAATCTGATTTTCATAATATAAAATTATGTTTAGCTCGTAGAGAGTGAGACGATGGCCGTTGGGGCAGGAAAGTTCTCGAGTGGCGACCACGGGCTGAAAGACGTAGCGTGGGCAGGCCTCCTTGCTTTGCAGGTGGACCGAAGATCTGGTAAAGGTCGCGGGAAGAGCCTGGATGCGGGCAGCGCAGGACGTTCATTGTGGAAACCTTGGGGGAGGCCTTTGTCCAGCAGTGGACGTCATTTGGCTGAAACGAACGAACGAAAATATGTTTAGCCTAGGCGCAGACCACCGATTTTTAGTCGGCCGATAGTTGGGCCCGATTCTAATTTGTATGAAGAATCAATCGGTGTAATGTGCGCACTTCCATACATGCCCATACTGATCAACTGCCCGACTAAACTATCGGCCGACGAAAAATCGATGGTCTGCGCCTAGGCTTAGTATGATAGATGGATAACAAAACAACCTTAGCAATGCTAAAAGTGATAGTTTAAAATATTTAACTTTTGAGTATGTTTCTGTGTTTTCAAGTTTCAACTATTAATAAATCATCATTAACGTACATCATAAATCATATCGACAAATATAGCAAATGTAAAATTAAATATCTGCTATTAAAATCCTAAAATAGAGACGTTTATCGCTAATGTCGTAAATTTTCTATAAATCAATACGAATTCAAGTTAGATATCTTAAAGACGAAATGCGAATCATCCATTTGCCTCTGTGAATTTGGGGTTTTGCTCCTGCAGTGGAGACAAAATGACATGATGGTAACATTAAGAGCATGGCCTTCAAAAACAGTATAGTATTTTTATCACACAAGGTCCATAATTGTATCTATCATAATTATTACCATATCTTGTTAATTATATTTTATGTAGATACAATCAATTGAGTAGTACATATTTTTTATCCAGGAACATGCACACTTGACTCTTAAAAATGCTCTTTGAAAGCCTATTTACAAAAAATAAAATGAAAAGTTTTTGTTAAGCGTTTAGTAAAAGCGCTTTTTAAAAGCTTATTTGCAGAAAATGACTTTTACTTTTAGGTCAGCCTCTTGCGATTCCGGTATCGATCAATCAAGCGAAGGCTGCGCCCACGCAGCGCCTACTGCATCGCAAGGCGACACTTGCAGATCAGACGCGGCTGGATTTAATCGGTACACTCGGACGAAGATTATAAGCTTACATCGTTCGTTCGTTTCAGCCAATTGACGTCCACTGCTGGACAAAGGCCTCCTCCAAGGTTTTCCACAATGCACGGTCCTGCGCTGCCCGCATCCAGGCTATTCCCGCAACCTTTACGAGATCGTCGGTCCACCTAGTAGGAGGCCTGCCCACGCTACGTCTTCCAGCCCGTGGTCGCCACTCGAGAACTTTCCTGCCCCAACGGCCATCGTCTCTACGAGCTATGTGTCCCGCCCCCTGCCACTTGATTTTAGCAATTCTGCGAGCTATGTCGGTTACTTACTTTGGTTCTCCTGCGGATCTCCTCATTTCTGATTCGATCACATAAGCTTACATAATGCCTAGGGCGGGAATTGAACCAACGACCTTTCGCTTGCCGAGCGACGGCTCTTCCAACATCTTGAGATGCAACTCTTAACGCTAAAAATTAAATAACTATACCTACTTAAAATTCTGATTTTGACGCCACGAAGCACGCCTTTTTTTTCTGCCATTTTCTTGATGTCGTCGGTCCATCGAGCTGATGGGCGTCCCCTACGTTTGCTTAGACGTGTCTGCATTCAGGAACCATTTACTCTATATTTCGAAGTTTCTTCAAGGCTAGTTCACCCGGTTCACAGTTTCATAAAAGGCACCCACTGAAAATCAGTGTCTTGGCAGTGTCATCTTGACAATGAGTAGGTGTTTGGCAACTTTTTTCTTTTGTTTTTTAAATTGAGTTACAAAATTAACAAAAGCAAAATCAAAATTATCTTTATTTGTATAGACTAATTAAATTAGTACTTACAAATCGTCAAATAAATGCTCTTTAAGGAGCCTATTAGCGTGGAGCGTGGAGATTATGGCAAAACCCTCCACTATAGTGGAGGAGGCTCATAGTCCAGCAGTGGACTGTAAAGGGCTGTTGATGATGATGATGAAGGAGCCTATACATGTCTCATTCTTTTTTTGCCCTACCAGCGCTTCGAGACAAACATTTGGCAAGTGCTGAGAAGAAGCGCCGAAATAAACTCAGTCACCACCACCACTGTCTGCCGGCAACAATTAACAACAAAAATAAAAAATTAACAACAAAAGTTGTGAATTAAAAATTATATTCTTTCTAGTTAAAACAATATTGGCCCGACTGTACCGGTCGTAATTATTGAGATGGCATGTGCATTCTTAAACAAGGCGTCAAGTTGTTGGCACTGGATGTATGTAATGAATCTGGGGGCACGGCAGTGCCCCCACCAAGTCGAGCAAAAAAGCGGCACGGCCGTACCATCCTTTTCTCGAAGCAATTCAGGCCGTTTTCGACTGCCTGTAACTTCGTTGTGGATAAAACTAGAAGGCTGAATTTTCATTAGCTATGCAGGCATTGTAAAGACACGGTATATTTAAAATTTCATTCAATTTGAACCAGTAGTTTAAGAATTATGACGGGTCAAAGTTACTTAATTTTGTCACTCACTGACTCACTGACTCACTGACTGACTCACCGATCATCAAAATTCTAAGGCACTTCTAGCAGACCTAGAAGCTTCAAATTTGGAATATAAGTAGTGTTTGGTGTATGAATCAAGGAAAAACTAAAATATTTGGGGGCACGGTAGTGCAACCGCCAAGTCGAGTAAAATTTTTCAATTTCGGTCCAGTTTTCTAGATACATAACTGCTGTCTACAAAATACAAAAAGAAATGAGATCCCATCAAAAACAATACTTGTCAAAAAAACCAAGTCTCGCAACTCAGTTGTTCTACGGTAAAAAGTTGTGAGATCCATGTAATACCAAGTCCAGGCCAGGAAATCTTTAACGTTTTACATAAATATATTGACTTGGCCATCGCATGAAAACACGTGTAAATTAAATTATTTAGTGCGATGGCCAAGTCAATATATTTATGTAAAACGTTAAAGATTTCCTGACCTGGACTTGGTATTACATGGATCTCACAACTTTTTACCGTAGAACAACTGAGTTGCGAGACTTGTTTTTTTTGACAAGTATTGTTTTTGATGGGATTAGAATAACAGGTAACTGCTGCTAACAATGCATTGCATTAGTTGCATTATACAAAGTAGTTCAATTAAATAATGAATAATTATATTTAATGGACCTACTAATCGTAAATCGCCTTCGTTGATGGTAATAGCGAATTTAATATCCATAACAGTATTAAACACGTGAAACAAACCAGTTACCTTTTTGAACCTAAAAAGCTGAACCAATTTCGATTAATTTTGGCACAGATATAGATAACCTTGGAGAAGGACATATGCCTGTTTTCACCATCAATCCCTAATTTTTAAGTGACCCCTATGGTAAAACATAACAGGAATTTTATTTTCAAAGGGGTCACTTAAAAATTAGGGATTGATGGTGAAAACGGGCAATAGACTACTTTTATCGGGGAAATAAAACTTGAAAGGAGAGAAATAGAAGATCAATAACCTCCTCCTTTTTTGAAGTCGGTTAAAAAGGATATTGGCTACTTTCTGTCGTAGAATGGTACTTGAAAGAGGAGTAATAAGGGATAAAAGATTTATGAAAGTTACTTATAATTAGCATCAGACATCGGCCTAGGAATGGGATATCACACCAACAAGAAAAGTCGGATTAATCTTAACGGAAGTATCCGTTATGCTAAACAAAAAACTAGTTGTGCCAACCACTCCTACCAGCTAATCCTCAGACTCACAACCCATTCATATGTTTCCGAATGACGTGTCTGATCGACCCACATATTGTTTGACAGGCCACCTTAAATGGACTGTCAGGTCGCCGGCAAAAAACTGTGTACTACTATTAAAGGTAACGGTGTTCAGGATTAAAATTGAACTGGATTGATAAGTGATTGCGAATGTTTAATTAAATGTAGTCTATTGGTAAAACCACCTGTCTCGGCTTAGAAGTCTTGGGTTAGATTCCCAGTGGGGGCAGTTCTGCGCCGTGCCTGGTCTAGTGGTAAAACCAAATGTCTCAAGTTAGGCTGAGTTGCACCGAATTACGTACTTTAACCGTAACTTTAACAATGACCGGTGCTTTTAGTATGGAGTTAGACAGAATTGACGGTGGTGCAACTCAGCCTTAATGTTCCCGGGTTCGATTCCCAATGAGGTAAAATTGTCAGCTCGATTTGGTTATTGGTGGTAGGGTTTTTCTTAGTCCGCCTGGCTAGCTACCATCATCTTCTGTCTCGGGAGAAGCTTGCTTCCACCTTTGGGCTGTTTATTAGTGAATAAACAGGCCCAAGACACAAGGTATGGGCAGTACTCTATCAGGGGAGATACAGATCAAGAGCTTACCTGTTTTGGTTTTTAAAAAATAATGAAAACCGTAACTGACACGCATGTTTCACAGTGAGTTCCTCACTATTTTAATAGCAATACTTTTCTTAGCAAAAAATCACAGTCTTCTAAGTGCTAGATACATACGCTATAGTAACTACAGTTATTTTTAAATCCCATTAAAAGCCAGGCGCCACTTATTCATACATGCGACATACCATGCATGATTGGTGCATTATTCTCTATGCATCACGCATCGCAATTTCCAAAGCATGCATATTGCAGATGTGGTACTAGAGGTCAGACGTCATCTGTCAGAGAAGTAGGACATCCTATAGATTGAGACACGTATGATGTTGTAGACATACTAATCATTAGAGATGTCATTGGCGAAATCGTCGTTAAGACAAGACTTTGTTATTAAAGAGAAAGAAACAAAAATTACGGAAAAATAAATAAATATGTGTCCCTCATTTGTCCTTTGTTTTTTGCCCATAAAAACGACACTTAAAACTAAGCATAAATTGAAGCCTGATAGGTTGAAGCTAATGTACAGGGGATGTCAGCCTAAAAACCTGCACCAAGATACATTGTTTATGAAGAAAAATTGTATACGAGTATTACCTCTGTCATCTGGTTCTTCTAATCTCATAGACGATTCTTCATGTAATGGCTTGTTATCGAATCAGAAGCTAAATCTTCATACTTAATTTCTCATAGAAAGAGAGAAACTAGAATGATTTCAGGTGAATTCGATATTTTCCGTGCATTTTCAAAGTGATTCAATTCTTCTTCATAAAGGCAAACTGGAAAAATTTCACATGACGATAAATCATAATCTAAATTTATAATCTTAATCATTATTGAACCAGATGACAATATGTTTTTAATCATACCCATATACGGAGCGTCTTATTTACTGCGTTACATAACGATGGTGTAATCACCCATACGAGACAATATTTGTCGCGTTCAGGCTCGAACCGGTGACATCATGGTGGTGTATTTGGCAATAGGCTTCGCCCCCGCTGCGCCTACGGCATGACGACATAAGGGCCTGAGTTATGACTTGCTAGCTTTTGCTTGCGGCTTTACTTGAACTTTGGAATGTCAGTGTCTTTTTAAATAAATTCTAGGCCTTCCAGACATCTTTAAAACAAATATTACTCTATTTTATTAATTTGTCTGTCAGAGACTCAGAGTCAAACACTCATTAAAACCTTCGAATCAATTTTTACGGTAATTTCATAGTCCCTACGGCATAACGACATAAGAGCCTGAGTATTTATGACTTGCTTGCTTTGGCTTGCAGCTTTACTTGGCTTTTGGAATGTAACAGATGTATTTTAAAGTACACAAATGTTTTTTTTTAATTGGCTTCTAGGCTTTCACAGGCCCGAAGACGTAGTGTAGGATCTCGACTAGGTGGACCTACGATCTGGTGAAGGCCACGGGAAGTATCTGGATGCGGCAACGCAGGATCGGTCGTTATGCAAATCCTTGAGGGAGGCCTTTGTCTAGCAGTAAGGAAGTCATTTGGCTGAAACGAACGAACAAAGTTTCTAGGACTTCTTTGAAATAAATACTTATTTATTACTCTAAGCATTTCATTTATTTTTGTCTATCAAAAACTCAGAGTCAAACACTAGAAAATTTTTGAAAAATTTTTATGGGCACTTTCATATGAAGTTAATGGAGAGGTACCGAACCCTAAAATGTCAAGAATTCAGCGCAAAAATACTAAAATTATAACTAAAATCATGAACAGATCTCACGAGCGAAATTGCGGAAGAAAGCTCATTACCTATGTAAAAGTTAGTGTTTCTGTTATTCTAAAAGTTATTGTTCTTATTATTCTAGCCACAGAAATACTTGAAACTGGTTTGTTCGAATTTAAAGCTCTTAAATTACACTCCAAGGAGTTGAATTTGCATACATTCCAAGATTCCTAATAAAATCGCTCGAACTTGGCTCTTGCGCATCGACCTTGAACCAGGTTGAACTCTACGGTAGCGAAGAAATTATGGCCGAACTGGACAAAGTCAAGGTGTTAGAGATCTTGGTGTTGTTAGAGTATAGATGGTATATTTGTCGATAAAGATATCAAAAATTAATCAGTTGTAAAAGTAAAAGCGCTATTTAAAAGCTATTTGCAGGAAATAAATGACTTTTATTTTTAAGCAATCGTTGGATTTATTTGACCAATGTGGTCTAATGGAGAGTTGAACTCTCTCAAGTCAGAGGTTTTTGGTTTTATTGCCTGAAAGACTGGTGACATTTTTTGGGACAAACATTTTTTTTTGTTAGAACATTGTCGGCTGCAGATAGCAAATAGAATTGCTTTAGTTGGGAGGACACGTTAATTTTTAGATCCGATTAAGGAATAACAGACGGTTAAGCCAACTCATAAAGTCCCAATGGAGAATGGATGGAGATGGAATCTTCCAAATAACAAATTCCCGTGTGGATGTTATGAAATTCAGTTGACTTACTTAGACGAGTTCACAAACACAACGACGCATAGACGATGGAAACACTGAATTATCGATAGAATTTAGAACGTGTTCGCTTCACTAATCTCATGTCCACTTTATATTCACACTTGGCTGGTGTAAACACCACACTTGTGAAGATCTAGCTCTCAAGTATCCAGCATTAAATATCATAGAGCCAGATTGAGTTTAACGACCGAATTCTATTGTCTTTAAAAAGTCTAAAAATAGACGTAAAGAGAGCATTATCAAGATAAACATGGTTGCATCTTGTGTAGTTGTTATAGAGGCGAATTTGCAATAAAATTGTATAGAATCATGTGCTGTCTTAAGTACATTCATTTGACTAAGTAACAATGTAAAGCAGAAAGCAATATTATGTAGGTACACACAACGAGAAATTGGCAATCTCGCCAACAAATAAGCCAACTAACTTTGCCACGGAATTGTCTATGTCCCTAGTAACATGATCTTATATTGAAACTTTAGTGTAGAACCCACATGATGAAGATCATAAAAATGTCATGCTATTCAAATCAAAGACCTAGGTGATACGCAAAGAAGTACGCCAGACACTACGAGTATTTTAGAAGATGATTCTACTAGCCATAACAATCGTTACACCAACAGAATAATACAAGTAGATTTGACATAACATATTCAGAAATAATTAGCCCCAATTAAAACGCATTCGTCAAAATTTACTCTTCGCTGTTAACAGATAACACGGAAGCGAATAAATCACAACCATTGACTATTATCCTCAATTGCCATGTTGATTTGGACTAAAAAAAATGCGCACTAACAAGTTGGAAATGAAGTCCTCCGAGTCAATAAAATAAAATTAGCACTCATTGATAAAAACAAACCAATAAGAAAGATGCTTAGATCATAGATTGTTTACTGTTTTTCATATGGAAAAATGATGCGGGAAGAAGCTTTTGAGCTTTAAATGACTAGAATCGATTGATGTTACGTTAAATGGGGGACTATTCCATCATCGTCATCATCATTTCAGCCACTGGACGTCTACTGCTGAACATAGACCTCCTCAATGATTTCCACATCGCCCGGTTGGTATCGCGGCGTGCATCCAGCGCCTTCCTGCTACCTTAATGAGGTTCTTGGATGGCTCAAACATGCGAGTGCAAGTGTGGATTTGTTCCTCAGTCGACGAAGCACATGATGTCGTGCCCTGCGTGCCCAAACAACTGCACGCAGAAAGATTTAATGAAGGCTACTGACAACGCCACTCTTGTGGTGGAGTTTTGGGTTGGCACTGTATAGGTTTGTTGTCGACACGACAAGAAGAATGTCCTCGGAGCGGCGGACCTCTATAGAACTTGAATGACGGTGATATAAATCTATAAAAAAATACAAAATATCCGCCAACAGCTCGCCCAAAATTAGATCATTATCCAAATCGGACTTACAAAATCGGAAATACCACTTCTAATGTCTTAATTTATACGCATGTCAAAAACAAAACTCCAAAACACGTCAATAAATTAAAATAGTCGTAACTACCATATAAACTAATTTTTTAGAGATAGGATAGTCCAAAGGTGCTATTGACCCCTCCAACGCAAGTTCAAAATGGCGGAATGGCACGCTCTTTTTGGCCCGAATTGGTTTGGGTATGCCGTAAAGTATAGATACTTTGCATGCGAAGTCTGTTGCCAACGGGGTATTGAAACAAATGAGGCAAACGAGTCTGTTCTTGCCTAGAAAAATCCGTAAGAAAACAGAATAAATCCAATGGAGAGCCGCATTGAAATAGCTATTAGCTGAACATAAACACATGTACATTATTGTACATACTCGTAGATAGATGAAGGAAGTTACTGTCGTGACTCTAATTGTATCTAAGACCGCATGTAAATTCTTAGCTAGTGTTCAACATTTGTCCCCTTGGAGATTCGTACCCAATACCACAGCTGGTGTTGTAGTTATTACCCCCTAACCACATCAAATGTACAGCATTGACGTAACATTATCCTTAATTTGAGAAAACAACCTTAAGAAAGAACATGACAAATCTAGAAAAAAAGTTTCAATCATATAAGATCCGTCGAAAAAATATTGATTTAGTTAGAAGAATCTAACAAATATCCCCAAAAACTGTTTTACTGTGTAAGCTTTATTTGATAGCAGTTTCTGAGCAAATATTTGGAAAGCTATAAAATTGTAATCCCAGGTCATTCACACAACACATCATTGTTTACCTAACTGCGCCAAAGAGGATCGTTTAAATTTCTTTGCACAGCGGGAATAAAATCGGTATTTTGTGTTCTAAGGTATTTTGATGAGAAAGGTAAATAAACACTTGTTAAAAGATAGGGACATAATAATTATCCAGTTCACGAGAACAACCCACTCTTATTTTATACCAGAGGTAAATAAATAATTTGGACTACATTTTTCGTCCTTCCTTCTTTCTCTTACGATATCCACGGGAAAAATAGGAGTGATCTTATTTTACTTCATTTGCCTAAATTCTATGACTGTGATTTTTTATACCTAACCTTTGGCAATTTATTTTAGCTCTGTTATGAATATTAAGTTTTGTAAGGTATTCACATAAAAGTAATGTGACACAATATATTGTTTAAAGTGGGTATCCACTTTTCTGTTTGTCCAGTGCTCTCGCCAGTCGAATAATAAACGCAGTATAGAACGCACGACGGGTCTTTTATTTATCAGTGGCGAACGAGGACGGTAAAAAAAATATGGCGGTTAAGTTCGGTGAATTTAACATAGACACAGGAAACTGGACTTCATATTGTGAACGATTAGAAATGCATTTTGTGGCGAATGGCATCGCGGCGGGAAATAGATTGCCGACATTAATATCTATTATTGGTGAATCGGCATACGAATTGATGGTGAATTTGTGTAGTCCGAGAAAACCGTTCGAAATGAAATATGATGACGTAGTGAAGCTTATGTCGGAACATTTGCAGCCAAAGACATCTATACTGGCTGCGAGATATGTGTTTAGGCAGCGATTTCAACATAACGGTGAGACAATCACTCAATACGTGGCTGAGTTGAAACGATTGTCACGGTCGTGCGACTTCAAGGACAGACTAGACGAAAACCTAAGGGACCAGTTCGTGTGTGGGCTACGTAATGATACTATACGACAGAGACTTTTCGCAGAAGAAAATTTGGATTGGGCAAATGCAAATAAATTAGCCAATATTATCGAGTCAGCGGCCCGGGATGCATCGGTAGTGGATACGGCGGAGGTAACTACCTACAACAGCGCGGGAGACCGCTATACAGCGACGTCAGCAGCGCGGGGACGGCGTTCCAGCATCGCCGGCTCGAATGAAACAGAGGACGTACATCGGCTTTTTAGTGAGATGGACCGTATGAAAGTGACGGGGTGCTTCGCCTGTGGCGTCGGAGGACATTACTGGAACGAATGCCGCTATCGTACTTTTGAGTGCAGTCGGTGCAGAAAAATAGGCCATCTGAGAAGGGTATGTCCACTTGGAAAGAAACCTCAGGACGGAAACAAGGTTCGAGGGGGGCCGGTGCGTGGTGGCATGCGCGGTGGCGGAGCGGCGAGCGCCAGCGGGCGCGGGCGGCGCGGCGCCGGGTGGCGGGCGGCGCCGGGCGGCGGTGGCGGTGCGCGCGCGCACTACGTGCAGGAGGACGACGAGGGCCGGGAGGGCCAGCACGGCGAGCAACAGGAGGAGGAGGAGCCCATGTACTTAATGTCACTTGGGAACTACAAGCCGGTAAACATTAAAATTTGTGTACAAAATAAATTAATTAATATGGAAGTAGACACAGGTTCGGCATTATCATGTATTAGCGATAAAGAATATAGACAAAATTTCACTAATTTCACGTTAAAAGAATGTAATTTAACTTTAAAATTTTACAATGGTTTAAAAGCGAAACCCCTAGGGGTTTTTGAAGTGAATGTTACCTACGGCAAAGTAACAAAATTATTAGATCTTTATGTAATTCAGAACGGCGCAACAAATTTATTAGGTCGCCAGTGGTTAGCAGAGTTAAACATACCTATACCAAAAATATCAATTTCCACCGAAACAACTTTTAATAACATGGAAAATGTAGATAGTGATAAAATAATAAAGGATATGTTTTGTAGGTACAAGGAGCTATTTAATGAAGAGCTAGGGAAGTTCTCCGGTGGGCGGGCCCGGCTCCGCGTGGGCGCGGGCGCGCGGCCCGTGTTCTGCCGCGCGCGCCCGCTGCCGTACGCGCTGCGCGAGCGCGTGGACGCCGAGCTGGACGCCATGCTGCGCGCCGGCATCATCGAGCCCGTCGACCACTCCGACTGGGCCACGCCACTGGTGATTGTGCATAAGCCTGATGGATCGCTTCGCCTATGCGCCGATTATAAGGTCACATTGAATCAAGCCCTGCTCGTTGACAAATTTCCTGTTCCAAAGATAGAGGATGTATTTTCTAAAATTAGCGGTAGTCAATATTTTTCGAAATTAGATTTATCGCAAGCTTACAACCAGGTGCTTTTAGATGATGAGTCAACTCAGTTAACTGTGATAAATACACATCGAGGACTTTTTAAATATAACAGATTAGTCTATGGTCTAGCTTCCAGTCCGGGAATTTTTCAAAGATTGATGAATGAATTGTTAAAAAACGTGCCTAATGTTAGCTATTTTTTAGACGATATTTTAATCAGTACACCTACCCTTGAGCAAAATATAAAAACGGTAAATATTGTTTTAGAAATTTTGCAAAAATATGGTTTAAAAATTAAAAAGCAAAAATGTTCTTTTTTTTCAAATGAGGTGAAATATTTAGGGTTTGTGATAGATAAAGTGGGAATAAGGGTAGATCCAGAGAAAATAAAACCAATAANGCGATGGCGGTGCCGCCGCGGACGCGGGGGGCGCGGGGGCGCGCGCGGGCCCGCGGGAGGCGGCGCCGGCGAGCCCGGGACCGCCACACCGGGAATGTAGGATACGTAGACCACCAGTTCGATATGGTTTTGAAATTGATTAGTTAGTATCATTCTTATCTTTGCGGTGTAGGTTAACCACACGATCAGTAAAAAAATAATAATTTAGTATTTGTCTAATTTGTGTAAAATTGATTTGTTATTTGTAGTAAGTAACTTAGATATAAGTGAATAAATACATTTGTTTATAATGTATCGAAAATACGTCCTACCTACCTAGCTAGTATAATATAATACCTATACTTAGATAATATTTTTGTGTATGTATCTTTAAATAAGGGTGGAGATGTTATGAATATTAAGTTTTGTAAGGTATTCACATAAAAGTAATGTGACACAATATATTGTTTAAAGTGGGTATCCACTTTTCTGTTTGTCCAGTGCTCTCGCCAGTCGAATAATAAACGCAGTATAGAACGCACGACGGGTCTTTTATTTATCAAGCTCTTTATACACTTTCTATAATAATAAATCAGTTGACCTTAAAAATAAATCTTAAGCTCAAGTATAATTCCATTGTGGCTTAGAACAACAATAGAAAAACACGTACAAGATATCAAAACTTTCTGCAAATATTAATCATACTGATAAAAATATCAAATTCGGTACGACTTATTGAAACCTGAATGGAGCCATATCAAGACCACCTAGTACGGACAATGTAACCTTTTAACCGACAGATAAGCTTATGCAGAAATACGAACAATGTCTCGATGTATTAATCTTATCTATCAGTTATATTATAAGTCTAACGTTCAGCTAGTAATTGATAGCCTTCGTTCAATAAAGCTTCATTGTTGGTACTAATTAGTCGGATCAAAGGAAGCATTTCTATTATCGAAGCATTTGGATCTGTGTAGTTCTGCCTACATAACAAATTGTGTAGTAAAAGCTGATTTTGTTTCGAGTCACTTAATTTATTTAACTGCTTCTTTTATTATAGCTAGCTAGAAAAGATTCAAGAGGTAATTAAAATACACTCAAAAAGTCCAGGTCCTACATACAAGAACTTGACTCGAACTATTTTACTTTCATCTGCTTGTCCCCAAATTTTACTGGGAAACGGTAAGTTCGTATTGTATTTTTGTGTATGGAGTTACGTTTAAACAAAAACCTTAAAGCGAAGGTCCCACAATACTCCCCTTTCCAACTCCACAAGTCATAAAACACTTAATACAACATAATATCTCAATAAGAAACTGTAATTGTAAATCATACTTATTAACATACAGCTTTGAAGATAACTGCGCAATAATTTCCACATTAACTACAAATGTGTGATGAGACACAGTATCAAACGCCTTGCTCAAATCCTTTTGATATACAAACCGCTGCAAATCCACTCGGATTAAAATCAAACGCAATGCAATAAAACAGTATTCTATTAAACATGTGTTTACATCTTTTACTCGTATCATGCATATTTCAACCAGGATGCTGTGCATAAAATTAATTTAGAAGGATATTAGTGTCGCCATACGTTTGCGTACGCGCACAAATAAAGGAGTATGGTCGTCTAAGTGAAATACTGGTTGTAGGGTGATAATTTGTGGATAGCAGACCAGGACATGGCCGCTTTAGTTCGGGTGTAAAGCATTTCTAATTTCGTTGGGAATTTTAGGCTATTTCCTACAGAATGTAAGCCGGTAAGAAGAAACTGAAACTTCAAAAGAACTGTATATTTTTTTATCTATAGCAAACGAGCTGCCCCGGCGAAATCCATACCGCCTATGTTCATAAGAAATAATGTAGGATTCTAATGGTAACTTTTTTTCAAATTGGACCAGTAGTTTCGGAGTAGATCAAATCTTTCCTCTTGATTAAAATAGGATCTGAGCCACACCACAGTGTTAACGAATTATCGTAACTTATTTCTACTTAATTTTTATTGTTAATTCATCCACACGCCATGTTTATCAATTACCTAGCCGGCGAAAGCAAAGTTTTAACTTATTTATATTAAATACAAACTAATGGAAAACGTGACCCGCGTGCAGCAATAAAAATGGTCTATAAGCACATCAACCTTTACATTTTTGTTGCAAAATAGGACTTATTACAACGACATAAGATGCCAATGTCAAGCTTGATGTGCTCTCGTCTGGGCGTGGGCGGTGTGGTCCAAAACAAATACTTGCTCACAATATTGGCTGACAAGATACTGCGCAAATATGCATATCGGAATCATGATAGCATACTTATTTACGGTAGAACTCCTCTGCCGCCGATTTTACTACTGTTAGGCGTTTATCACACTGCGCCGCGCTCCGCCGCGGAGCGCGTGATTTCATAAAAAAACACGCGCGCGGACGCGTTGTCAGTGTGAAGTGCCGCGCGTGTTTTCCATACAAACTGAGGTATATACTTGCATACAATTATTAAATCTGTCGCCCCGCGCTCCGCGTCGGAGCGCGGCGCAGTGTGATAACCGCCTAGCTTATGAAAATAAGAGTGAATTAAGATTTTTAGGTTACATGGAAGCTGCCTGAAGGTACTAAAAGCTTAGGTATGATCAAATTTCGAAAATACTAGAAAGAGGAAAACACTAAAAATATTACAACCAAAAAGAATACTATGCGAAACAGATAATGTACAAAATCTGTTGATGATTGATGACGTCAATATGACAGAAAATCATTCTGATTTATTTTTACACAGTTCTTTCATTTTTGCTTTATTATTTTTTGAATTTTATTTGCTAAGCACGTTGTGTATTTATTTATTATACCCAAAGGATTCTGTAAGAGTGTTTCGTGCTGCTATTGAAATATCTAAATACATCTTTCTAAGCCCAAAAAATCCTTATGGCAAATTACGACAGAGCCATCACGGTCTTCTCCCCTGATGGCCAACTCCTCCAGGTCCAATACGCCCAAGAGGCAGTCAGGCGAGGGTCCGCAGCCGTGGGGGTGAGAGGACCAGAGGTCATAGTGCTGGGAGTAGAGAAGAGAACAGTGGCACAGCTGCAGGACGAAAGAACGGAGAAGAAGATAGTTCCGCTGGATGAGCACGTCACTCTGGCTTTTGCTGGACTGAGGGCTGACGCTCGAGTCCTGATTTCCAGGTGAAAAATAAATTTTACTTTAAGCCAAATAGGTTACTAAACCTTTGTTTGTCACCTGTCATCCGCTTTGCAATGGAGGGAAATCGAACCTTAACTTCGTGGTAAAAAGCTCATTGAAGAATTAATTAAATTATCACCGGGCAACTTTCAAATTCCACTGTCCACCGTGTCTCTCTAAACACTCGACATTGGCAAAACCAGTGTGCTGTAAATTCGCACCATTGAAGCCATTAGACAGAATAATAATAATAATACTGTGTTCTTCTGATTAATTTCCCCTGGGACAAACTTGACCTTCACTATTTGGGTTTTTATTGGCGGTCAAGCTGTGGATCCTGGCTACAAACGAGTTGTAACGGTGGGAACGAGAGAATAGTCCCGTGTATAAGCCAAGTAGAGTAAATATTTGAGAATAATTTAGGCGGTGTCAGAACTTGATCTCATTGAGTTAAACAGTCTTTTTAAGATTTCAGGTGAAGTAGTAAGGCGCGACTTTTTCTAACTGCTGATTTGACTTTTGAAACGCCTGGCAAAGCATTAAAGAGTAAAACCTAATAAATAGACTGGCATATAACATTCCAATATCGTACGATATTATCGAAAACAACATTTACTTATTTCAATGATCATATTTAAAAAAAATATCATCCTTGAATTACGAAAGATACATTTTTAAAGATCAGATCTGACCTACTTGTTCTTAATAAAGTCATTCTTATAACAATCAAAGGCTCCTTTTAAAGTTATTTTCATGACTCAGACTCGTAAAAAGTATGATACATTTAATACAACAGTGATAATAATGTCATTGTCGGTTACATAAAGATTACATTTTATATGAATGGAAAACAATTTTGAACTTACGCATTTTGGAGTTTATTTTTGCGATGTAGATAACCTTGATTCATCTCATGCATTAACTTTAAGACAAGGTTGTACCTACCTTATGAAGTAGGTAGAAAAACAATTTGTTACAAGTTTTTTAAGACCGTCTTACTCCCGGTTTCCAAATTGATATTTTTAGCCATTTTCTACTTAGCCTTTAACTTCATACTTTAGTATAATAAAATGAGCACGCTGAAGCTAAAAATCTCTGTTCAGAAACCGGGGGTTATTAGAAACTTATTAATTAAGCTTTGAGTATCCTACTCATCATGAATTATTTCGTTGCTGGTCCAATGACAGTTTAACTTTCCCCCGGGACAAACTTGACCTTCACTGGTTGGGTTATTGGCGGTCAAGCTGTAGATCCTGGCTACACAGGAGTTGCAGTGGTGGGAAAGAGAGGTGGGAATAGTCCCGTTTACTCATCACGAATTAATAGGTTTCTAACTTGGTAAACAGGACAGGACTTCTTTACAGGTTTCCTCTTAGCATTCACGTGTTTTTTATTTTACTTTAAGGGCCCAAATAGAATGCCAGTCCCATCGTCTAACAGTGGAGGACCCGGTCACCACAGAGTACATAGCGAGATACATAGCTGAGATGAAGCAGAGGTACACACAGAGCAACGGGCGAAGACCTTTTGGGATCTCCTGCCTGGTGGGGGGGTTTGACTTCGATGGCAACCCGCATCTGTACCAGACTGAGCCTTCGGGGATCTACTATGAGTGGAAGGTATGATTGAAGCTTCTTAAAGACCGCAGGGTCATTTTATGTAACTTTTGAACCTGGCTGTAAAGTTCAAAAATGTGATAACCACCATACAGCATACAGCCGCGTAGCCGTTGCATTATTAGAGATTACGCGGCCCTAATAAGATTTTTACTTTCTCAAAAAATAATCAGAACTATTGGAGCGTCATTAACTGGCAGCTGCTTTACCCTTAGTTTTTTTGCAGTAACAATTGTAGCTATACATATTATTCAAATTTAAAGCTTTCTTTTATGTAATATTGTTTACACATAAATAAAATAATGAGCATTTTTTGGTATTTTACACTGCGCCATCAAGCCCCAAACTAAAGGAACTAAAAGCATAGCTGGTACTATGAGTATCGTACTGCTGACCATAAAAAGTATTTAGTAAAAGCCCATAGACTACTGCACTTTCGGTTGCCATTTTGACCACAGGCAGGGTCCATAGGCCGATGCGACAAGACAGTAAGGGAGTTCTTAGAACAGAACTACAAGCCGGAGCTGGTGACGACCGACCAAGGAACTGTGAAGCTGGCGATAAAGGCCCTGCTGCAAGTCCAGTCGCGAGGAGCGAGGAATCTTGATGTAAGTAAATTGGAATTGTTGTAAATAAAATTTCATCATCATTCTCAAGATATATGACGTCACGGTGAAGAGGTTGACGTTGAACGTTCCGCATGCGAGGTCTCATTTAAGCGGTCGTACTATAGAAGAAGTAAATTAACTAAATCACCCACCCTCGCACACACATGCACACACACACACACCCCCCCCACTGTTTTGCTCTCACAAACTCACTCTTGCACCCTGGAATTTTGAACATTTTATATTGTGTAACAAGACCTGAAACAAATTACTTTTTCTTTTTTATAATTTAAATTGATTTAATTAATTAATTTTTATGTTATTTTATTTAATTTAATAAAAATAGGCTGAAAAGTAATGTATGTATATCTAAAGTCATAATTATTATTTATATTGTCAATTAATGTTAAATTAATATGGAGAGCGGGGATATTCTACCACAAGTATTTATTTACTTAAAAGAATTCCTCGATCGCAATATAGAAATGTAAAAACACCTGGTTATGAATAAAGAAATTTGAATTTGAATTCTCATCAGGTCATGCGTTAAGACTGACTATAGTCTGGTCTGCGAGCACGTAGAATTTCACAAATCACAAAATTCTACGAGCTCAAAGACCGGGCTTTAGACTAACTCACTTAACATCAGGTGCTACTGCGGTCAAATACCTGTTCTTCATAAAAAATCATCATCATGAAGATTTTGATCTTCAGTCTCCAGTATCAAGACCAAGACTTGCAAGACCAAGATCTGCAGAAGCAAGACCTTCTCCAATTATTTACCAGAGACAAAATAGAGCATTTGGCCCAATTCACCAGAGGCAAATAGAGGATTTGGCATATAATACACTCCCAACGCTGACCAGACAGCTTGAGAAAACTTGATCACATATTTCGCCCATTAGTCACCTCTTATGACATCCATGGGAATAGTGGGAGTGGATAAAACACACAGCTAATATACATAGATAAAATATATCCCTGAAAATCTTAATCAAAAAAACTTTTAAGCCGGGTGCTTTTATCAAAAGCTAAGGCCCGGTTTTTTTTTCGTAGTTAATCAATAGTCAAATTTGACAGATGTCAAACGACAAGTGGTTAAATATCAGAAAAAAATGTTTTTCGAACAATGGATAGCCAATTTTTTAACTATTAGTTATCATTTTGTTAATATTTAACCATTGGTAGCAAAATTTAACTACCTATTTGTTATTTTAACTATGAATCAATAAACTGGGCCTAAGTTATTTAAAAAAAAAAAAGTTATTTTAAGCTAAACTCTTGGTCTGCAACCGGCATTTTTTATTTGTTTTTTAGATAGCCGTCATCAAAAGACGCCAGCCCGTAAAGATGTTGAACGAAGAAGAAATCAACACTGTGATACAAGAAATAACGAGAGAGAAAGAAGAGGCTGAGAAAGAAAAAAAGAGGCAGTTGTAGCAATGTTTTAATTTTTTAGAGCGTTTTATAAGATTTTTATTTTATTTTTATAGTTCAAAATATATTTACGAGAAGTAAGTCGGTAGCATTTTCATTATCACTAGTATAGCATCCTAGAGTATATCTTTGACTAGGTCTGATTAACCTGCTAGGATTTCTGTCTGGATTAGTGGCCTTGACCTTGTACTGAACACAAGACTAAAATTTATGTTTTTGAGACACTATCCACGTGCGTTTTATATGAGCAAAAAAGTTAGTCCAAAAAAGTAAATTTTTAAAAACATTTGTTCGTGAAGTGGATCTTATCATCTATTTTTTCAACAAAATCTAGGCTCGGAGTCTTTATTATGTACGATGTTCTAATCTTTTATATCTTTATTACATTATTGTATTTATTTAATGCACATGAATCGATTACGAACTACAGTCTCATTGATAGATTTGGTTCAAAGGGAAGGGGAAGGGAATGTTAAAATCGTAATCGTGTAGGTAGGTAAATAACAACTTATCAAAAATTCACGGATGTAGACCTCAGTCCTCAGTGTCTACGTGACAAATCCAAGCTGAGTAAATTTTTGTATCGATCGGTGATAAGATATTTAGCCGATAATGTTATCCTTTATAATAATAGGATATTGAAAATCTGAAGTAATATAATATTTGTATGGCGAGCCAGGACCAAGAGTAAATAAAATACAACGATTACGTAAACTAAGCACAACCGAATACTTCGTACTTACAAAAAAAAAATACTTTTTAGTGTAGAATCCAGTTTCTTATATTACCTGAAAACAAAGAAAAACAATCGATTTTGTTCATTTAACCAAAATGAGAAAAGTATCATTTAACGCCATCTATGCGTTACAGCACGAACCACGTTCTCGCTTACTTAATATGCGCACAATACACCGTGTGCCGTTGAACCGTTTTCAGCCGCTGACAATAGAGTGCGGTACATGCAATGAAAGTTGTTTTGCGACTTCGAATTTTTCTCATAAAGTTATTTAAACAATGTAAAATTTGCGAAATTATTATCAATATTAATGCAGCGAGGTTAATATTTAATTCTCTACAAAAAACCTAAGATAGAAGACCAAAAGAAAGTTGTAAGCAAAGACTAGTACTACTGGTTGTAGAAACAATAATAATTATTTAAGTAGTTTTATTTTTAAGTTACAATATGATGCAATAGCAAAGCTCGTAAATAACAACATTTTACTTTTTAATTTTAATATAGTTTGGTTGTAGTCTAGTAGTCTTTTCCGCAACAAATAGTAGGTATTCCGTCATTTCCGCCTGAATCATATAAAATTTTAATTTTTCCTTACATTTTCCTCTCCAAATATTCAATAATGACGAATGTTTAACCTTCTAACCTATTAAAACCTTGACCTTTACAAAATACCTACTACTTATTCATTTTATCATTAACGAATTTCTTTAAACATTACGCATTGAACATTGACAATTTGACATGTAATGAATATCCCAATCCCAACTAATATTATAAATGCGAAAGTAACTCTGTCTGTCTGTCTGTCTGTCTGTCTGTCTGTCTGTCTGTTTCGCTTTCCCGCTTAAACCTCGCAACCGATTTTGATGAAATTTGGCATAGAGATAGTTTGAGTCCCGGGAAAGAACATAGGATAGTTTTTATCCCGGTTTTTGAAACAGGGACGCGCGCGATAAAGTTTTTCTGTGACAGACAAAATTCCACGTGGGCGAAGCCGCGGGCGGAAAGCTAGTTTTAAATAAATTTCTTATTCTTGAACTCTGGCCACACCGCCACAGAACTTTAGTTTTTGCCAACTCAAACACCCTGTATGCAATAAAAACTAATAAATCCTTATCACCGGTTGGCATTAGCAAAAAATGCAGCACCCTGACCTACAAACAAAATAGGGTAATTTATATTCAAAGCGCATTTCGCCCGTGTGAAGTGCAGCGCGGAGTGCGGGTCGGAACTCTTCTATGACGCGAAGCACGTAACGAGAGGTCATAAGATGAGCGATTTGTATTTACAAATATTCTTTTTTATTTGTTTTTTTTTTGTCGGCCGTTTGGTGTAGTGGTTCAGAACGGACTACTATGCCGAGAGTCCCGGGTTCGATTCCCGGCCGGGCAGAAATGATTAATTTTAGTTTCTGTGACGGGTCTGGGTGTTTTCTATGTATATTAAGTATGTATTCACAAAAAAAGTATTTAAGTATGTTTATTTATATCCGTTGTCTAGTACCCATAATACAAGCTTTGCTTAGTTTGGGGCTAACGGCGCAGTGTAAAAATGTCCAAGGATATTTAAATGTCCAAGGATATCAACCCACTATACATCCTGCGTCTTCGTGGATAACATGATCACCTTCCCACTGCTGGGACAAACTTGACCTTCATTGGTTGGGTTTTTGTGGCGGTCAAGCTGTAGATCCTGGCTACACAGGAGTTGCAGTGGTGGGAACGAGAGGTGGGAATAGTCCCGTTCCCACTGCTGGGCAAAGGTTTTCCTCAAACTCTTCCATCGATCCTTTTTTGATCGTATTTGACCGCAATCGCACCAGTCTTACAATTTTGTCGTCGGTTCTGCACGGAGTATGAACGGCTCTTTGTTTGCTTGCATTATAAAAGACAAGATGCTCTGAAATCATTGATTAGGGTTCCTATCGTAGGTAACTTCTGCTGGTCATAATATAATTCCGAAAAACATAAATTAAAAATTCCACAGTACTCGCCGTTTTCATGGCCACACCCGCAATCTTGTATTCTAACAAGCCGTTTGTGATTTTCACAGAGCATTGCGGTATTTTTCTTTCTTTATTTCTTTACCTTTTTCCTTAATTTGGATTTGTTCACTTTTTTCACAAAAACTGGGCAAAATAATTTTGTAAATATGGAGTAATTCATTCTGAACCATACTTTTACAAATTCATTTTACAAAATGAATATTATTACTATAATTATTTTAAATACAATAATTATTTTCCAATGTCGCTTTTCCAAAGGGGAAAATCAAGTAACAAATAAGCATTCCCGTTCGATGAATTTTGTTTATGACTACAAAAAGGTTAAGAAACCCTATCATATTTTATTTTATCTATACTAATATTATAAAGCTGAAGAGTTTGTTTACTTAAACGCGCTAATCTCCGGAACTACTGGTCCGATTTGAAAAATTCTTTCAGTGTTAGATAGCCCATTTATCGAGGAAGGCTATAGGCTATACAACATCACGCTACGATCAATAGGAGCAGAGCAATAATGAAAAATGTTGCGAAAACGGTTTTCACACGGGCACAGCTAGTTTTAAATAAGCTTGTAGGGAACATTTGTAGGGAACCTGTAGAACATCCTATAATTTTAGAGCTTATCTATAATGAATAATGCATGAATAATCCCACACTAAGTATTAGTTGTTATCTGCATTCTGCATCCTTCATTCATCCTGCCTGTAAACGGTTTTCATTTCATTTTATATTTTTAACATCCCACTCGATATAAAAAACTGTAGTTTAGTACTTACTCTACATAAAAAGTAAAAAACATAAACGGTAGATACTTTAGTAATGGAACGCGTTGATAACTTTATGGTTCAAAATATTTGTTTACATTTTTACTAAAAACCAACATGGCTAAAGCCATACTATACTGCCCGGTTACTTTTAGTTACCGGGATTAAAATTGGTCCTGGAATAATATCTAACTAAGGCTATTAGCCGTAATTGCAAGCAAACCTTATTCTGTAATAGTAGGTTAAGTATTTGAGTGATATCACAAATTATTTCAACTGCACTCAAAACGCTTCCTTTCCTTCACTCAAGTGAATATTAAAGTTAAAATCTCTCAAGTTTTGCAGGAAATTCAAAAACCATTTGGGTTTTCGTTAAAATAGAGACCACCAGCTGATTTTCACATCCATTATAATACGTTTTGTTTCTCCTTGGAATATTAATTGGAGAAATATCCACGTTTGACGTCACCTTACTAATTTATTAAACAAATACTAGAAATTATTGCATGATAATAAGCCAGCTATGCAAACATTGAGAGTACCTACTTTTTAAGGAGGGTTATGTTTTTTTATTAACTAATTTAAGGAATTGATTGTTTACGATTTATGAATTTGTGTGATTTCGCACGCGAAGACTCCTTTAGTCAAAGTTTAGTGCTCTTCTTTTTTTATTCGATTAACTTTCCTCAGGACGTCCTGTAGTCCTTTAATAATTCAATCAGACATAAAGTTCCAAAACGGCCATCGCCGTTCCCTCAGGTGGGTTAATAGAATGATGAGCAAGTTTTAGGAAGGCACCAATTTTCCGAGGGTCAGCTCACAGTCTTCTCTTGAAGGAAGTCCTTTAGTAAAAATTTAGTCCTCTTCATTCTTTTATTCGATTAACTTTCCTCAGGACGTCCTGTAGACCTTTAATAATTCAATCAGACATAAAGTTCCAAAACGGCCATCGCCGTTCCCTCAGGTGGGTTAATAGAATGATGAGCAAGTTTTAGGAAGGCACCAATTTTCCGAGGGTCGGCTGTCCACGCTTCCTGCTTCATTGAGATGAATGGGAGTTTTTATGGCCTTTGTTTAACCTGCAGGGCTAAGATGCGCGCCGTGATAAACTGCTATCGCGGCGTTATATCGATTTTGACGTCACTATATCGTTTTATCTACCGGCGCTAACATGGCACCCCGAAAATTATCATGTCATCTGTCAAAATGTGATAGTGATAGATTTGTTTTTTTTTTTGTGATAAACCTGGCAAGCCCTAACATGAAGCGCTAACTATATCATATTTTGACATCACGATAGGATAGGATGTGGTGTTTTTATCGTCCTCGATCCTTGCCCACGATAGCAAGACGATAGGAGATTAACTTTTTTGCAAGCTACTTTAACTCTATTTATTTATCATTTATAATGGTAAATGACATTTTACGACTAATTTGAGGCTAGTAAAATTCAAAGAAAGGAATCTAGCACCTTTGTGATACTTTTACTTCTAGGTGGAGATTGAGTTCTAGTTCAAGAGTTTATCAGTGTGAGGCGAATCTTGCGACAGTTTATAATCGCTAGCTGCAAAATCTTAGTGCTCCCACAGTCCCACCCACATATTAATTATTACATTACCTACCTTGTAAAATAACCATTACTTACCTACTTAGGTAGGCAGTCAACAGTACATCAGACAATACATATTAAGTTGCAAATGTCGTGAGATACCCCACAGTGTTTAGCTTGATTTAAGTACCTACTGTCATCTGTACATAATCTTGTAAAATTATTGAAAATGGGGCGGAATGTGGTGACCGAGCTTCTTGTGTCTACATCAAACAGTGGCAAGGTCATTGTCAGAAATTAGCATTGGGTGGGATGTGTAATCAAACTTGCTATAATAACAATGAGAATAAATGAATTTTACTAATTTTATAACTTGATGGTGATACCATACATACATTCCACATTACTATCAATCTAATTCCTCCATGTGGTCTTTTTTAAGGGCTTTAATGTGACAGGATGATAATCTTGTACAATTTATTCCATTATAATAAATTCATCATCATCTCAGCCATAGGACGTCCACTGCTGAACTTAGGCCTCCCCCAATGCTTTCCATGTTGCCCGATGGGGCAGCAAGGTTCTGGGGTGGAGGCCGGGTACCGGAATACGCAGCGTGGGACGTCCACCCACAAGGTGGACCGACGACATCATAATGGTAGCAGAAAGGCGCTGGACGCAGGCAATAAATTCATTATTGCAGTGTAATTTCAAAATAATTCAACCATTATTTACAAAATCTTTATTTGGAAAACTTTTGTTTTACAATAGCTATTTATAATTTCAAATACAAACAGAATTCCATGAATTGGTTAGCCTAGCCAGTACCCTTGAAGTTTTTCTTGCTGATTGTTATTGTAAATTTTCATGATAGTGAGCAAGACTTGATTATGTCTGCTTTAGAATGAAATAATCACTCATAATCCCACACTTCTTCATCCACTGTCTGAAAAAAGAAAGAATATTATTTAAACACAATTATAAATATTACAATTACATAAACAGTTCATAAATAGAAACATTTACTTAATCCTATTTGTATTTTAAGTTTACATACAAAATATTGATCACAGTATTATTACACGGTGAAAGAACTATGTGAAATAAATATAGGAAAGAAGGTGAAAGCTTATTTGTAGGAATAAAGATATTTTTCCTTTTCTCCGGTGCTGTTACTTATGAAAATTAAGATCTGCGGAGTATAGCTAATATTTTAGGCTTTAGGTACTTACTTTGCTACTTATGAGTGTAGCTTTATTTCTCAAATCTCAATAAACTTTCTGACTGCTTCATGTAAGTTGAATAATTACTGTAAACCTCGCATTATGGGGTAGGTATTGGATTTCGGTTATTCTGTTAATTTTGAAGACTTCATTCTTTAATACTGTCGGTATGATTAGGAATTCTTCATTGTTTTTCATTAACTTGGTTATCTCTTCGTTTGATATTTGCCGTACTTTAGAAATATTAAAAATAAGACTGGAAACATAAAAATACAATTTTAAAAACACAAACAAATACAATCAAGCAGTCATGTAATGTCAACAAAATTGACATAACTTTTTTTTAATGACGTTCTCACTGCTTTAAGATATGTGTTTTTAGCCGAATTAGTAGCAGAAATGAACGAGATTGAACGAATGAGCTAAAATATTTCAAGGTTGGCCAACATAATAACGCAATTTTTTCTTAATATGGCAAAAATTCGGTTATCACGCGATAGCGGTCGATAGACTTTTCTATCGATGGTTCCATGTTAGGGAAAATGATAAAATTATCTACGTGATCGAAAATTGTCTTATCATATCATGTCATTGTCGATGCGCGCATCTTAGGCCTACTGATCCGGTAAGACGAAGGTACAATTACCCATTACAACTGGGACGTTTTGATGGGTTTTATTATCTACCTAAATAGAAATCTTCATCTTTATGATTAAGTTTTAGGAACTACGAATATAATGCACTATGTAGCTTTTGCCCGCGGCTTCGCCTGTGTGAAATTCATTTGCCTCAGTCATAAATTATAGCTCATGTTATTATGATGTATAAATAAACAATAATACTGTAAAGTTTCATTAAAATCCGTTCAGTAGTTCTATCCTTACAAAATTTCACATTTAGAATATTAGTAGGATTAAAAAAATGTTATAAACAAGATTATCAATAAGTTTATTACATATCTAATTTAGTATTTCATTAGTCAAATCGCTGTAAAATTAGTTAATAAATGAACATCCAAAGCGGAAGATTCATTAAAATGAGCGGTTTAAGCCTTATAAGCTTCAGTTTCATGCGATCCATTCATTTTCGTACTAGTGTTCATTTGAAATTATATTTTATGGAATTGTAAACCTAAATGTAAGGCCCGTATTAATAAACGACTCTCAAGTGTGAATCTAAACAGAAGAAAAGCTTTGGTAGGGGACTATTCCCACCTCTCTTTCCCACCGCTGCAACTCCTGTGTAGCCAGGATCTACAGCTTGACCGCCAATAAAAACGCAACCAGTGAAGGTCCAGTTTGTCCCGGGGGAAAGTTAAACTGTCATTGGACCCGCAACGAAATCAATCAGAAGACCATAAAAGCTTTGGAGGTGTAGCTTTTGAAATTGGGCAGGTGACAAATTGACACCATAAAACAATTGGAATTCTTATATGCTTTTCATGACCTGCAATGCCCGATTCCTCCATAGATTGATTGTTGGAACTTGGGCTGAGTTGCACCACCTAAGTTTGACCGTAACTATAACGATAACCGGTGTATTTTGTATTGAGTTTGACAGATTTTGACGTTTGTTAAAGTCAAAGTAAGATTGTGCAACCCAGGGTGGGTACTAGTTAGTATAGGAAATATAGGAATCATTGGCTCGCCAACTCGTCATTTGTTCGTCAACTTATTTTTAAGAGAAGATTGTCAAATATGTCTGATGTGAGCTGTTCTTTTTCCCCGTTCACTTATACAATATTTACTTCCATTGCAATAGTACACAAAAGTTTTAGACTAAATGTGTTTGTATATTACAGGTAATTACACAAAATCAACCTACATTCACCGTGAATAGACAGTTTGACACCATACCCCTATAATTCGAAACCACAACTTTTTTAAAAAGACCCATCATTCTGGTCTTAAAAACTTAATTAATTTTAAAATACCTGTAAATTACGATTTTTAGTCGCAATGTAATTGAAAAAAGTAGTTTGATTGAGTTGACAAAATAGTGACGTCACTTGCTTGTAGTGCCATACAATATCTATGGAAGAGTTTCGTTTTGACAGTTTTAATAAGTACGTCAATTGATTGGTGGTGTCAACATGTCTATTAGCTTGACATGCATTAAATACAAGAACTGCTGACCGGTACGTTGAAAATTAAACGATGGACCAATCACAGCGTTGCATCTCTACTTGAGTTCGTATAGTTTTGAGCTCGGTTTCTTAATACGGGCCTTAATTACGAGTACAAGAGCTTACAGGCCATAAAAGGTTTTATAGTTAACGTTATCTTCCAGATAAAAGCACTCGCTTACAGATAGTGGACCGCAGGCTCTTGATAATAAAGTGTTAACCGCCTTTTATCTTGCCATAAAAAGGTCTGTAAGAAGCTTTTGAAGTCTATTCTGTAAAGTTTATAGTGTAAGCCTTTCCTGCGAGAAAAATGGAAGGCAAAGCCGGTGTAAAAACTTGTATTTATAGTATACATAATATTATTATTTTTTGATAAAAACTTTTTACAGTGCGATAAAAATTAAATAATGTAGCTTAAGTTTAATTCGTTATGTAAAAAGCAAATTTTTACTACTGTTTAGTTTTTCTGATAGAAATAGAATTTAGTTGCTAATTGTTATTATGTATTTAGTTGTTGTGCAAGATTTTCTTCAGTTATTCCCGTTTTCACCATCAATCCCTAATTTTAAGTGACCCCTATGGTAACACCAGGAATTTTGTTTCATAGGGGTCACTTAAAAATTAGTGATGATGGTGAAAACGGGTATTTTTAACCCCCAAGTATCAATCAAGTATCTTTCTCAGAGCTAAAATAAAAGCAAACGCTACACTCAAATTCCAGCCAGTATTCGAATTTCCTCGAGCAATTCTTTCAAATGTTTGAATTCAGAACGCTACAAAGAGGTCGTTAAGTGCTCTCCTCAACTACAATAAAACTACTCGCGGGATCTGGGACTAAAATAGCGCGCTTCCCGGTTTGATGAACTTGACATCAACTGACTTGTAAGTCAGGCTGTAGCCTATACGCGGCTGAATTTATATGCTGCGTGTTACGGGACGGTACGCACGCGTATTTTGTATTGTAAGAGAGACGTTTATACAATTTATTGGACAAATTGCTAGACTTTGTAGACTTGAAATATTTAAGGATCAAAGGTGATGCTTACATATAAAAGTTAACTTATTTTGGTAATTTTAACGTAATAGTTGGAAAAAATAGTTAAGAGTTTTTGATTGGAATTAACATCCGTATTCACAAATATTACTGAGGTCTCACAGTGAGCGTGGACGCAAAGGGTGACACACAAACCAATTACAGAGCTCTATTCAACGCTGTGCGTTTGATTTGCTGCTTCACTTCAGCAAGCATCGTTTGTGAATACGGGCGTAAGTGACTGAAATTAAGATTAGGAAACAGCCACAGAATAATACTTACTTTAGGCACATGTTACAATGGAAAGAAAGATGTCAAGCAAATGGCCACATGCTGTTCTTAACAAATCAATCATCTTAACAATTATTTTTTACTGAGTAGCAAATCAATCATCTATTTTCAACCGACTTCAAAAAAGGAGGAGGTTCTCAATTCGACCCGTATGTTTTTTTTTTATGTGGTCTTTTTTAAGGGCTTTAATGTGACAGGATGATAATCTTGTACAATTTATTCCATTATAATAAATTCATCATCATCTCAGCCATAGGACGTCCACTGCTGAACTTAGGCCTCCCCCAATGCTTTCCATGTTGCCCGATGGGGCAGCAAGCAAAGTGGGACGTCCACCCACAAAGTGGACCGACGACATCATAATGGTAGCAGAAAGGCGCTGGACGCAGGCAATAAATTCATTATTGCAGTGTAATTTCAAAATAATTCAACCATTATTTACAAAATCTTTATTTGGAAAACTTTTGTTTTACAATAGCTATTTATAATTTCAAATACAAACAGAATTCCATGAATTGGTTAGCCTAGCCAGTACCCTTGAAGTTTTTCTTGCTGATTGTTATTGTAAATTTTCATGATAGTGAGCAAGACTTGATTAGGTATATCTCCTTTAGAATGAAATAATCACTCATAATCCCACACTTCTTCATCCACTGTCTGAAAAAAGAAAGAATATTATTTAAACACAATTATAAATATTACAATTACATAAACAGTTCATAATTAGATACATTTACNATTATGATGACGTGTGATTTTAAAACAGCAAAAAATATTGTTGAAATTAAAATATTGAAATTAATTTGACGTTAAAAAGTTTTGGATCAGCTCAATTTTTTACTACATCTAGTAATATGTATTGTATTCCTATTATTTGTTTATTTTGTATCTGAGATTATTGTTTTTAAATGGTTTCAGGTGTTGAAATAAAATTCTGACGTTTTGTGCCTAGGTCATTCACTTTATAATAATTTTCAATTTGAACTAATAAGTAACAATCGTTATTATTTCGTTCGTTCGTTTCAGCCGAAAAACGTCCACTGCTGGACAAAGGCCTCCCCCAAGGATTTCCACAAAGACCGGTCCTGCGCCGCTCGCATCCAGGCACTTCCCGCGACCTTCACTAGATCATCTGTCCACCTAGTGGGAGGCCTGCCCACGCTACGTCTTCCGGCTCGTGGTCGCCCCTCAAGAACTTTCCTGCCCCAGCGGCCATCAGATCAGCTCTTCGAGCTATGTGCCCCGCCCACTGCCACTTGATTTTCGCGATTCTGCGGGCTATGTCAGTCACTCTGGTTCTCCTACGGTACGTTATTATTTACGTTAAAACAATGATTTTTCTTTTGCTTCAATGATGATTGATCTTGTTAACACATTGACGGAAATCATCACAATTCAATCAATTCAATGATCATAGATGTTGAAACGGCAAAAACATCTAATAATAATTAATGGCATCATTAACTATTACAATAATCGAGTAGCGAGGTTAATAATGTAATTAATGACTCCGATAACAGATTTAATGAACCGTTTGCGTCATGATACGTAATCATGATTTGTTGGCGGGAAAATTAGACGGATTTCTAAAAAACTAACATTTGATAAAATAGGAAAAATTGCTCTTTGCAAAAGATTCTAGTTTTATAAGCAATTTTTTGTACGCCAATTCCGGGTATTTTTTAATGTTATTTTTTTTTCTTTCACCGGCCTATAAATATTTCAGTCTGGTCTGGACACAAGAATAAAAACAATTCCTAACCAAATATTTTCGCAACTTTTTTTAGTGTAAACAATATTTCAAGAGTAACCTAATTTATACGATACCTATAGTAAAACAATAAATATTTAACAGCGGTAAATAACAAAGACCAAAATACAAGTTTATTAACCCATAAACAAATAGTTCCAAAGGAAATTGCTATCTGAGATCTAATCTTATCGAACTAGTTTATTTGCTCTATGAAAGCGATATGATAATACCCTAAATGGTAATCTAGATAGGTATTTCACCGAACTGATTTTAACCATTTTAGTATATTTAACGCATAAAAGAAAACGTATTTTTTTGCAACTGGTAGCTAGTACTTACAGATCAAAAAATAACTTTATTTTTCTTAACAGTCTGACACGAAACAGCTTAAAAATACTTCTTATTTGGCGCCAAAATAGTGCCGTTAGAACTTTTGTTTCTTGTAATTGTCACTTTTTTTGAGAGATGTGCAAAAAAATATCCATTCTAAGTTAGGCTCTAAGGTTAACTAGAGTAGAATGCCAAATGGAATTAAGTTCGTTTTATTTTTAAATGACAGTCAAAAGTCGTTTAACTTGAACATTAACCCCCATACTAATAAAAAGTTACACAGTTGTTGAACACTGTTTTAAAATGACATTTCCATACTAAACGTCACTTTAAAACACTGTTCAACGAGCGTGTAAGTTTTATTAGTAAGGGGGTTAGTCTGTGAGTTGTTGAATTTCATACAGTCCATCCCAAAAAAAAAATTAGACCTCATGACAGAAAATGTACTGACTGTTCTAGAGATTTTTATGAAGTTTTCTGCGTTGTTTGATTGATTTGAAAAACTTACAAAAATAGAGAAACATGTGTCTCAACAGGACATTTTTTATGAGTTAGAATTTGTAGGTACTCCGGCTTGAGACCCGTGTTTCTGTTTTAGTTGAAATGGAACGCGAAAGTTTAGTCTTATGAAAAACTTACGCTGTCCAACCAGCCGTGTCGAATGAAAGTGAACTAATTAATTTACTTATCTCGTGACCCGGTCTTGTAATCGAAGGAAGCATGCAACAAATTACTGCAATTATAACTGATTTTCTTTTCAGATTTTACGTAACGCATAGAAAACTCGAGAAATTCGCTTGCCGTTAAATTGCTCATGAATATGTATGGACATGTCTGGTCTGCTACATTGTCTAGTGATAGTAATTACTTTGAGTGTTTGTATGACTACACAATAACACCTACGTGACTGTACGTCTAGTAGGAATTTGGAATATTTCGACTTGGTTCTCCAGTTGTATTCTCAGAAAGAACACGCAGTTTCTTTTTAGTATTGAAAACTTATTGCAAATTAGTCTGTCATATTATAAGTATTAAAAATCATTATTTTATGAAATGAGTGTTGCTTGGTGTTGGCAGGCAACTAACCTAGTGCTTTTGAATGAATAAATTACCGTTTTGACTACATAATCTGCAGAAAATAAATCTCTCCTCTATGTAATCGATACGCTAGTTTTTGTCGCTACAGCCACTAAATAAGTAGCTTTGTCGTTGAACGTGTTTTTTTATAAATTATCAGGTTTCGAATTTTGAAACTAGTCCTTTTAACTAATTTAAACTAGACTGGTTGAATCTATTTTTACAAATGTTAGGGGTCATCGACTCTGCGATAGTCGTGCCTTTGGAGACCTCAATATAATAATAGCAGTATCTTCGTCTAATTAAGCAGTTTTGTCTGTGTCAAGGGATAAACTGATAGCGAAAGATTATTTAAGTTTTATTTATTTATTTATTTAAGGCACAGCTACAGAGAACAAACAATAACAATACAATTTAGTTTTTCTGTTAACGAAACTCCTCATTTTTTTACACGAGACGGTTTTCCACAGTTTTTCGGTTCACTGTAGAGATGAAACTGAATTGAGCTGAATTTAATGGTTTCCATGATATCCTAGGTCAGGGGTCTCCAAACTTTAAAGCCAAGGCTTTGGGGCCATAATAATTTTTTCGGTCGGTTTATAAATAAGTAGTCGTATCCAAAGGTAGCAGGAAGGCGCTGGATGCAGGCTGCTACCAACTGGGCGATGTGGAAATCATTGAGACTTATGATAATGATAAGATTATGATTTAAAATAAAGTCAACTCTAGAGAAATGTTCGACACTGGCTGGATAAACTCGCGCAAGCCGTAGAGAAAAAAAATTGACAGTTTTTTTTTATCTCCGCCGCTTGTGGCTTGAGCGTTTGGCCATTCGTTTAATAAATCGCGTGGGCGGGCACCGGTTATTGGCCATTTGCATCTCTTTATTGACACTGCGACACTGCATCTGTTTCGAACGACTGCGTATTGCAATTAAAAGTAAAATATGTAGACGCATAGCCATTAAAAAAAATACGTAGACAGTTTACTTGCATTTTTTTAAAGCAGAGCAAAGGAGTTTAAAATGAATTATTTGACTAATTCACCTGGATCGTACACCTGTAGTCTAATAAGGCTGGGTTGCACCATCTTAATTTAACTTTGACAAACGTCTAAAATCTGTCAAACTCCATACAAAAAACACCGGTGAACGTTATAGTTCCGGTCAAAGTTAGGTGGTGCAACTCAGACTTGACAGTGACGATGATGATAATGAATCAACTATTGGGATATTGTTGAAATTCCATGCTATTGACGCCTAATTCATATTTATGTAATTTTGCAACCAAATATGCGAAATTGACATTCATTTATCCAATCATTCTCAATTGATGATAGTGAATCCGAGTGCACTGACGACTTGGATTGGATGGGTCAATTAAACTTGACATTATGACCTCACAATGAATCGCCAATAATAAAAAGTTCAATGAACTTTTCAGAAGCTACATTTTGAAGTAGGGTGAAAATTACTTTAATAACGTAAAATAACAAGTACCTACCTACTTTTTACACAAGTTCATTTTACACAGCAGGAGATACCTACATTTTTGTTCAGAATTAGCATCTATTATAACTACTTAAGATACCCCCCAGTCTTTAGCTTGAAGTGTCTAGAACAAGCTCTACTACCAACAAAATCGAGCAGAAAATTCTGCCTCTACTGTGAATCGAACCTTGGGTCTCTGAGTCTGATAAAGATGGTTTTACCATCGCCAGAGGCATACTAGCACTAGCTAGATCACAGACTATTCCCACCTCTCGTTCCCACCGCTGCAACGCCTGTGTCGCCAGGATCTACAGCCTGACCGCCAATAAAACCTAACCAGTGAAGGTCAAGTTTGTCCCGGGGGAAAGTTAAACTGTCATTGGGTCGCAACGAAATTAATCAGAAGAACATAGGAGGAGTTTGAAGTTAAGTTTTTTCCTTGTCGTATAATACTAAGGTATTTCCTTGTAACCTCATGGTTTCTGGTTTGTCATGTCTTTTGGATTAACGAGTGACATCACTCATGTTTACTCAAGTGCCCTCAACATACTCAAACTTAAATCAAGGTTTTTTAACATAAACATGTGAAGGATATGTTGTCACTCTCAAAAATGTCCGTGGCTCACCTTGATCTATTATTAAAACGCATTTATTTCATCAAAAGTTATTTAAAAGCTTTTTGAAGCATAGATAACATTTATTAATCTTTATACGACCAGTCATGGTATAAATCTTATTTAGATAATCTTTTGCAACATTTGCATACAATACTAATCTCTGTATACAGATTAAATTAATTTTTATAAGTAATCATACCGGTATTTTTTTCTCTCATAAAAATGAGGTCAGCTATTCATAAAGGTTGACATGCAACTTTATGCCAGTGCTATAGCCTGACCAGGAACATAAAAACCCTGGCATAGAGGCGCGTCAATTGCATTTGATAGTGCAACACTGGGTACAGTCGTACCTGTATTCAATTAATAGGCTAACTTTATGTATCAGGATTTAGCATGGACCTATAAAAAAAGGCGGACGGAACTCGCGCTACAACAAAACTGTGACTCAAAATTTTGGCGTTTGTCTATTGTGTGAGTGAATTTAGGGATGCCATGTTAGCCAAAACATTTTACCAATTTATTTTAAGAAAAACATAGATCGGCAGATGTTACTTGGAAATGTAGACAGAATTATTTCGTGCCATTTTAAAAGGATGAAAGGTGAATGCGTTGAGGTAGGAGCGAAATTTTCAATGTTCAAATTTTCTTACATTGTTTGCAAGTCAGTGTGTCAGGGTATGTAGTTATGTAAGTACATAATGTTGATCAAAAATGATTCACGCAGTTACAAATTACGAATCTTGTGTACATTATAATCATAATCTTATGCATCATCAATATTTTTTTTAACATACAACCTGACACTGACTTGCAATCAATGTAAGAAAATTTGAATTTTGCAGTTCCACATTTTTGGGAAGGATCAAATTTGCCTATGAAAATATATCCCATTAAAACACAATTATTGTGATAAATTATTTTATTTCCATAGTATGCGTAATAAATAACTAAAAAGTCCTAAAATTATTATTAATTTCCCATATTTCGGGTAATTTTCCCACGTAAATAACTGAGAACACTGGTCTTTGACGTATTATTTTTTCGAGTGAATGACGTTTGATTTCAATTAATTTCAATATTTTAATGTCGGGAAATAAGTGATTGGATTATTATTTTGCCTGTGAAATGTGATTCCTTAATTTTTGTTTGTTCGAACAGAACGGTTTTTACACAATTTCATCACACAAGACATGTCGTATTCGTGTTGTTTTTTCGCTGCTTAAATGTGTCAACTGTGTGAAGTTTGCACTCGAAGTGATGTATCAGGGTGTGAATGTGTGCGTGCCGGCCTGTACGTACAGGCAAGCTGGTGTATCCTAATGTCACAGTATTTTGTTGATGAGAATCCGTCCGACTTTTTTTATAGGTCCATGGGATTTAGGATTATGGGCTAATTTAATATTTTCATAAATTAACAAAAAATATTATATTATAGGTCAACTGGTTTCAATAAATTAAATGAAACCATCAATCGAGCAAGTAGGATTTTATTATTATTCATCAATAATCAAATTCTGAACTTGAATATTCAACTACAATGTCTGCTCATGAACGCTTCAAACTCGGTACTTCTTTCCCAATTCCATAAAATTCAACACTTACAAAGTGACAAAAATCTTTAAAATAGGTAGTTTAAACAAACCACAGCTAATTTTCATAGTTGACTGTACTATACGATAAACATGTCAGTCAATTTGACAACCTTTGTCGGAAACATTATTCAATGAAAATATTGTCCGAACCCTTAGTATTTCTCTTCGACAAATACTTTAACACATTGTGAACCACTTTTCTTTCACGACTATAAAAAGATTTTAGCAATTTAATTCACAAAATCAATTGCGCACATTTAAAATAAAGTTTGTTTACACTTTGACAACAATAGACTGACATGCAAGGTGACATGTCAATGAAGTTTTTTTTTTTTTTTAATTTAATCCTTCCTGGCCTGGAAATTTGTACCATTGGCCGAATACTTGTAAGATGTCAATAAATTCTTTCATGTCGTTAAAATAATAAAATGTTTGCTTCCAGTTTGCTTCTTCAGTAAATATATTCTTGGCTGTTTTCAGTTACTGTTGCCATTAAAAGAAATTAGTACCATTAATTTTCCGCAACATGGCGAGGGTTTTTATGTTCCTGGTCAGGCTATACTACGGCTACGCAAAGGGAAAGAACGAAAAAAATTGCTCACAAGATGTCTCTGTGTGTGTGCTTTATTAGATTAGATAAGTATTTTTGTAAGATTTCATTTAAATTTTAATTCGTACAAGAATTTGCTGTTCCCACCGTACCTGTTAGATTTATTAAATTATTTTACTTTTAGAAAATAGGGATGTAGAGCTTCATAATCTATAGTTTATAGTAATAATAGTTTTCAACGAGATGTCGCATGATTGTTGAAAAAAAAAAGTTTTAAAAGAGTTGCTTTAGATACAGTTCAATCTTTTTTTTTAACTTATTGACAGGTGATGATTTTGATTGAAGCCTACTTTCATCTTTTTTTTTATTTTTTTTTTATTTGTGGCAACCAAACCTCTCTGGGAGGTTTATTTCTGCCAATGTCGAGTGAAAAATATTGACATATAGTCTATCCAATATAGCTTGATTAGAATGACGGCTGTCAAACGAATGTGACTAGTGATGGGTATGTTTCGTACGGTTCACATAGATGTATCGATAAGTTTTCGAAAAAATGATATGAAAAAATGCACCCAATTTTTCTTCATATATCTTTATTCATAAAAATGACAATTATGATTTAAATTTAAAGACAGTAAAATTTAAAATTCATGTCAAGGGTGTACAACCTAAGTCGTAGTCATTATCATCAGTGTTCTTCAGTGGTTTTTTCCTCTCGCTAGAGGGCGGTGGACATCTCTTCTAGAGCAACGGTGCTATGAATACCCAAAAAATTACCGGTGATTGATTTCCGATGTTTGATTATTTAAGAATGAAATGTTTTTTGGTTTTTAATAGTGAACATTTAGAAAAACGTATAACTTGACTTAAATATGTTAAAAAATTTGTTAGAAAAAAATTTGTTAAATATGTTTAAAAAATAGTTTTAATTTAATATGACATTTGTCGATATGTCCCAACACTAACATTTTTGTAACTCGAGATAACCTTGTAGAGACGTCGTTAATACTCTAGCTTGATTTTTATAATTTCGAATTACTACTTATTGGTGTAATTTAACGCTGCATTTACACGAAATTATCATTTTTATTGGAAGCACTGTCGTCGAAAATATTGTTTGTAGGTTAGACGTGAATTATTTCTTGTCCGCCAATATTTAGCTCTCATTGATCGCTACTACAAAGTTATGTCGTTACTTTTGATGACAGCTGTCATTCTAATCAAGCTATGTTGGATAGACTATAGTTATCAATAGAACGTGGGTGTTTCAGTTCTATTGATTTTTCATGGATTCCGTGGAGTTTCATCTTACACATAAATATTTAGTTTACATGAACGACGGACAAGATCGTCGTGAAGTTACAAGTCACAACAAAGGCATTGGGCCGTCAAACTCGATACTTAAAGTTAACCGATTATCATGATCGATTCGAAGCGTCCGAGTGACAAATCGCGGCGATTCGATTATGTAAATGCGAATATTGTTTGTGCGTCTTGTTTTTATCGGAAATGGAACGTGCAGCTGCTAAGGGAAGAAATACTTCGGAGAAAATGTTAGGGCTGCCAGTTGAAAAGTAGACAGCACAACAGACTACTTTTGTATTACAAAGTCATCTTATTATCGCTACATAAGATGCTATGTGCAGTACTTACATTATGTTTGATAGTAAATTGATGTAGTTATGTTTATTATTTGTTCTTACTGAAACAAGCTAAGATCGAAGACCATGCTGCCTAATCATCATTAGTTAAGGACACAGAATACATAATATTGCTAAGGGGTAAGAGCAGTCACCCGGCAAGCGAAGGATTTTGGGTTCGATTCCCACTTTCATTTCGATTTTTCAAGTTATTATAGTTTGTAGTTATTGTTAGTTGATAGTAAATGTGACTTTTATGCAATGGTATAAACTAAAGGGACATTCGTTTTATTTCGTTACTGTTATTATTTACTGTGCTGTCTGAGGGTTACATATAAATAAATCAGTTTGTGCCTTGTTTAGTTAAAAAATAAAAAACACGAAAGCCAACCCTAACACGCATTTTATTACTTCTGAGTACAGTCATCTCAAGAAGTTAATGCAAAAACTGAAGAATCAGCGCTCGTCGATCGATACTTTGAATTCACTGTACGATGAGACTCAGAAAAACCACAGAATTTATGCTAGACCAACACGCGAGTGTTTCTTTCTCTACTTATGGTATAGAAAAGAAAAAGACGGAAAATCAAAATATGTAATCAGACACTTTTTTGCTTTAATGAAAAGTAACACATTAATAACAGCGTTAATGGAGGCAAAAAATCGGTTTTCTTTGTCTGTGGGTGAAAAAAAAAAACACTAATGAGTTGGTTTCTAGATTATAGCGCCTTTAGTGACTTTCCAATTAAAATAAATTCTAAGAGTGGCGTCATCAGTTTAGTAAAATAAAAAGTTTACATTATTATAACCTTAAAAAACTTATTAGTTGATGCTGTGAAGACAGAATTACTCATAAATATTTATTTACAGGGGTCGTTGCCTTTGTGAAAATTAAAATCGTGGTTGCGCTACTATTTACAAAGAACTTAACGCAATCTGTAAGATTATTTAAATTGAATTTCGCAGCGACCATTACCAGTTTATAAAAACTTCTGTAAAAGTGAAATTTCATGAATAACGCATTATCAATGAGTAATTAGTGCATTTCACTGTTCAGAGATCAATGTTCTTGTAATTTGAACGATGAAATTACGAAATTATTAACGCATGCTTTTGTTTTGTAAACAAAAGGCGGGAATGGAAAAATGGCGGGAAAATTGGCGCGCGAAAAGAAATTAAAAAATGCACCAGGGGCAACTAACTGGCACCACCATAGATTAAGGCTGAGTTGCACCACCTAATTTTGACCGTAACTTTGACGATAACCGGTGCTATTTGTATGGAATTTGACACATTTTTGACGTTTGTCAAAATTAAAGTAAGATGGTGCAACCCAGCCTTGGTACCCTACTTAATAATTATTACTGTATGTTAATGTTTAATGTTAATACCCTTAACCTTTACACGCACCAACGCCTCGTTTTCTCCACAAACATTCGGCAAATGCTAAAAAGAAGTGCCGCAACAAACATGACCATTGCATTACTAGACGCAATTAAATCCACGTAATAAAAGTATGATTAGATCAAAATTAACATATTATAGCGCTTCATGTTCATTAAATGAGACAAAAAACGCGTCACGCCTCATTTGCTCGTCCCATAGCGAAAGCGAATGTATCACGCATGTCACATTGTCTAGCCGGCGTCTGAGATAACGGACAACCTTGTATTCATTAGCATTATCGAATTCAATAGAATCTATTGGTGATTAGCTTTTTTGTAACGGCACGACATATATGGTTGGGGCCTAAACTAAGCGGTGAGGCAGTAGCGGAGTAAGTCAGGATGGAACATTACAAAATTTTTTGCAGTTGACTTTTAAAAAGCGCTTTTACACGTCATTAAACCCTGCCATTGCTTCAGGACAATAATGTGGGTGGGTAGTGCTAAGAAGAAGCAGCACAAGAAAATCAGTAGCTAGCGTGTTCTTGAGAAGGAAGGAAAATTTTTATGAAGTGAGTTTTCTTTTGGTAGCCATATGTATGACCTGATGGGTGCAGTGCAGACGATCTATGGTGGAGCTTGCCCAGATGCCTATTCACTCTTGACTTGAAGACTTTAGGGTTGTGTTACTTTATTTGTCATTCTTCGCCGTGATTAACTGATTATCAAAAATACACTCAAAAAAAAAATTCTACGAGTATACGATCTGCGGTATCATACGCGTTACGGAATTCAAATGTGTATCTATTATAAACACGTCCTCAGAAAAAGAGTGCTCTTGTTCTTGGATTTGATAGAAATCCAATATTCTCTAACTGCTTGCAACACCCCTCATTCAGCTTTGCATAAAAACGATGATGTTCAAACACCGTGACAGGTACTATCGGGGACTCTTCCGCCTGACCACTTTGTAGAAATTTTAGCGTAAGCGCATCGCTCCGGTCACGTGCTCACCCCGTCTCTAATTGGTTACGCATTTTACTATATTTTTACTACGACCAATAAGAGACAATCAGGGCTTAGGTTGCAATACGAAATACCATTGTGCACTTTATTGTCATACGGTTAGGGTTTAAAACGAAATGTTTCTTTTTCTTCAATCTTTCTTAGTTTTAGGCTGAGTTGCACCACCTAACTTTGACCGTAGCTATAACGGTAACCGGTGCTTTTTGTATGGAGTTTGACAGAATTTTGACGTTTGTTAAAGTTAAAGTAAGATGGTGCAACTCAGCCTTAGAATTTTAATAATAGAATTTGGTTACAAACAAATAGATAACGCCGGGTCTATGTCAGTTGACTGCCCACTGACGTATATGCGTCACGCGTGATTTTTTCGTAAATTGTAGTATGATTGAGTACTTTTGATCCGCAAGTATTTTTAATTTATTTGTTTAGGTAAATCGGACTTGTCATTTCTTTCTTTTCAAACTTTTTATTATTTTACTTACAGAATATGGGTAGAATAGATAAAAGATATTATTATGGTATCTGTTTGGTCAGGAAAAAATAAATGACTAATAAAATTTTTAACAGGGTGTCAAAACATTAGTCTATGCTATTGTGTTTCTACCAACATAAAATATACTCTTCCTTACTAATAAAAGTTGAATAGCGTCTGTGTGGTCACACAACGCTTCATGTTTTTCCGAAAGTTCAATTACTGACGATTGAATGAAAGAAATCGGTGAGTAACTATTCATCTGATATTAAACGTTTAGTAATAAAGGGGTAGGTCAGGTAAATGGCAAATCCACCAGCGGTCGCTCGATGACACTTAGACAAATAGTATTATAAAACGTCAACTAAGTTGGTAATGTATTTGTATTGTAGATACTTATACAAATGAACGTATAAAATGAGTTTTTTTTTTCAAAAGTATAGGTACAGGGTGGAAACGATAAGTGATTTCACTTGATTTTTAATGATACAAGATATCGAGAAACTGTTTACTGTTCCTGTAAGTGCTTCATGAGCTCTTTAAAACAATAACAATAAATAGGTCAAAGAATGAACTGGATCTATGCGAAAATTCAATGTTTCCGAATTTCATACTAAATGTATGCCGCCAGCCATACCTACCATATTAGAAGTGTTAATTTTTTAAAGAAGAACGGTCACGCCCCATACAAAAAAAACCCAGACCCGACAGAAACGAGACATACCTCAGTTTTTTTGTCATGTCTGAATTAGTTAAATTATATATTTTTTATATTCGAAATCTATGTATAACACCAAAATATTACCCTTTGTTTTTGTTCAGGCGTTATACGAAAACTAATATAAAATGCCTATTTATCACCAAAATTGGTAAATGTATGTACCTAAATGTCTATTACAGCTGCTATGGAATGTATCTAGGTGACCTGGAGATACAGCCGGATTATACAGGGAGATTATACATATGGAACGATAAGTGATCTCACTCGATTATTTCTAAACTATACAAGATATCGAAAAACTAGTTACTGATTCTGAAAGTGCTTCACGAGCTCTTTCAAATGGTATCAATAATAGGTTACAGATTATGGAAGCTGGTAACATTGAATTTTTGGATTTTATAGCTTCTTGTTTCCACCCTGTATAATCCGGCTGTATCTCCAGGTCACCTAGATACATTCCATAGCAGCTGTAATAGACATTTAGGTACATACATTTACCAATTTTGGTGATAAATAGGCATTTTGTATTAGTTTTTGTATAAGGACTGAACAAAAACAAAAGTTAATATTTTGGTGTTATACATAGATTTCGAATATAAAAAATATATAATTTAACTAATTAAGACATGACAAAAAAAATGAGGTATGTCTCGTTTCTGTCGGGCCTGGGTCACAGATGACCGTTCATCTTTAAAATTTTAATTGAGTAATAGTTATATAATAATCAAACAACAAACTCGTAAATTGCATTCTTATTTAAATTATTTACGGAAAACATGATTTTAGGTTTAACTTGCTACAATATCATCAAGAGATACTAATTAATAAATACTAAATAAACAGATAAAGGGGACGGCATTAAGGCACTCAGAATTCTCAGAAACCATTGATTTCGTGTTTGTTTGTAACTGTATTAGATGTATGAAAGCTGGAAATATAGGTTTTTTGAATAGATTCAGTTCGTTCTTAAACATATTATNTAGGGGGGACGCCCCGCTCGGACAAAAATTGGCACTTTCAACTTTAATAGTTTGCAATCGGATCCCTAAATCGAAAAATAGTATTTGAAACTCAGTTAAATTACTCCAAAACTATTAAATTTCGGATTTTTAAATATCACGTGAGATTATGGGGTGGGGGAGGGGGTCAGGCAAAATCTCACCAAATCTCACCAAGGGGGGCGGGGGGGTTGAAAAATAGCCAAATTAGTCTCACGTAATTTATGGACGCCCCCTTATTGATGCCGTTTGCTAGGTCCCATGAAGCACTTTTTCAGTAAGTAACCATTTGTTCGACATCTTGTATACCTACTATAAGAAATATTCGAGTGAGATCACTTATCGATTATTTTCGTCATCCTTATTTGTATTAAATTTAATTAAAATACATTAAGGCTGAGATGCACCACATAACTTTGACCCTAACTGACAATAACCGGTGTTTTATGTTAGACAGATTTTTGACATCCAAAATTTTGATGTCAATGTTTAACATTGACATCAAAATTTTGGATGTCAAAAATCTAAGACGGTAAGTAAGACGGTGCAACACGGCCTAACAAATGTATCGTAGACAGTACTTTTTATTTTCTTCATAAATCTTTTTTTTCTTTGTAAAGCTATCTACAAGCTTTTATTTTCTTTGACATCTGGAGTTGTAAAATCTTGCAACTTAAAATTTACTTACTTACCGTTTTCTCATTGAGCTGAAATTTTGCATATCTACACAGGCATGCAAAATTTCGTTTCATTTCGCACTAAATAATTTAATTTACACGTGTTTTCATGCGATGGCCAAGTCAATATGTTTATGTAAAACGTTAATGATTTCCTGGACTGGACTTGGTATTACATGGATCTCACAACTTCTTACCGTAGAACAACTGAGTAGTGAGACTTGGTTTTTTACAAGTATTGTTTTTGATGGGTTTGTATTACAGAACGCATGTGTACCTAATGGGATAAATATTGTGTTTTTATACGAGGTCTGTATGCTTTTTGCTTTGGCGATCTGTTGACATATTCTCTCCTTTGTTTTTTTGTGAAGTTTCGTGATCAATAACCGATTGATTTGTGTTGACCCGTGCTAGTAATTGGACTGTTTGATTGCCTTTTTATTGACCTCCGCTCGATTACTGAACCATGCCTCTCAAAATAATTCTTATATTTACTTACAAACTTATCTATACATTGTTAACTGTTTAAGTATTATTTAGTTTGAAGTTTAATTGTTATTGATTTAAGACCTTGTGTAAAGACACTTAATGTGCAATAAAAAATTGAATTTGAAATAAAACTAACTTAATATTATAATATTTACGATAACCAATTACCTGGATCATTGCTACCTAGTGCAATATTGATATTAAATTTTAATAACGTAGATAAGTGTTTCTTTAAAACGGAAAACAAAATATGCATTAAAAATAAATAGAAACCTATTATAAGTTTTTATTTACATTCAAGGATTTAAGAAAGTTTTAGCCAGATCTTACAATAATTGTTTTTAAGCCACAAATATTCCTTAACTCTTTATCAATTAATTCAATAACATATTGTTTTAAATTATAAGTTCCGAATAAATTAAATACCTATTAAATAAGTAAAATTCTTAAGTAACTGTATGATTTTGTATTTCTCACCCTAACTAGCTAAACTAATATCATGAGATTTACACTCATAATATCAACAACAATTGTAGAAAGGGCTACTTTTTTCTCGGGAAATTGCATAGTTACCTCGGAATGTGCGATAGCAATTTTGTGACCCGAGCGGGCAATCGCTAGTTCAAATTTTACACGAAGCCTCATATAATATTTTGTAGTTTCAAATTGACTAAAATGCGACGTTGCCAAACGAGCGCTACGGATGCGGGTAATAAGCAATACTCAATCCTAAATGCTTTACATAGAGCTTGGTTTGCTAGGGCAAACATCTACAGTGATGCGCCGACGCTGCTTAGACCCGAAACATGAATGAACGGGGGCGGAGCTTAATCGAGCGTGTGTGTGCAAACAATTTAGGCCCTTAAGGTGTCAAGGCGTTCGAGTCCCCGATAGTACTTTCCCGTGCTCGTGGTAAATGGCCTCTACGTTAGAATATTAGATGCAGACCATGCAGACACTTTGACTGATGTCAATGTCATTCATCATCATCACATCATTCTTTCACGTTTTCATTACATCGACTGCATCAAGAGGCGGTCACGATAATTCGTTTCCAAGATGATTTAACAAAGATGTAACTTAGCTAGCGATCGCCGATCATCATCATTAAGCACAAGAAAAGCATTCTGGCATTTCACACTGATGAATTGATCATACCCCTGTGCTTCACCAGTTAGACAAGTCTTGAGAGTTTAAGTATCAAAATCTTAATCTCAACAGACTTTCAGATCCTAAAAACAAATAATAATTAGGTAAGTATACCACATAAAATATGTTTAATGCTATACCAGCTACACTAAACAGTGTCAATGAACTCGAAGCTAACAAACGATTACGCCCACTATATTTTTTCTATCTAGAGAAGGTACTTAAATACAGTATACTGCACCTGTACCATGTACAGCACACAGTGACAGCACATTAGACGTACAATTACAAGAAATCATAAATGACAGGGGAATGCATAAAATTAACGTCCCGTATCAATCAAATGGATTATTTTTAGCGCCGAGTCGACCTACGACAACGTGCGCGCGCGCTTGCTTGTCAAAGATTAGTGAAAAGCAGAAGGTACATTTGCATTTACTTTTTGCCTACTTATTTACTTGCCTTTTACTATGCCTGGTACTATGTCCAAAAATTTAGGGTAAATTTAGTAGAATCGAGGCAGTAGTTTAAGAAAAAATCTAATCAACTGTTACAATGAGAAAAATACGAGTAATTTTGACGCAAATTTTTAATCCAATTTATTTTAATGTTCATCACTATCTTAGTAAAATTGATGAACGAATTGATGTTTAAATAAAGCAATTTTCTGCTCATTGTTTTGTCTTTGTTAAGAGGCAAGTTTATCCGTGCAGAAATAACGGTTGATCCATGACCGGGCCTAATCTCTTTCGACGCAGATGACATAACATTGAAATGATTTCTTACTCTCATTTCACTTTCGTTTACAATTCAATGTTATTTCGTAATTTCTTTTTCTTCTTATTAAAGCACCAAACCAAACTGGGGAGGTTCGATATGAGTCTAAGATTAATAAGGGGGCGTTCATTAATTACGTGAGACAATTTTGGCTATTTTTCAACCCCCCTATTTAGTCCCCCTTGGTGAGATTTGGTGAGATTTTGCCTGACCCCCTCCCCCACCTCCTAATCTCACGTGATATTTAAAAAAATCCGAAATGTAATAGTTCTGGAGTAATTTAACTGAGAAAGATTTTTTTCTGTGTGCTTAGTGCGAGTTGTGGTGCGAGGTTGCTTTATAATTTTCTTAATTTCGTAATTTATTATGCATTTTAGTGTTCACAAATGCAGCCGGAGGTATTTTTAGTAGTTCACCCCCTAACCAGATAATTTTACAAAATGACAGATTATGGGATATTGCTTTACTGCTATTAACAACAAACGTGTAGCGATAAAATGTACTACAAAAGAGCTAAAGCAAATGCTTTAATCTAGAAATCTAGATTTATGTACCACACGCCTCTAAAATAAAGCTGTTTAAATTTAAGGATACATTTTTTATTTTGTTTTGGTATCTTTGGAATTTCTAACCACTAAAACACTCGTAGGTAGGGTTGCCATTAGTCCGGGTTTCCCTGGATTTGTCCTAGTTTAGAGGGCGACCGGAGTGCGTCCGGGCGGGATCTCATTTGTAGTCCGGGTTTAAAAATTATAATTTTTTTAGGCCAATACTGGGCAATGTGACTAAGTTTCAAAAAACCTGTTGACAGATCCGGATTCTAGGCTCCGAAATCCGTGGTTTTCAAGCATCTTGTCCTGTAGGCCAAGGATGCGCGCCGCGATAAGCGGTTATCGCACCATTTTGACGTCGATAAAAGTTATCACGGCGCGATTAGAGATGGCAACCTTACTAGTAGGTAAATAAACACGTTTGATTTGATACGCTCAGCCGCATCTGCGCTTGCCTCATCACATTGCGTCAGGTCAGTCACACACGCTACATGTAGGCGAGCGGACGGCTCTTTTTGCTCGAGTTAGCATTATTTATGCTTGTCTATGACCGATAAACGGTCTAACGACATTGTCTATTGAATGGTTAAAGCAGTTACTCGATACGTTATCTGTTTCTTAACTAAGGAAAATATGTTTTCTGAAGAATTATTTTATTTTTTTAATTAATAATTTTATTTTTCAGACACATAGTTAATTATTGAAATGTATAGAGCTCGATTTCGACTTGAAGTTTGTGTTGTTGTTGTGTTTTTTATTGGAAACTAGCAGCCGCCCGCGACTTCGTACGCGTGGATCCCGTTTTATCCCCTTTAAATTTTTCCTGAATTTTCTTTGCTATAAACCTCACGGAGCCCGAGACCTTTCCAACGAATGCAAAACCGTGGAAATCGGTTCGTGCGTTCTGGAAGCGTCAGGAAGGAAAACCCGACTTATTTTTATACAGGGTGTTAGGCTGTATAGTAGATATCATCTTAGCTGGCTGGTGACTCTCTTTGTATCTATTAACTTATAGGTTTGGGTGTACCGTGTACCACATAACAAAAGACGAGCGGTCTTAGAGCTAGCGACTCTTGAATCGACCATAATCCTATACCTTTGGGCGATTGTAGCACTATTTATTTACCACTAATCCTGTTAACGTACTCTACCATCGACTTAAAAATGAATCTACCACATAGTCATACGATACTATTATTTTTACCCTGCGAATGAATCAGCAGTTCGCCGAACATTCGTAACAAACGCGAATGCTCGCTCATTCGCACGTACCACTACCCAGCATTCCAATCCGCGACAGCTGCAATTGATCACTGCTCGTTGCTATTCAGCGGATCACTTAACGTACCTGCAACGAGACAAAAAAGAGTTAATGCGGAATCGTAATGCGGGACGCGTGCGCATTCCCGCTAGATCTATGGTTGGCGGGAAGTGGGGATCGTTTTTTGGTGCAGTTGGAGATTCTAGAAGATTCTTTTAGGGATATAAAATATCGTAAGTTTTTCAGGTACATTATTTTTGGTACTTGGTGAAGATTCTAGAAGGTTAATTTCGATATGACGTAGAATTTTCAGGCGTAATTTACTTAATCTATACTTCTATACTAATATTATAAATGCGACAGTAACTGTCTGTCTTGCTTTCACGCTTAAACCACTTAACCGATTTTGATGAAATTTGGCATAGTTTTTGAAACAGGGACGCGAGCGATAAAGTTTTTCTGTGACAGACAAAATTCCACGCGGGCGGAAAGCTAGTAACACACATATTTTATTATCATTCTTACGGACAATAAACTTTATGTTGTGATTGTGTAAGAGAGCTTATTTGAAAGCCCGCTTATTCAGTTTTTTTTTTATGTATGACCTGTAATCTGGATACTGACAGTTGGGTAGAAGTTAAGCTTAGCAAGGATCCTTACAATAGACGCACAGGTAAGAATAAATTCCTTAGATTTGTGTCTGGTACGGTGAGGAGAAATTAGATTTTTTTTCTTGATGCTAAATGCTGGCTCTTTCCTTGCACAAAGGCTTAGTATTGCTATTCAGCGAGGAAATGCAGCCAGCATCCTCGCCTCTTTGCCTCACGGACACACTTTTATTTTTGAGTAATAATAAATAGGTTTTTTTTTGTTTAGAGTTAAGTTTGCGTTAGTTTTAAAATTTTCTGTTTATTGCAAATAAATATTAACATCAAGGAGAAAAAAAATCATCAAAAACAATACTTGTCAAAAAAACCAAGTCTCGGAACTCAGTTGTTCTACGGTAAAAAGTTGTGAGATCCATGTAATACCAAGTCTGGAAATCTTTAACGTTTTACATAAATATATTGACTTGGCCATCGCATGAAAACACGTGTAAATTAAATTATTTATTGCTTATAAATTCAGCCTTCTAGTTTTATCCACAAGTTCCACAACGAAGTTACAGGCGGTCGAAAATGGCCTGAATTGCTTCGAGAAAAGGATGGTAAGGCCGTGCTGCTTTTTTGCTCGACTTGATGGGGGCACTGCCGTGCCCCCAGATAGTTATAGATAATATTCAGTGTGTGTTTCAGCAAGTATCCTTGTTCTCTAGCCTATTCACAGCAGGTAGGAAAGTCCTTTCAAAAGCCTATCAGGTCGATAAACCACGTGAATCCGTAAGTGCACAGTGCGCACCTCAAAGGGAAAGGGATTCCATTATAGGACCGTCCGCGTCAGGTCGAACGAGCAGTAAATTAAACCGAGCGGTTAACGGTTAACCTTTGTTTAACAAACAGTTGGCAATGAAGCAATGATAGAACTTTGATAATTAAAACGATAATAGCAAATAGACTTTAGCGGTTTAGACTTTAGACTGACGATTCGATAGGACGTAAGTTTGATCCCAGTTATAACTAATTTATTTTCTGCAAATAGGCTTTTAAAAAGAGCTTTTACCATTCCCAATATTACTTTAAACTTAAAAGTAACCAGAAGACCAGTTATTGTCCCAAAGCAGTGGAACCCTACCACTGCTTCGGGACAATATCTGGTCCAGTGCTAAGAAAGAATAAGCAGTTGTTCATCGTTGGACTATAAATTGTTTACGCAGTCTTAGCATCTTTAGATTACCAAGAGGGGTTAACGGGAATATTAGTGATTTAGTAGGTACTGATTGGTGCACTGCAAATTAACAATTTACTTAATAATACCTAGTTATACTACTAAAGTAACATAATTGGATGTTAATAACATAATTCCATCCATTTATCATCTTGTATATCGCTCCAGTAAGCTCATACAAACGCTCATGGTCCACCGCGCATAGACAATCAATCGAGACAAGTCGCAGGTCCCATTAGAGGTGTGTGACACTTGCTGTGACGTTCCACCTGCTTTGCACAGACGATAGCACATCAAGGTAAGCATTGGCATCTTAATGTAATTGTAACAGGGACGATTTTACAGCAAATTGCACGCAGAGCAAACATCAGTAAAAAAAAACAAACCTAGGGCCTAGTACCGATTTCTGACAAACAACTTTGACTGATCACCGATGACTATCTGCCAGAGAACTCTATCATCAGCAAAAGGAAAAGCCCTAAACGTTTAAAATACTAGATACGTACTATTACTTGTCACTTTTATATGCAAGACAAGGGAGGTTTTTGACCGCATATCTGCCCTGTATGTGCCTATTCACTCTCGCCTTGAAAAGGCCCGCATAATAGTGTTCAGGAAAGACAGCAGCAGACAGCTAGGTAGCAGACTAATATGGTCATAAAGTCTGCCACCATTTCTATTTCCATTAACATGGAAATACTATTAAGATCTCTATCTTAATATGAATCATTACTTTTTTTATTCCTATCTTTTCTTTTTCTTGTATTGCATGGTGTACATGAAAGCTATGTACCTACTTATCTATCTACAATAGCATAACTTAAGGATTACTGTTACTTTGCGGAATTAGATCAACAATTTCATTTATAAATCATCATCTTTTAATTGCATTTGCCTCTTAGCAATGACCCTATTAAAGCAATGACCGTAACTCAGGCCTCAGTCGTTGCGTAGGCGCATTGGATGACCAAGAAAGTAGAAATCATACAATCGCACCTGCATTACTTTTACCTATCGGATTGCATAGCCTACTTATCGAGTATCTTAGTCATTAATCATTAATATTTTATTTAACTTTGGAGTGGTTGCAACGGGGCGTCTAAGCTAGCTCAGTCTGACACCCCGCTGTTTAGTACTAAGTCCCAGTTCGCCTTCTGCGATGAGGGATGTGTACCTATCCAGGATGCCTACAGGGATATTTGACCAAGGAAACGCACAATCAATAACACAATGGCACTTATAATTCAGGTTCCACAATGGTTCACTTATACTAGTTTCACTGACTCTAAATCGCTATCGTTTAATAATGAGCAAGTTTACGAGTACTTTACAAGTTATATCACAATTTACTAATTACAACAAGAGGAATAATGACGCGCCCGTCTAGCGATCTGGTGTTCCCTGTAGGTTCCGTGGGTTATTTAGTTGGGCGCCATTGCAACGGGGCGTCTAAGCTAGCTCAGTCTGACACCCCGCTGTTTAGTACTAAGTCCCAGTTCGCCTTCTGCGATGAGGGATGTGTACCTATCCAGGATGCCTACAGGGATATTTGACCAAGGAAACGCACAATCAATAACACAATGGCACTTATAATTCAGGTTCCACAATGGTTCACTTATTCTAGTTTCACTGACTCTAAATCGCTATCGTTTAATAATGAGCAAGTTTACGAGTACTTTACAAGTTATATCACAATTTACTAATTACAACAAGAGGAATAATGACGCGCCCGATTCGCGTCCCGTTAGCTAGTTTTCGTATCCGCGAGAGGGGCGGCGCCCGATGCGAGGTTTATCGAGTGTTAGTCTGGATACTTATAACTAGGGGGGTAGGATGTGGTTCGTTAGCTCAAGCCAGAGACCGAAGCCTCGATAGTGAGTACGACCACTAGGGAAAGGCGTTGGACCTACGAGGTGAGGGGGTGTGAAGTTCAGGAAGGGTGGCAGCAGGATTGCTACCGCAGGTTCAGGATGAGTATCTCATGCACTACTCGGTAAGGACGAGAACCGGTTGGCTATCAACGATAGAACGTCTCGACACGACGCTATATGGCAAGCCGCGGATTAATGACGAGGTATCGGATCAAGCCAGAGTCGAACAGTTAGGGTTAGTAGGGAACAATGTGGATAGCTATTCGCTAGGGACTCTTTGCAATGCAGCCGAGGGAATGATAGACGCGCGCGCGAACGTCTGGCTGTTACAATGGCTCCCGAGCGAATGCTAGGCGCCCGCGGTCGCCGCCGTCTCTTATATTAGCTCGGTCCGTGCGGCGTGCGGCCGCGCAGCCGTAGGGTTGTCAAAATCTCCGTGCACGGTGCTAGGGCTGTCGATGCGTCGCGGGGCGCGTCACATGGTGACAGATTTTGGTCAGGTTGTAGTTGATCTAAAAATCTACTTTTGATCAAATAATATTAACTATCCAACTAATGCAATAAATTTGTTTGTTTTTATTTATATAGAGAGAACAATAGTGTCTAGACAAACCTAAAGAGGATTTAGGACGCTATTTGGATCAAATATGTAATTGCTCAATAATGAATAATAAATCATCATCATCATCATCATTTCAGCCACAGGACGTCCACTGCTGAACATAGGCCTCCCCCAATGCTTTCCATGTTGATCGATTGGTAGCGGCCTGCGTCCAGCGCTTCCCTGCTACCTTTACGATGTCGTCGGTCCACCTTGTAGGTGGACGTCCCACGCTGCGTTTTCCGGTACACGGCCTCCATTCCAGAACCTTTCTGCCCCCTCGGCCGTCAGTTCTGCGTACTATGTGCCCTGCCCATTGCCACTTCAGCTTGCTAATCCGTCGGGCTATGTCAGCGACTTTGGTTCGTTTACGGATCTCCTCATTTCTGATTCGATCTCGCAAAGAAACATAAATAATAATAAATAATTATAAATAAATAAAATGTGAAAGTTTGTGAGGATGGATGTTTGTTACACTTTTATGCTTAAACCACTGAACTGATTTAAATGAAATAAGGTAGAGGGTTATCTCTATGACTGGTGGGTTTCCTGAAAAAAAAATAAAAAAATTCTAGACTTCTTAATATGATTTGAGCGACGACTCTGATTACGGGTCTAAGAAAGAATCCTACTTAATAAATGATAATAAAATTAATAAGTCAAAACATGATTATACTTATGTAGGTATGGAGTGCTTACTCTACATGTAAATAACACGTTTGGCAGTACTTTAAAGGCAACTATGGTTATGATACATGATTCCAGCCTGGTACAAACATATTTCATTTAGGTCCATGCAGCTGCGTTGTTCGTGCTTGAATGAAAAACAATGTTGGGGTAAGATTTTGGAGAACTGACCAACTATACGAAGTTATTGTTTTAAAAGGGTCCATATTGGCTCACCTAAAGTTATTTACCCGAAATTGTTCTTCCTAACGATTTTAAATCCGAATGATCACTCTTCCTAAAATTTATCATCCTAAAGTTTTCATTCATACTATTTGTAGTGCTACCGGCCATGTTCATAACACTCATGTTTCCGAAAATTGTAATTAATAATATCATTTATGTAAATATATTTAAACTCCTACTGTTTTTTATCATAACACTTTTATCCCTAAACAATACCATAATATTTTCACTCATACCATAGAATAATAAAATAAATACTACGTACAGAAGTACGTTCTTCGCGAATGAAACGTAAGGCCACAGTTCTAACCTAACCTAAACCAATAATAATGAATAGACCGATTCGTTTCTGGAACTTGACTGAATGACTGGAGCGGGACTCTGGTTTCGCTCGCTCGGCTGGTGCGTTGTGGTCACAGTTCTAACCTAACCTAAACCAATAATTATAAATAGGACCGATTCGTTTCTTTCTAACCTAACCTAAACCAATAATTATGAATAGGACCGATTCGTTTCTGGAACTTGACTGAATGACTGGAGCGGGACTCTGGCTTCGCTCGCTCGGCTGGTGCGTTGTGGTCACAGTTCTAACCTAACCTAAACCAATAATTATGAATAGGACCGATTCGTTTCTGGAACTTGACTGAATGACTGGAGCGGGACTCAAGTATACGTGCTAATGCCAACAAACTTGAACTTTAATATATCGTTAAAGAAAGAAATCTAAACAAAAAACATATGACTTTGAATAATAGTGTAAAATATGGTTATGTTTAGAAAATCTAGGAGAACAAATAAAAGTGTAATAGATGTTTATTGCTAATGACATTATGAAGTTGAATGATACGGAATTATGAACATTAGAGACAGAGTAGTTAGGAATTGTGATTGTTAGGATGAAAAATTTTAGGAAGAACATTTTCGGCCTTCCAATTTTCGGAGTTGAAAATTTAGGTGAACTTTGGCGCACCCGTTTTAAAATAGCGAATTGTTTTGTTTTATTTCTAGTTGCAGACAATACAAATAATGATTCAAATATTATAACTCCTTCACGGAAAACTACTGAAAGAAATTAAGAAAATAATGTTATGGCTTATCTTTACATCATAAATCTAAGTGGAGGGTGTCAGTCACACGCCACAGTCTGGAGGTGTGTTACCTTGGATTTTAAAAAGTATCAAAAATTCAGTTTTGTGATTGCCCCGGTTTTTATCTTTTCGTATTAAGTACATTCTTTGTAGAAGATGAGCACGTAAGAAAAAAAATCTAAATTCAGAAACCACCAACAATTGAACACCATTGTAAAAGTCCTGCTGCTCTTCATAAAATAAATCAATCTTGTAATTGATTACTACAGGTTGCTGAAGTAACCCATGATTACAAGTGTAATTATATGATCTAGTTCGCTGTAATCTTGTAATACGCGTAATATAGACAGGCAATTACCCATTAATTGCTAAACGATGGGAGGAGAGCTGTAATTTAGAGGTTTTATAGTGCCATAGTAATAATTTTTAAAAGATATGCGCTAGCACTAATGCTTGAATAAAGCGCACTAAAATGGAGTGTTGCGTATTTTATTACAAGCTTTATATTGACTTCACTTGTTAGTATATTGTGTGGGACAAATCTTGCAACTGAATTTAAGACCACTTCTCCTCAACCGATTGAGCTGAAATTTGGTATTGGCTCTGTGCACGATTACAGCGCCAACTAGCGTCCACAACTTTGTGGGCTCTGTCACATTGACATTTAGGTCGTATATTTGTGAAAAAACCGGCCAAGTGCGAGTCGGACTCGCGCACCGAGGGTTCCGTACAAACCTGCAAGGTTTACAAAGTTCGTTCATTACGACAATCGAGTCATAACTATGTTTTTTTTTTCACGGGTTAAAGGCAATTAGATCTAAGTATTTGATATGAATTTCAACTTGATAGCTCTACGCGTTCATGAGGAAAAAAGTAATAAGTTTATATTTATTAAAAAATATATATTTTGTAATGTAACTAAAAAATTAAGGTTTTCGGAATTTTTCCTTTATGTGTGCTATAAAACGTTGCTTCATGCCAAATTTCAAGATTCTAGGTCGACTGGAAGTACCCTTTAGGTTTTGATTCCCTTGCGAGTACTTGCGAGTTTCAAAATATGCAGCTTAAATTGCTGTTTCTTTTGATTGCGTTGACATAGAAGTTTGATTTTGTTACAGCTTAAAGGTATTATAGACCTGAGTATTTGGTATGAATTTCAATTTAATACCTCTACGCGTTTATGAGGAAATGGGTAGTAAGTTTAAAATTATTAAAAACTGTATCGCTAGTAATAAATTAAATATCGTTTTCAGATCGAAATGAGTATTGTTTTGAAGACCGGGTTTGTGAGTGTTACAATATCAAATTCCAACCACAAACCGTATTTAAAGGAAAGTTGTTGGTATTGGCTGGACAAGTCCGAGATGTAGAAGAATTAGGAACAAAACAAGGGCAGAGTTCAATAATTCACGCTCTCATCATAAGGCAAACATCTGTGCACAACAACTACTGTGACTCATTTTTGTACTACCACGTTGTATAGTCTAGTTATTTCCAAATTGTAAACGGCTATTAAACCAGCCCTATCGAAATACAGTCCACTCTTTTATTTTAGTTCCCAGTAGGACCCTTTTCATGCGATTAATTAATGATATTAAAATGTATTATGTAGAATCGCTTTGCCATTGACAGATACATCTGATGACAAAGCTTACATTATTTCTACTTTTGACCACCATGAGCGCTGCGATAGATTATGTTACCCCCACCTAGTACTTCGCACCCAGCGAATACTTATGTAAGTACGATGACAATGCAATGTTATGGTAATATTGAGCTGGTCTGATGATGGAGTCAGGAGGTGGCCATAGGAACTCCTAAACGAAACGGCGGAATCGCACCGAGTTTGGGTTCGTTGGATTTGTCTTTTCGAGCAGTTTAGTGCTAGATGATGTCCAGGGTCCTGATGATGGATTAAGGAGGTGGCCATAGGAACTCCTAAACGAAACGGCAGAAACTCATCAAGTTTTGGTTCGTTGGATTTTTCTTTTCGAGCAGTTTAGTGCTAGATGATGTCCAGGGTCCTGATGATGGAGTCAGGAGGTGGCCATAGGAACTCCTAAACAAAACGGCGGAATCGCATCGAGTTTGTGTTCGTTGGATTTGTCTTTTCGAGCAGTTTAGTACTAGATGATCTCCAGGGTCCTTATGATGGATTAGGGAGGTGGCCATTGGAACTCCTAAACGAAACGGCAGAAGCTCATCGAGTTTGAGTTCGTTGGATTTGTCTTTTCGAGCAGTTTAGTGCTAGATGATGTCCAGGGTCCTGATGATGGATTTGGGAGGTGGCCATAGGAAATCCTAAACGAAAAGGCAGAAACTCACCGAGTTTGGGTTCGTTGGATTTGTCTTTTCAAGCAGTTTAGTGCTAGATGATTTTTTTTGAAGGGACGCGCGCTGGTGGCTTGAAGAGCTTTTCCAGCTTCACCGGGCAGAGTGGCGAGTACAGAAGGTACTCTAGCCGTTTGGCGATCGTCGGTGCGCGTGCCGACGAGGCCAAGTGTGTCGTCCGCGTCGATCGCAGACCGGCGTTCGCGATCGGGCCGTATCGAGTGCATAAGGCACCCGATCAGTGGCGAACACAACTAGAGGGTTGCCCACCGCGGTGTTGGACCAAAGTCCAGCCTACGGTGGGCTCACTCTAGTGGGCCCAATCGAGGGGGACTACGGACGCGGCCTAAGGGCACCACGGTAGGCTCGGAGCTCGGCTCAGGCCGTGTCCGGGGGACCGATTGGGGAGAACCGGCCCGGTACATGTCTGTATCGCCGGAAATGAAATGCAGGGCCTCGTACTCGCCGGCGAGTACAGTGTAACGAGCTACTGTGTTGTGGAGTAGTTGGCGTGCTTAAGCGTGATGTCTGCGTTCAGAAATTCGGTAATAGGATCGTCCGGGTCGTCTAGGACATGCCTAGGTCGTCGGTATTGGGCAGCGACATCTTTCTGGGGTGTGTACGTGGCAGCGCTAACGATAAGAGGGTTCTTGTGGTTGATCGCTTTATCAAAGTAGGGGCGAGAGGCTTCTTTCATAAAGTGATCAATCGATGGGATCTCGAAATCTCTATGGAGATTCGTGTTACGCACGAACCACGGGGCATCCGCGGCTCGGCGTAAGAATTTGTTTTAGAGGGTCTGGAATTTCTTAAGGACTGTGCAGGAAGTGTGAGCAAACACCGGACTGGCGTAAGTCAACACTTCTAAGTGACAATTTACTTTTCCTTCCAACTAGGTGGTAGAGTCGGTGGGTGTAGTGGTTCGCACGGCTCAAGACGCGTCTGAGGTGCGGAGCGAACGATAATCTCTGGTCGAGGATGACACCTAAGTACTTGGCCTCACTCTTCCAAGGAATAGTTTGGTCAAATAAGGTGAGATGGGTGGGGACATTAGGACGAGTGCGAACCGGAGGACGTTTCGCAGACAAAGCCCTAGAAAAGTACACTGCTGCACTTTTTTCGGGATTTACCTCGATACGCCACTTCCTGAACCATTCGCCTAATTGTGTGACTGCGCGTTGGAACGCCAAGATGACGTAATTCCGATTACGTCCGGACTTGTAGAGTGCGGTGTCGACCGCAAAGAGGGCTAAATCCGTATTCGGATATTTGGGGATGTCATTGACNACCCTGAAATGCAGTTGTACTAAAACGTAAAAAATAATTGTATGCTTGGTTCAAAGAATTTCGAAAGCTTGTAGCGCAAACATAAAAAGAGAGGAATAAATTCCATGCGCGATACAAGCTTTCGAAATTCTTTGAACCAAGCATACAATAATTTTTTTCGTTTTAGTACAACTGCATTTCAGGGTAAAGCTTGTTTTTAAAAAAGTTTTTTTTATTATAATTTTATTCTATTTAGTAAAGAGGTTCATTACCAGAACTATTATTTTGTAATAAAATAAATACTTAATAATTTAAATTAAAATAAATCTCTGAGAATTTACGCGAGTGTGTGTGATGAAGATTTTACACCGGGGTTAACGATTTATTGAAAAAAAAAAAAAACTTGTATCTCTAAAAATATAAAAATCTTTATTTATGACAAAAGCAAAATGTTTCCCGTTTTCTTTTCTTAAAAATACAATTTTTAATTAGTCAATAAGTCCATTTTCTTCTCTTAGGGCCAAAATTCTTCAAAAATTGCCAGTCATTGAAAGATAGCAAGAAGGTATGCATAAACCAAACAGACATGTTTATTTATAAGATACAAAAACATATTGTTTGGTATAAGTTAATTTCTTTTTTAATAACAATAACAAGCCTAATCATATTAACAGTGCCATGTGCCATGTTAAACCGTACTAATTATTTTTTGTTAACTAGACCGGCGTTTATCTTTACCCCAGTTTTGAGTTTAATTGCATGTCTTAATTGATAAGGCATGTTTTTTGTTTTATCTGATGTTACGTCATGACCTACTTTAGATCATATTCAATGAATTAATTAAAATTGTAATTAATTTTTATTACGTTTACGTTACACAGTTTATGTAATGTGGTGAAATATTATTTTTATTAGTGTCTTACAATGCGTTTAAATGAGTGGTTTTGTGATTTTTTATTCCAAAAACAATGTTTTTTAATGTCCAACTAATTTTTGACGACAAAGTGATTTTGTTCCAATTTTAGTAATTTATCCCAAGTATTAGCGGACTGTAGATTTTTCACGTCACTATTGGGTTTATTTGATTCTATTGCCTGTCATGAAAAAGAAAATGTAGTAATATGTATAAGTCGCAATTTAATCTGTGAATTGGCAAGAGGAAATAGCAAATCAATAAAAAAACTTGTTCAAACAGTAGCCCTCCCTTCTTATAGATCATGCTCTATCCTTCTAATTTTAAAAGTTTATCATCAGTCCGGATATTGATATTATCAATTTGAGGAGGAGTTTTGGGCTGACGCTGTGTAGGTTTGTTGTCGATACGAAAAGAAGAAGAAGATTGATATTATGCTCTACAAAGTTGTTAAGTAGACAGATAATAAGTGAACAGATAATAGGAAAGTCTGCAGTCTACCTAGCCCTGCCTCGCATATAATGAAATGACAGGTGGCTGCTAACAGGCCGCGCCCGGTGACATCATTATAGCAGTCAACACTAACTCTACGGATAAAGAATTTGCCACAGTGGATGCGTTCTGCGGGCAGTGGTCTGGTCAAACTGAACGCAACATGAACAGCATTATCTCATATTACATTCATCATCATTTCAGCCACAGGACGTCCACTGCTGAACATAGGCCTCCCCGATGACATGACATATTACATTGGTCTCTATAAATTTTGTATTAATGCGATCGGACCTTGCCTTGCTATGGAAAGGGCTATGCTCGGTGTTTCTTTACGAGATCGAATCAGAAATGAGGAGATCCGTAAACGAACTCAAGTTGCTGACATAGCCCGACGGATTAGCAAGCTGAAGTGAAGCTGTAGTGGGCAGGGCACATAGTACGCAGAACTGATGGCCGATGGGGCAGCAAGGTTCTGGAGTGCACGTACCGGAAAACACAGTATGGGACGTCCACCCACAAGGTAGACCGACGACCTCATAAAAGTAGCAGAAGGGCGCTGGATGTAGGCCGGTACCAACCGGGCGATATGGAAGTCATTTGAGGAGGGCTATGTTCAGCAGTGGACGTCCTGTGGCTCAAATTATGATGATGACGATGATCTGATGATGGGCACAGGCAAGGAACGCAAACCGCACCGCTGACAGATGCCTTGTCACAACCGATGACAGATCCTGACTGCTGATCGTTGCCCTGACTGATAATATTGTTCATACTGTGTAATAGTAATTTAAATCTATTTTCGAACCAAAATAAAAGTCTTTCTTTCTTTTCATTAAATCATGCGGGCTGCGTTCACTTTGACCTGACCGCAGCCCGCAGAACGCATGCAGTGTGGCAGATCCTTAATAGTAGTTGTAATGAACTACCACGGTTGGGCAGACACTATACAACTGATGATGAAGACTTTAATTGAAATAGTATCAACTCGATACGGTAGATTACATCGCAGTTAATTCATAGAGATGAAAATCTAACTTCACTCTTTGATTAAAAAAAACAATAGAAATAGATGTTTTTTTTAAAGGGTACTCGATGGCTGTTCGAATGACAGTCGTTTTTCTTTTGTGCTGTCATTGCTTTTCTTTTTTTTGGACTACGCCATTGCTTTGGATATTTTTTTTTGTAACTTTTTTTATTGTATTGCCAGTCTTATGCATTTAGCGGGAAAGACACTCCTTGAAGTCCTATTTGATCATTTGTGACGCCATTAATGAATTTTTTTTTTTGAGAAAATCGGGAATAATTTTCCTTGTCCTATAAAAGTTTGACGACAACGTATGCCATAATACAGCTAGCAAGTCACAACCATGATTTTAAATTCTGTACACATTCCAAGACACGGAGAGTAGAATAGTGGGATAATTTTACTATAATCGTGCTCGTTTTATGATAATGGCCACCAAGGCCAGAGATGTGTGAGCTCGATGCAGTACCACAGATAAGAATTAGGCTGTATGTCACTTGGCCTTGGTCTAAAGGTAGCATTCGGATCAAGACGACCGCGACGCGGGACCGCGACTCGAGACCGCGACCGGCGACCGCGACCCACTGCTTTATATGAATTAATAGGAAGTGCTGACGGATGCAAGCGACCGAGTCGCGCGACGTGTGGGCGTGGCCTGCCGGCTACTTGCGTCGCGCGACTCGGTCGCTCACAAGGCAGTGCCGCGGCGCGACAGATGCAAAATGGCCGTGTTTTCTTCGCACGAAGACGAAATTTTAATAGAATTAGTAAGTAAAAACGCACCTGTATTCGATACGAGACTTCAAGCTTATAAAGATAATACTGTGAGAGACAATATTTGGGAAGAAATTGGAAAAGCATTAAATAAAACAAGTAAGTTCAAATGATACATATTTTTATTAGAAAAGGTACTTATTTTTATTGTTTACAGATAGGTACTATTTTACTTTAACTGCAAACATACTGAGTTTCGTATGGGTCGCACGACTCGTGTCGCGAAGATTCGTAAGTAGCTGTCGCCCTGCGACCTGCGACCGGTCGCCGGTCGCGGTCTCGAGTCGCGGTCTCGCGTCGCGGTCGCGTTGATCCGAATGCTACCTTTAGNCCGGTCGCCGGTCGCGGTCTCGAGTCGCGGTCTCGCGTCGCGGTCGTCTTGATCCGAATGCTACCTTAAGTTAAATGAGTTTTTAGTCATAGTTTCACGCGTACGTGATACCTCAGTGATACGGTGTTGTCATCAAATTAAGGCAAGGTTACACGAAGTCGTTAAACTGGGGAATTTAATATAATTAAGTCAAATGGTCCAAAATGCTTTTAATTTATTTTTAAAATTATGTTCAGGAAAGAGCAGCAGGCAGCGAATTCCAGTCCATAGCTGTTCGCCTATTTCAAACGATATAAAAAATAATCAAACGTTTTGAAAAACCTATGTCGTACCTATACTCATCATCATCATCTCAGCCATAGGACGTCTACTGCAGAACAGTGAACATAGGTCTCAAATGTAAAAGCATGTTGAAAAGTACACACTCCTAAGGGGGTAAAACGAGGTCCACGCGTACGAAGTCGCGGGCGGCCGCTAAGTGTGTAAATATACTTACACATTGCCCTGTGCCCACACTCAATTTGCAGCTGCCTCGCATTCCGCAGGGCAAGCACATTGCTTATATCATTTAGATTGTGTGCCCGTTAACTTTATCACTATCGGTCCATCTCAGGCAGGTGGGTTCAAGTAAAAGTGGTTTAAAATTGCACGTGGAGTAGTTAATTGTGAGTGTAAATAACTTTTTGGGTAAATAACGTATAGTCGAAGTCGAAGCAAGTATTTAAGTACTACTTGCGGTTGAAAAAAAGTATATAACTATGTAGTAGGGTGGTCCTTATTCCTACGAAAAAAATTTTTTTTCTTATATTTTGCGGGGCACCACGTAATTTGAATATATACCATATGAAAGTCTTTAATTATTATTTTTTTAATTTTTAAAAGACATTTAGGGGTCGCTACCAAGGTTTGAATTTTAAGTAAAAACAAAATCTGTATTTGTTAGATTCATTTATTTTTAAAGCCAAAGCCAAATAAAAATATTACAAAATTATTGTTGTTGTTATGAACTAAGATATTATGTACAATGTACATATTTGAATCAATTATTTTTAAGATATAAGAGTTTACTTGTTAGTATCTCGACGCGTCGGTACAATGGTCGGTATAGAAGAGGGGTTGAGGGGAGAAGGGGACAAGAAGCGATTGTCTATTCTATCTATGCGATGTTCATTTGCACGTAAAATGTGATATAAACACCTTAATAAAACATTTATGAAACCATGATTTAAGATCTTCAAAGCTTTTGTAAATATTTTGACAGCTGGTAGCGACCTCTAAATCTTAACCAAAAAAAAATCAAAAAAAGCTAATTTCATATTTAGAGGTATATAATCGAATGAGAAAGTGCCCCGGGGATAATTCAAAAGTCGAAAAATAAGGACCACCCTACTATGTAGGTATGTATAAGTATGTTTATATGCTTTGGTATTGGTAACCATAGTACAAGATTTGCTTAGTTTGGGACTAGAAGTGCAGTGTGAAATGATATTTATTTTTATTTATTCATGTTGAAGGCCTGAGGAGTCTTTACCTACTTAAAGAAAAATAAACTAAGAAAACTGTACGAGAGACGGATGTAGAGGAGCCTTAAAAGTATTTCGAACCAGTTTTTCGTTAACGGCTATATGCTACGTAAAATATGAGATAATAAAATCAAATATACGAGCTCAACAACAAGTTAAATAATTTAAATAAAGCTTGTAAAAAACAGCAATGTGCCAATGTAGGTATGAACTTGGGAAGAAATCAACATAAAACTTACATAGGTATACGTTTATTATTGGTAAAGACTAGAGGCGTGTTCTAGTGTTATTTAGATTTAGAGCATTTATGGAAGTACAGGGTGGCCCAGAAGAAAATTCACTTTTGAAAATTCAAGGAAACGAAAACTGTACATTTTTGTAGAACTTTAACTATTGCAATTTAAAGGAAATTTAGTGCAATTTTTTTTTTTAAATTTACTTTCTTTTATAAATTTTGTCGTACATGTGATTCACTTGAAGTTTACAACATTCGGTCAACATACATAAAAATTTTGGAAAACTTTCGTTGGAGGTACCTCGAAATGGATTCAGGACGGATGAATGCTGCAGAGTTTTTGGATTATTAGGGTATACTCTGCTCATAAGGCAACCCCACAAAAAGAAGTCTGCTGGAATGAGATTAGCGCTTCTTAGAGGCAGTGAGATTACACCCCTGCTTAACTAGTTTGTTGCATTGAAAGGATGATTTATTTTTGAGAGCGCTATCCTCGTAGGCTGAAAAGCTTTTTGATTTCAAAACTGCAAGATTCGCAAGGCTATGACCGGAGCACTTGGTTTCATCAAGATGGGGCTACGTGTCACACTTCAAATGAGAGCATTTAGATGGTAAGAGACATGTTCCCACAAAAAAAAAATTTCAGGCAGGGGTGACATCTCCTGGCCATCAGGAAGCCCTGATCTGACTCCAGACAATTCTTTTTTGTGGTTTTACATTAAGAATAGAGTATACTTTTATAATCCAATAACCATGCAGCAACTGAAGCCGAGCATTCGGCAAAAAATTGAAAATAGGTTTCGAGGTAATTCTAACAAACGCATTCCAAGATTTTGATACATGTTGATCGAATGTTGTAAGCGTCAAGGAAATCTCCTGGGCGATGTAATTTAATAAAGGTAAATTTAAAAATAAATTGCATAAAATTTCCTTTAAATTGCAATAGTTAAAGTTCTATAAAAATGTAGAGTTTTCGTTTCCTTGAATTTTCAAAAGTGAACTTTCTTCTGGGCCACCCTGTATTCTATAAAAATTTTAAAGGTCAAGAAGACACAAAAATATCAATTTTTGTTTACTTGGTGACCTTTCAAAACTACTCGTACATACTATCAGCTCGTAAATTATGTATTCCGTTCATTTTACGACGCCATATTTTGTCATACTAATCAAAATATTTCGTTCGTTAGCGAATCAATTTATATTCAAAAGCTCTGGAAACTAATTGTAGAGCAACAGATGACATTGACCAAAGATCCCATATTTTTTATTTTTGTTGATGAAATTATAGCCGAAAAACATCCGGTTGTTTAATATTTTACAAAGGAATTTATAAAACAATAAATTTTAGGATAGATCCAGATTATTCTGTAACCCATTATTGGTATCGTTTGAAAGAGCTCGTGAAGCGCTTTCAGGATCAGTAATCAGTTTTTCGATATCTTGTTTAGTTTAGAAATAATTGAATGAGATCACTTATCGTTTCCACCCTGATAACATCACCCTTTAAGAAAAGTGTTGCAAAAACGGGAAATATTATTCTAACTATTTTCACGCGTACGACGAAGTCGCGAGCACAGCTAATAAATAAAGTCCCTTCAACTGGCTTCACATTGTACAGTGTGTGTGTGTGTAACCCGTATTACTATAACAATCAAACTGGCTGCATGGCGCCACTCGCCCATAAAAAAATAATACAGGACTAATCCCGTAGCTAGTTCCGCTAGAACGTCACGTTCGAAATTCAAATTCCTCTCGCGCTTTCCCGGGTGATTCAGCGCATGCGCGTAATGTAATCCACCAATCTTGAAGCAGTAATTGCGGGTCGTTGACCGCAGCGGCCCAACTGACCAATGTCCGGTCAGGGTCCCGGTCCTGACATTGCGTTTTATGAAATGTCAAACAGGTAGGGTATTTTCTTTTAAAATCGATTGGTAATTGTTATTCAAGTTCATGCAGCCTACAACACTTTCGCATGTTATGGGGTGAATCGATTTAAGTTTGCGCGGGGAAATCCTTTGTAATTTTTTGCTCGGTCTAGGTATTTTTTTTTAAGTTTAAAAACATGTTATTTTAGGTATTTATTTTGGCTTAGTAAAAGAAGTTGACTTTGTAGAACAATGATGTCATCCAAATCTTATCATTTGTGTAAAAACATATTTACAACGTGCTAAAATATTTATTGAGTTGTAGTATGTATAGAATTACGAGGTAAAGCAAATAGGAAACATTAAATCCCAAAATGATAAGTTAAGCTACAATGAACGATAAGGACGAAATCAATATTCAAGTACAAACAGCAAATAGACTAACATAGTTTGTTGCAAAACCGCTCCTATCATAACAACATAGATGCCACGGTATATAGCTTGATATACCGTCGGTAAATGGGTACGTCTTCTGATGCCTTATAATTTTTTTCACACATAATCAGTTATTACAGATAGTTCATTCACTCAAACACTAATTTCAGGCGACATAGGTGATCTTACCCATAGGTGATCAAAGGACACCAACCAAAGTGTCGCCTGGAGTCCACTTTGATCACGGTGATCTGGTGATCTAATCCAGGTGATCAAAGTGAAATATACTGTGAAAAGCAGTGAGTTATGTATCTCTTCGTGTGTTCCTGACGTTAGTGCCTTTATTCTTACACTAATGCTTTTCGTAATGACTGCAAACTAAAATCAAAAACAACCTAACGTAGTTATTTACATGCACTTAGTGGTTTTATCCAGAAGCAATGTGTTTTTGCGTGTAATCTGTCTATTCTTCCGTTAATATCGATGACGCGCGTTCTGATGATGATAATGGTGACACCAACAGTCTGAAGTTCCACTGAAGATGAGCTAATTAGAAGCGAGAGGTTCAAACTAAGCTACTTTACATAGAATGTGTCATCTCAACGCCCGTTTTCACCATCAATTCCGAATTTTTAAGTGAGCCCCTTTGAAAACTAAATTCCTGTTATAGGGGTCACTTAAAAATTCGGGATTGATGGTGAAAAAGGGCAAGACTCCCCACAGAGTACAGGATTTCTACCTGCTGAAAGTTTGGTCGTCTTCTGTGAGGAATCGGCCGATGCCAAATCGGTGTAATTAGAGTAGGTACCTATGTAACTTGTTTTACTGATTAACAGTCCGATATAACTATTGGCTAAAAGTCTTATAGTCTCTGGGGATAATCCAGCTGAAACTTTAGACTTGAATAAATAACATTATTTATTACAAATTCCAATTCTCATCTAAATCGCTTCGCTTTTGTTTTTTTTTAGAGGACATTTTATAGCATAAGTAAGTACAAATCTTAGCAAATACTTTAGTGGAACCGATTCCTAACAACGTTGACGCCATTGCACGCGGATTTCATGTATGGGATAATTGTTAAGACTAATTTTGACATTATCTACACAGATAAAGACATCAGTTTTGCCATATAAGGGAGACTGTTATTGTACAATTTGTAAAAAATAAATAATTTGATATAATCAAATTGCCTAAGCTGGGAATAGAAGCCTGGCATGAAGAGTCGTGGTGGTACTTCGTGAATTCTATAACAATTTCTTCAAGTTAGTACAAATTATTGAAATGTAAATCCTAAAATAGATGTATCATTTCATACACAATTTACTTTTAAATCAAGAATACTTAGTTCACTTTCCTATTGCACCATGAAAGCATGGCATGGTAGCATGAGAATCATAGATTGTGATGACACGAAAAAGAACTATAAAATAAAACTAGCTCTTCTTGGGCATATTATTATGATTTATCATTCTCTCTCCATCGCACAGCTACTGAATATTCGAGATGATTGCTGGAAAGTGATATGCGTCTCGCTCGTGTGTTACGATTGGGACCGATTGTTGTGGGTAAGTTAGCAGGGTTGCCAGTAATAAAAATTACGCGGATGAAAAGGTAGATACGTGTTAAAACTGCTCGCGATTACTTTAGAATATCTACTATGAACAGGGAATTACAATTTGGATGGCAGCGAATAGAAACTAAGGTTGATTTTTAGTAAGGTTCGTTTGTTTCAGCCAAATGATGGACTAAAGCCTTCACCAAAGATTTTCCATGCGCTGCCCGCATCCATTAGTGGTTATAGTTTTATTTTTCTTGTTAGTATTGTAAGTTTTTGTTCGGTGCACAAGTCCACCATCATATTCTTACTGTAGCGTCATTTGTCACCCCTACTTATTATTCGCACTCTTCCAAGTCCTGTTTGTCTGGTTTATCAAGTCCTACTTTTTTATTCTTATTTGGAACAGAAAAAGTCCATTTACATTCCATTACTGCAACCCTGACCTAGCCGGCAGCCATCGCGGTATGTAATTTGTTAATTTTTGTTTACCACCGTTTTTTTCTTGGAACTGTTACCAGTAGAAAGTGCTCTAGTTCACTGGTCACGGCTGGTTCGTTCTCACGTGCTTTACCACTGTTTTCTATTCTCATTATGCAGTGCTAAACCAACATGTTATGCATGAAAGCATGTTCCAAGTTTCATTCAACCCCGATCACCATTATTCTAGCATGTGACAGTAATTGCTACTTGACTGCATCGCATCATCGATTAAATTTGTCTCACTCGATTGTCTCCGATGCAAATTAGTCGATTAAATAACTCGTTACACTGTTGAATATTATTTTCTTGTCTATGGAACATCTAACTAAAGTATGGCTAAATCACTAGACTCAGTTACTGAAAACGTTGCGAAAATGGCTGCTTGCAGCCTATTGCGCAAAGTCGACGGCTAGTTTTGCATAAAATTGATAAAACTAGTCAAGCAAATAACTAGATAATTGGCAAGCACCTTATTTCCTCTGTGTTGTCAGAAGTAATCTAAATTAATACTTAACTAGTACTCGTATATTTCTCGTAAGCTTAATCTTAGCGATCTTAACTGGATCTTGCGAACATGCGAAGTAAGTAGGGATAAAAGGATCCCCGAATGTTCAGTCTCATAGACAACTTACTATTTATTTTTCGTTTATGTGTTGACCTTTTGGGTTCAGGATTGATTTAGTTCCTGAGGATGATTTAGCACATTTTTTTCACTCATTCATGAGAGTTTTAGAAAAGAGACCCCCATTCCAACCCAAGGATTCTTTACTTATTTTTTCACTTTGCTTATGATGGACCTTTGGATATCTGATTTCGGGGCTGAAATATCTATAGTTTCAGCGTTCGATGAACTACGTTTGCCCCTTTTTAGCATTCCCAAGTTTCAACTTGTACTTTATTGATACCCATAAAAATCTATCCTGGAACTATATGGCGCTTTTTTAGCTCTTCTACAGAAGTTGGAACGTTATTGATACCCATAATAACACGTTAAAATCAATCCTGGAACGTAGCTGTGACATAACCGTCTGGTCTCAGGCGCCGGGCTGCCGCATCCTCGAAGTAGGACGTTATTTGCTGCACGTAGCCGTAGCGGAGATAGCGCCACAATTGGCGAACCACCAAAACCTTGATCGAATAACCGGATAAAAGATAGCCGTTGTTTTAAAATTTGGCAGCGAAATACTTGAAACGCAGCTAGTTATTGGCTGGAATGAAATTCAGGTTTGAATATTTAGGCTTCTGCAACAGTAGATTAATCTATCTATCTATTGGATGGGGTTACTTTATGTCACAGAATAAGTAAACAATCAGTAAGTACTTACCTAGGTTAGGTATTCAGTTAGGTAATGTTGGCACCATTTTAAGAAATGTGATATAATGTGACAGTCACCAAAATGGAACTCCCATATGGATTATGGAGTAAGTACAAACTAATGCTATTGATTATGTTCGATAAATAAGTACTTACTAAGTACTTGTATCGTAAGGAACTAACGTTGTTTTATTTATCTCTTTTACCAAAGTACCTAATGAAAATTTCCAATAGCAATATTGTTGTTTATTACATAAATAATTGCCAAGTGACATGGAAAATCCTTGTTCAATATGCAATACCCAGGAATCTAGGTGACAGCTGACGGGTCAAGGTTTCCGGATCGAAGCCCGTTAGCGACGTGAGGTGACGTCAGCAGAATAACCCATTGCAAGGGAAATTAGCCGATGATATCACGTCATATAATTTGAAGACGATGACCATTAATTATCCAGAAAAGAACGTAAACCGTTAAGATCATTTATTTTCTGTAAGTAGGCTCTCAAAGAGCACTTTTACACTCTTTTTTTTATCCACAACGAGGAAGCTCTTAGCCTGTATCTCACCTGATGGTAAGTGATGATCAGGCCGAAGGTGGAATCGAGCTTAACTCGGAATCCTCAACCACGAAGGAACTGGCTATCTTACCTCTAAGTGCCGGAACACAACAATGCTGTTAACATTGTTGTTATGGCGACAGACTTAGATAAGATGGTGGTAGCTAGCCAGGCGGACTTAGAACAAGCCCTACCACATCCAACCCTATCACTGCTTCGGGACAGTAATATGAGCCAGTGTTGAGAAGAAACTCAGTCACTATTGTCAGCATTATGAAGGGCAAAGGGACCAAACTAATGACGTGGTGTGACCTGAAGTGATCCGTAGTGACCTTGTGAATAAAAGGCCAGTGGATATTTGTAAATAAATTAGTGCACGTATCTAGGTGACATTAGTAGACCACAACACTTCAGGTCATGAACCAAAGGTTATTGGAGACGGTTAATGTTGGCCTGTTGAGTCATTCATTAGTCTAACTAATCTATAGAAAAAATGGTGAAACGTAAATATAAATATTCTGAGAGACAGAAAAGTTGTTGTATAGTTTTTTCTTAGTTTAACACATCCTGTTAGTAGTATACCTACCAAGGTACATAGAAGTTAAAGGACTGCTCGGGTTTTGGAGTGATCTGGGTTGGATGGAGTTAGAAATCGTACCTATATTGGCCCAATCAGAAGACTAAATGCTCGTTTCACCGTCAATCCCTAATTTTTAAGTGACCCCTTTGAAATCTAAATTCTTATTATTATGTGTTATCATTAGGTAGGGGTGACTTAAAAATTAGGTATTGATGGTGAAAACGGGCATAAGTGTGGAACTGCGGATAAAGCCCATTATAACTAACTAGTCCCCCAGTGTATTCAGGGCATAGCTCCGTCTGCGGCAAAATAAAGTTATTACCAATGTCTAAATCGAGGCTGTATCGGATCGAAGCAGATGACGTAGGCGATGCCGCTTGTCTGACACTGGAAACCTTTTAATCCTTTATCGTTGAAGGTTGCTAAATAAGAGCGACGTTTCGCCAGACGCGAATAGACTTTTTGTAACAAAAAAATTACAGCAACATTTCTTTTTTGGTGTATAAATAAGTCCTTATAACTTTTATACACAGAGATTTATCTTTATGGTTGATAGGCTAGCACGCTGGTTTTTTTTTCGACTGACGAACTATGGCTTGTAGGCGGATTTTTTAGCTTCAACGGGTTAAGAAAATGGTTAGCAGAGGACTCTTAGTTATACTCATGTAGATATCCATAATAAAGCCCAAAAAAAAGTTTTTCATACAATCACAATACCACCCTAAACGTTTAGAAACCGTAACTTGATTGCCTTTAAAGTGAAGCACATTGACTAAATAGGATATCTTTTCAAACTGGTTACAAAAATGTTTAATTTAACTCTGGGCTCATTGAATTTCAAGCATTGTCTCTGTCTCGGTGCCGACTCAGTGACAGCTCTGAATAGTTTTTCTATTTGAGTGTTGAGTTAATACGCTACCCGATACTGCCCGAAACGGCGGGCTATTATATTACTTCTTTGAACTTTCATTAATAGCACGCCGGATTTCGGATGTCCAACTAAATATTTATCTCAAGTCACGACCGCTGACTATGTCATTTGGACTACTTTAGGGGCATTGAATTACCAAAACTCATTGGAATGGAGATGGAATTCGGTTTTTGCCAAGATAAGATTTCTTTGTCGGAACCGAAAGGAAGCGGCAATGTAAGTAATGTTAATTGATTACAGATAAATACATCCATGATATACCGACCTAAAAAGATCTTTAAACAGATCCTCAGGGGTTGTCGACCCTTGGTCAAGCTTGAAGAGGTAATTTTTTTAATTTTATACTAAAAAAAATCTTAGGCAATACGACACGATTACACGATCTCTCAGATTCTTCAGCTTCAGCCGAATGAGTTGTCAATGGCAAATTGTGTCTGCACATTATACTGCATTTTTTCTTTTGTAATAAATAAGATTATGTAAATATAGTTATTTCACATAGGTGTGATCTGGTGTGATAATTCAATACCAAAGAACCTGCCGAAATACAAACTAAACTTAAGAGCGTTGTAGCAAAAAGTTGGCGTTCGAATTTTAGGTTTTTATTGCTTGACGTCGCGTAGTGAGTGCGCAAACTGCATTTATCTGTACAATTTCAACGCTGCGTCGACTAAACGATCTTAATCCGTAGTTGTATCGTACCTAAGACAGTACATCATACATAATAATAAAGAAATAATGTATAATTTACCTATTTGATTTTTTAACAGATCAGACTTTTAGCAAAATCAAGTTACGTAATTAATGTATTTTTTACACTAGTAGATAAATCCCGCGACAAGTTTTTAATCTTTAAATTGAGTAAAGTAATAAGTTGATGGGTTTGAAAGAATTTATGTTTTATTTTATTCTTTTTACAGAATCAAAAGCTTGTTTATGAAAAATATTTACTATTTAAATTTTACTTTGTTGTAATATTAGTTCAAAGTTTGCCTTCGCGAGTTACCTGGAAATCGGGCTTTCGAAATTCGCTGTTTTCGTAGGCAAAAATCCAATTTGAACGAGATTTTGTCAATAGACATTCCGTAAAAACGTATGATAATTACGATGATATAAGTCAAAAGAAGCTACAACAATAAATTATATGACTAAAATCATTTCGAAATCTGCCAAATTCTCGATTTCTGCATGAAAAATGTGACAACGCTCTTAACTAAAAACTGCAAACTCCCACTGATTCTATTTCTGACTCGAATCAATAGCTTCTGCAGCATACTGAATTACTGAAACACGTCGTGTTCATTTCAATAACAATAGATGGTGTACAAAAGGAGATTCGCTTCCAAGGCCCCCATAATGGCTTCTAGTCGTGTCCGTGTGAGCTACGCCTTTTGTGAAGTTAATTTATTTGCTAAAGGGATCTATAGCCTAGGGAGTAAATTGACTGAAATATTCTTGGCAGATTATCACAGATTGAGAATTCATGAACAACAAATATTGGAAAAGTAAAAATCTGCCCTAAGACGAGGGCGAAGCGCCAAGCGGCTCTATCTTTTCGTGCGCGTCGTCGTGTTTTTGAACCCTCATAATTTGCGTTTCAAATTATACCAAATCAATTACCAAACGATATATGAAAAGTTAGTCAGGTTTTTATATTGTCACTTATCTACAAAATCTTTTGCTGTTATTATAGTTGATGATCATTTATTTAATAGCATCTTGTCGCGTTTTCCTTATTCAATGACAACAGAAGCTTGAAAACATTATACCAAATTAGCAGATATTATCTACGAATCTCACATACAACAACAGCACATTTTTTGTTGGAAAATCGCTCTTATAACAGCTACATAAGATGTCAGTATTATTTCGAATTGCTGTCATCTGTACAATGAATGGCGACAAAAAATATTCGCTGACTGATACTCCACGACCTTGAACCCGCGACCCCGGTGCCTGTGACTCAGAAGATGCTCGTACGTGTTAATTCACTCAGGAATTTCAGTACCCATCTACCCATCACTAGCCTACGCTTAAATTGAAAGAAATGGATGTTGTAGTTGAGATCTATCAGTCAAATGGCTTATGGGGAGTTTGAACAAACGAATGTCTAAAAATACTAATTCCAATTAGGTTTGCGATTTTGTGATATTTGAATACCTACGTGTTTTCATGATCTTGAAATAAACATGAAAGTTGCTTAAATCTTTTTAGAAAGTACATGTAGAAGTTTGTTTAATAGGTAAATTGAAACGAAAAAAATGATATCATCATCATCATCATCATTTCAGCCACAGGACGTCCACTGCTGAACATAGGCCTCCCCCAATGACTTCCACATCGCACGGTTGGTAGCGGCCTGCATCCAGCGCCTTCCCGCTACCTTTATCAGGTCGTCGGTCCACCTTGTGGGTGGACGTCCCGTGGAAAAAATGATAAGACCACAAAAATCTATAGGTAGTGTATCTGGCAGTTTAGCCAGCAATCCTCTTTTGATATTGTTTATGGTTTTTGTAGTCGCGCTTTTTTTACTGTCTCTTGTGCCGTCTAGTTTTATGTCTTGAGCTAATATACTGTTTTGGCCCTATTTTGGATTTTTTTCTTGAATTGCTTCTTGCATACTAATCACCACTAACAGGTAGGTTCTAAAATATACTAAAGGATTAAAATTCTAAAGCTAAACGAACCTTAATCCGGTAATTATTTATCTATCTTACTTGTTATTTTGAATATTTTGACAGTACGTAGTAATCTTGTGAATCATTGAAGAATTACAACAACAACAACCTTAACTTACCGTTGATAGTATGACACTGTGTACACTATCAATCTAATGCGATAACCAACCTTCAAAGGAGATAACCAGTGATAAATTATTACGTGTAAAGTAATTTATGAAATATGTAGTATAAACCCAACGTAGTGTAGCATGCACATATTTTTACCTACTCATAAGTAAAATTATATAAAAAAAAATAAAACCGAAAGTTTGCCTGCACCGACTCCAAAAGTATCAATCATGGTATACCTACATAAATATTAATAATTCGTCCTAATAAATAAGTAGGTAATTAGTAATTATTTTTCTACGTTTTAGTGTAGGTTTTTTGGAGTCGGTTTTATTTTTTTTTATAAAATTTTACTTATTTCTTGCTTTTTAGCTAACTAATTATTACCTTGATGTTACCACTGAAGGTAGGCAGTACACTGAGACCAAAAAAAAATTGGTTCATAATCGGCGGAGATATTGCGTATAAAAAAATTCATCCCCAATTTTCCACCCTTGGGGGTGAAATATTTTCTTCAAATTCGCATGAAACCACCCTTTTGATAATACCTATTCAACAAAAAAATAATCGTTCAAATTGGTTTATAATCGGCGGAGATATTGCGTATAAAAAAGTTCATCCCCAATTTTTCACCCTTGGGGGTTGTTTTTTTTATTATTAAATTTAAATGGGACCACCCTTGAGGTAATACCTATACGCCGAAAAAAGATTTGTTCAAATCGGTTCATAATTGGCGGAGTTATCGCGTAACAAACATAGAAAAAAAAAAAAAACATACGGGTCGAATTGAGAACCTCCTCCTTTTTTGAAGTCGGTTGAAAAAAATTAGACGCATCGACCGAAAAAAATGATTGTTCTCGTCCACCGTTAGTCTTTGCTTTTATTTACTTGATGTCTTATGACAAAATCTAGCCCTAATATACTGCTACTGTAGGCTAATAAAATAACAGTTTTTAATTTTAAAATTATCCTTTAGAAGTTGTTCCATACAAACCTAATCATCCTTCGTCAATTAGGTAAAAATTAATTGAGATAACAAAGTTATTTTTAAATACTCGATACCTGGCTACCTGGCAAGTTAACACACAGTCTCAATAAAAAAAAATGTTTGAATGTCTTTGGATTTTGTTATGACTTGCCAGTAACATGTTGTCATTCCCACGCAAAATACTGCAGTAATATCTTTTTTATTTCCACAAAAAAGTTTTTAATGTTCCGAGCTCAACTTGTTTTTTCGTCAAGCAAACAAAATAAGACATTCAATAATACGAAGCAGGATTTTTTGTTTTTTGGAGATTTTTCTTCATCATTACGTAGGTCAATTGCTTGCGGTGGGAATCAGATCAGACCTTCGTGGTCGGATTTTAAGGGATGTGAAGGTCCTGTCAAGATTTCTTCAACTGATTTTGTGCCTTACATCCCAAACGTAAAGTATAAATCTGCGCAAATCCGTGGCAGGTTGACCTCCTGGCAACTGTGCGTATTTAGTTGACCCCGATCTGTCTGACGTACGTAGGATACCTACTCCTCCTCCTCCTCAAGCCATCGATCCTCCTCCTACGTCGTCTGGAGCCGTAAATATTTGATGTTACAATCTAGATCTTAGTTCCATTAGCTAGAGGCCATTGTTAATAATTCAGATACTAAATAAGAAATGTTCTGCTAAGAATGGATATTGCTCAAGATGATAGCGCTAAAAATTCTGAGTTAATTCTGAGAAGATACCATACTCACTCAAAATAAATAATCTTAAGGTCGGGTTTTAAATTGTAGGCTAGATACTTTTATTGTCTTAAAGGGTTGTATTTGTAGGGATTAACAGGGACGAGTAAAGGTACATTTTAATACCCTAATTGCAAAAAAATAAATTAGGTACTTACATGATTTTAAACATGGCTATTCGATATACACGCGAGCAAAGCGGCAATAGGAAGCTTAATATGTCATGTTAAATTAAAATTAGTAACATTACTTACCTATGGCAACATCAATACTAGCGGTGAGATTAAAGATTATCATTTATTATTCATCATTTAAATATCTAAATTGGCCATTAATTAAAACATGATGAGTTATTTATGTCTGTTTATGGATTAGTTAAGACCAGAGGCCGTTGTTTAACTTTATTATTGAATCAGTTATCTAAGTCGTGATGGGCGTTAAACTGCGTAAACAAGCTACAATGTATGTTATTGAATTAATAACAACTTATTCTAAAGGTTAATCTATCTTATCTATTAAATTGAAAACACTTTTATGTAAATATTCGTGACATTCAAGTTCAGGTCAAATTCCCTTCAAGAGCATAACTAAATCATCATCATCAGATTATTTTTTCTCCACTGTAGAAGGATGACCCACTCTAATTTACCAGAGGCTTGATGATGACTTACCTTTTACTTATATTCCCTTTGTCATCCATGTAAACCAAGCTTTATTTCCATTTCGCCTATTCCTATTGTAACAGAATGTGACCTAAACCTAAATACCGCACCTTTAAACGAAACAAAAGCATAACTTTTTTCTTTTTTCAAAAACTTTCACAGTATAAATAACTCGTGTGCCATTCTTCAAAAATTCCGCATTTTACTCGCAAGTGGAGGATCGCTTTGTGTTCTCTGTGAGTCAAGTGTGTAAACCTTGAACAATGGTAGCGTTTACTCATTTGTTTGACATGGCCCCTGTTTCTTGCCAGACTCAGGTTTCGTTCACCTCATTAGTAATAAAACCTTTTGGTAAATGTTGATTATAATTTGAATTTTGTACTTAGGTTTTGGAATAGGCCTTTGTCCAGCAGTAAAAAAAACCCCACCTCTCGTTTGCACCGCTGCAACTCCTGTGTGCCAGGATCTACAGCTTGACCACCAATAAAAACCCAAGCAGTGAAGGCTAAGTTCGTCCCGGGGGAAAGTAAACTGTCATTCGACCCGCAAAGAAATTAATCAGAAGAGCGGAGGAGAAGTTCAAAGTTGTCCAGCAGTAGGTGGTATTAGGTTGGATGGAACGACTTAGGGCGATTGAAAAAGCGGTACGGTACTTACAATGTATCTCGAAGTACGATTACAAAGGACAATGTCCCAATCAGTGCAACGTAATCAGAAATAACTTTATTATTCTCTCTTACCATACAAAGCAAAGACAAACAATGCTGACACGTTCATTTGTGTGTGAAGTTGCTCTTAAACAGATTACAGAGGCATGGAGAAAAATAAACAGGCTAAGTTCAGTAAAATCGCAATAAAAAGTTATATTTAACTTTTGAAGATTATGATTTACCACGATAAAGACTTTTAGACGCTTGCAAGTTATAATCACAAAAAATGTTATGAAATATTTGAATTTGTATCTCTCTTCTTCGCCTAACTCCCTTGTGCGTCTAGTAGACAATGAAGGAGCATCACATGCTTCAACTCTTATTACCAAGGAATTAAAAATAAAAGAAAGGTCTATGGTCTTGTCTCTGGCAGAACAATGGAGCGCATCATAGTAGTCACAAGGTCGGGTGAGATGGCGGCCGATGACTTCTTATTAGCTACGAAGGATCTTAGCGCATTGTAATAGTGACTTCTTTATAACACAATTTCCAATCAATGGTGAAAGATCAAACAAGATTATTCTAGAAGTAATAAAAAATAAAATGACGAGCAACACAGTTCGTTCCAGTAACTAGAGCACACAATGGGACAGATGTGTCAACAGAAATATTAATCATTGTATGAAACATCCTCCACTTACTGTTTCAGTCTATTCAAATTAAAAATACGTTTTTTGTTGGCCTACATTTTTAAGCCCATTCTTATGATTCTTGTAACCTTCTGAACCAAGACAAGTTTAATGATGGAGAAACGTTAGCACAAACACTTACCCAGAGTGTATTATGGCCTTTCCTTGTCTTTTATTTAGCTACTTTTTCTAGCCTTTATTTAAAATTTGTTGCTCAGTCAAAATAAGGTGAAAAATAATGAACAAAAAATATTATGCTACAAGTTTTCCTATAACACTGCGAAACATTGTTGACCTTTATCTTTTTGGCACTTCAATCAAATACCTACAAATAGCTGTCGATGATGCATCCACGTCTAGCGTGTGTCACCACTCCAATCGATTACAATTTCCGCGATTGTGGACCAGTGCAGAATGGTGCTTATCTCTTGACATTAATAATAGACGCATGTTATCAGCAGGCATAATTCTGAAGTGTTATAGATTCTAATTTCGCATACAAATCTGAACCAATCGTATAGGATTTGTTAGATGAGTATGCGAATTTAAAAATTACTTCAAAAATACATCTACAGGACCGATAGAGATGACTGACGAAGAATTACATTTTTATTAGGTAATCCTTACTAATGTTTCGTAAAACTAGTAGCCAAATATTATGCTGTTTTCTTTTCCGATTATTGTTCAGTTTTACCACAAAAATATTTGCGAAAGAAAACGGCATATACAAGTATACAATATGAGTGTTAACGAAATATCCATTTAGGTTATTATTATTCTTCTGGACTTCTGGATAGGAATAAGGACACTCAGAATGCAGGATTCTGGGTTGGGATTCGGGATATCTGAAACATTAAAGGATGAAGGTCAGTATAATGTGTAATCACACTTTGAAGATATTTTCAAGCTAAATACTGTGGCACATTGTATTTGGAACAAAAAGTATTGTCTGTTGTGCTGTTCCCTGTATCTTAATATTAAGAACTCTTTCTATTCTTCATGAAGAGTATAACGTTGTTTTGTATGAGTAATAAGTGTGAAGTTTCGTATGAAACTTAAAATAAAGTTTACAATAGTTTAAAAATAGCCATATACGTATGTATATGGCTATTTTTAAACTTCAAAGTTCAAAGTGTTCTCCCCTATCTTTGCACGCGGAAGAAAGTCACAATAGGCCCGTGAGAACTCAGAATTACTATTATTATGGAAATCTTTAACAATGATGCGTTTTGTATTGAATTCAACAGATGTTATTACACTTCATTTCTTGTGATAATATTTATAGTCTTGTGGTAGTTTATAATCTAATAAGATGATATTATTATAGTCTCTATTCTTTGATTTCTTTGCAGATAGGCTTTTAGTGACTTTATCAGAAAGTAGTTTAACCATGCCCTAAAGTGACTTTTGCCTTTCTATGCTTCTAAATCAAAGTCACCAGCAAATTAAAATGCCTACATTTAATTTTCCATTTTACGGCTGGTACCACTGGGTACATTGCGTGCACCGACTTAATGAGTATTGAAAATCACTGTGTTTTAGTTTGTAATGCGCCAAAGTAGTTGTTTAATTTGATGTTGAATATTTAAGTGGATTTAGTATTCGCGTCACGTATTCAGTTCGTGTGAGGCACCTTCTTTCAGTGAATGTCTGAGGACAATAACATTGTAATGAGATTCTTTCGAGTATTGCAATATTTAAGCAGTACATTATCCTGTTATGTACTTCTTTTTAACTACCATTCTCTCTACATTATAAAACGCCTCAATAGTTTTAGCAATTTGAAAATAAGTACCTACTACATCCATTTAAGGCTTCCCGTTAGGTGAACCGACGATCTGGTGAAGGTCACGGGAAGCAACTGGATGCGAGCGATGCAGGACTGGTGGTGTTGGAAATCTTTGGGGGATCTAGTAGCAGACAACATTTGGCTAAAACAAACTAACAAATCTAGAATAGACTAAGATATGATTTTTTTTTTAAGCTTAAATGCCAGTCTTTAAATAACTACAACATCTAGCCTCAAGTCCTAATGATTTGATTGATTTACACTCGCAAATGGCGTAATTATGCTAACAGCTAGTAATTGTAAGTAGGTGCGCAAACGCAGTGCAGGGGCATTGAACTGCTGAATTAGTGGCATCCTGGTACATACGTCGTTAAATTTTAGTCCACTGCATCACTGATTTGGATGATTGTAGAATAGTCAACAGAATGTATTAGATTAGAATAGACACTCAAGCAAAAAGAAAACGAAGGTCCTTCTTGAGAAGAATATGCGCACTGCATAATAAATCATCTTTATGCAGATTATGCAGTTTTCTTGTTGTCTTTTTTATTTTAGATTGTTTTTTTGCTGTTTGTGTTTAACTTGCTGTGGTAGGTATTTTGATAAAACACATTTTCTTTGTTTTTGTTTGTTTGATGCTGCTGGCTGATAAGCAGTTGGGAAGTTATGGTTACAAGATATCTATCAGGTTAGTTTCGGTGAATAATAATTTTAGAGTCTCTAGTTGGTTTACCTTCCATGTTTAAAATGTAATACTGCAAAAATGTTGTACATACCGACCTGCATGACGTCACCTATCAACTTAAATACTCTTAACGAACAAACGATGTTTGTATTCGAATTTAGCAATATGACGTAATAATGCCTTCTTTTGGTATTATTTTTCGGTGTTAGAATTTCAGCTACAAAATCAAGCGGCTACGATGTACTACCTAAATGAAATACAATTGGAAGAGTACGGTATGCAAGACGGCAGTCGTAAAATATAGTTAGAAGAATTAGAAACATCCTTGGTGGGTCATAAAGTTAATTGCAGCTCGGAATCCAAAGGGGTTATAGTGACAGATGTATCACACTACTCACTTTTCACTGAGAGGTTTTAAGCATTACAATAAGTATTTGTCGGCCGTTTGGTGTAGTGGTGAAAACGGACGACTATGCCGAAAGGTCCCGGGGTCGATTCCCGGCCGGGCAGAAATTGAAATGATGAATTTTAAGTATAATAATAGTGTTACTATGATATTATGTATGAATTTACAAAAAAATAAAAATTTAAGTATGTTTATATCCGTTGTCTAGTACCCTTACAAGCTTTGCTAAGTTTGGGACTAGAAGCGTAGTGTAAAATGTCCAAGGATATTTATTATTATCTTTTTAATTTCATCAGGTAAGCTACTAAGAATAGCGAGCCGTGCTGTCTACTTTCATTAAAAGATTTTATTATAAGAAATGCTGTATTTTTAACCGCAACAGTAGTTAAGAGCTAGTTGTTACATTTTAATTAATAAGTTCCAACTTAAAGTGTAGAATCAGAGTGAAACACGCACGTAAAATAAATACATACATCTGCAGCATTCTGCAAGTATGCGATTACTTCGTTTCTAATAAACAACAGTTCTATTGGATAATTATACATTATTTTTTAGAGCAATTCTTTTAACCTAGAAGTTTGTGAAATGAAAAGTAAAGTAAATGTTTCACTCCACTTATACTATAATTTGATCTATACAAGACAATTAAAAAGTCAACCTAAAGACGTCTACAAAAATAAACAAATAAACGTATAATTATAGTTTGCGATAAAAGTGGCAATATTAATACTGAAACAAAACGAGTTAGTCGGCTTCTACAACAGAATAATTGTCCGTCAAAAGTTGCGACAAAACGCATTCAACTCTGTGTTAATTGTGACAAATGTGCCGTTCTTTTCAAAATAATGTCATAATTTAAAAGTTATTACTTCACAACAATTACAGCCCGCATGTTACCCTGACAAGAAGTGTGGGAACAGTGAGCTATAAAAACACGTCTAGCTGATAACAGAGAAAAACATAATGCAGGTAGATGTATGCAGTGAGCCCACAACTCGTTAGATTACACGTCACTGAACATCACCTTGTCTACAACATCTTGTCCACAGACTTGTCCTAATCGATTGCGAATTTCATGATGACGCCATCCATAGATGTGCCTTCTTACGGTAGGGTTGCCAATTTGGCATCTATCCGGGTTTCCCCGGATTTCTCCTAGTTCGTCGGGGGGGTTTCATTTGTAGTCCGGGCTTATTTTTTTTAAATTAAATAAAATTTTTAGACCGATACCGGACGACGCGACTGTTTTAAAAAAAAACCTGTTGACATGTCCGGGATCTGGGCTCCAAAATCCGGTGATTTCACGCGTCTTGTTCATTCTTTTATTTTAGAGATGGAAACCCTAGGTAGCCTTTCAGAATATTAACATTTACGAGTACCTATAGGATGCTAGCCTTTAAATATTGACAAAGTAAATAAAAACAATTACGGCACAAAGCAGGGCATGATATCGTTTTTAGGTATTCAGGATATTAAATAGTGAATAGTGAAGCCCTATTCAAATGCTCACAGTTCTTAATTCTTAGTTGCGCTTGCTTACTGTCTTGAGTCTATGAGAACCAGTTCGTGCTACCTGTCCAGCCCATTACTTTAGATTTATGACAGGCGTCAGCACCTGTCACTGGCAACATGCGCAAAAGCAAACGTTAAACTTTAACATGCTTTAGAACGTCATTTTAGATCACGCAACAAATCGTGCGTCATTTTGGTAGTTAGCCTACAAAAATCCGTCACGTGACGCATGCGCCTTTGTTGCCAGGTTTTTGTGAGTCAGATGATACAGTAATCGCATCTAAGCACTGTATCCCGGGTTATTACCGGGTTCAATAAGAACAAGGCCGCGCTAAGAGCTTTTTCCGCTCGATGAGGGACCTTTTTTACCGTGTAAGCCAGTCTCCCCTGGCTGGTTAGTCCTTATAACCATCAAAAGCGTATGAAGTACAGTAGCATGATGAAGTATCTTTTGTCTACTCTACAACTCCCTAATGGATGAACCATCGTCATAGCAATTTGACACGTTATACGTCCCACCTGGTGGCGTGGAAACGTCCTATTTCCATGCCGTCAGTTGGTGCCCTGTATTTAGTGATGGTAGGTCAGTCTTCCCTTGGTTGGATAGTCTTTATAATCACAAAAAGCGTCTGAAGTACAGTGACAATAGTGGCATCTTTTGTTTTGGGCCTCTAACGGCCGAATACTGAAACACTACTCAAATCTGTCACTCAGCTGACGGGCTCCTAAATTTAAGTATCCTTCAATTTTAAATGGTATTCTCAAAAGCTACTCAACGGATTTGAAGCCGTGATCAGCTAAGTAGCTCTCAAATGTTTACATAATGGCAACATTTACCAAAAAAAGTATGTTTTCATTTACACAAATGATAACTTTAAGTCTTTTATCCATTACACGCAGCATCGTTTGGTTATGTATTGTCTTTTATGGAAATATACTCAATCAACTTAACATAGAACAGTTTATTTTTAGTTTCTATTATATACAGTGTGTCCGGGCATGTAGTGATCAAACTTTAAGGGCGAAATCTAGGGACAATTTTATCGATAAAAATACTTCAAATTTGGGGCTTAACCCATTTATCGAAAAATTATAAGGATTTAAGTTTTTAATTTTTAGTTTTCACCTCTTCCTTCAAAAGCAAGTGAAAGCGTGGCTAGCTTAACATTATTATGCAAATATTTTATATCATGCGATAGCCAATAAAATTATCTATTAGTAGAAGTAGAAAACAGAAACAAGTTTCATACATTTTATGGGAGTAAGAATGGATTTAATTAGAAAAAAACATGACTTTTTTCACTTCTTTTTCAGTTATTTTTCAACACTAGAAAAACCAGGTCGTTAAGGTTTACTTCTTCACATCAGCCGGGTATATCTTTTTAAATAATGGTCTGATTTAAATAAATTTGGTATCAATTTAAAGATAAAAGTTTAATCTTTCAAATGGTGCCACTTTTTTTGTTACTAACAAATTCGTTAGTACACAAGTTCGCGTGGAAACAAATTCATGTAAGTGATTCCATAGTTTTGCTCGCGAGTGTATAATATATTTTTAAGCTTATTATATGAGCATAAATAATAGATACAGGACTTTGAAAATGAGTCTGCGGCAATTTTTTCGTAAAATGGTTGTGGGAGATGGGGCACTGTGAATAAGGCAAAAGAGTTTTAGTAAATCCGTTTCATTAATGGTCAACAACAAGGATTGACCTATCTTTCGCAGTTATTAAATAATCTCTGGGTGTTGCTTAAGATAGTAATTCATGCTTCCAAAATCTTAGAAATTCGCACGAAAATGTAAAATGGCTCTTAACATTACGCAGAGTGCTCGGCCAAACGCTCGAGTATGTGACTCGCTCACCCAACTGTCTCGACCGAGTAAACTTTTTACTGTCTCACCCGTTTACTCGGTACGTGTGATCAAGGCTTTTAGTAGGACCTATTGGCACCTTTTGCTTACGGGATCCTAAAAACTCTGAACTCAAATTCTTTATTAAGTAGGCTTCTTTTAGAATACCTACTTACACGTCTCAAATATTGCGCATCCACCACTTCGGGACAACAAATCAAATAGTTTATTCAGTACATAGGCCCTTTCCAGTGCACTTATATACGTCCCAAATATAGCTTGCTCTACCACCTCTTCGGGACAACATAATTATGGGCTGGTGCTGAGAAGTGGCTTTGTTTCTAAGTAGCTCAGATGGAAGAGCATTCGCCCGGCAAGCGGAAGATCGTGGGTTCGATTCCCGCCTTAGGCAGTTAAATTTTTTAGTCTTTTTTTTAGTTTGAAAAGCGACTCAAATCTCTAAGATTTCTTAGCTTTATAATTATTACAAGGCGTACGTAGAGACGCAAATGGAACATACTTCCCACTAACTCCATGTTCGTTTGACCTTTTAAAACTTTTGTACTTTAAGCATGTTTGTTAATGACCCTCGAAGTGTGGAGGGAAAATCAGTTACTTACTCCTACTTAGAGTAATTTTGAAAGGCATAAAGTTAATAGTCAACCGCCTCTGTGGTCTAGTGGTAAGACCACCTACTTTAGACGCAGAGGTCCCGGGTTCAATTCCCAGTGGGGGCAGATTTTTCTGTTCGGTTTGGTTGGTGGTAGGGCTTGTTCTAAGTCCGCCTGGCTAGCTACCACCATCTTACCCAAGTCTGTCGCCATAACAACAATGTTAACAGCATTTTTGTGTTCCGGCAGTTAAGAAGTAAGATAGCTAGTTCCTCTATGGTTGAGGATTCCGGGTGAAGCTCGCTTCCACCTTCGGCCTGATCGTCACTTACCATCAGGTGAGATACAGGCCAAGAGCTTCCTCGTTGTGGATAAAAAAAAAGTAGAATTCAACAAAGTTTCATACATTTTGCGTACTAGATTCTGACTGGAATTTTAGTACGGAGGAACTTTTAAGGAATTTGGCCACATAAAATTTTTCTTTTTTTTTCACATTGCAAATTAAAATATAGTGGGATAATAATTATGCTAAAAGAGAAAGGTTCAACTTTGAAGGAAATAGTTTTAATTAATGAACATCCCGGTTCAATTTTGAAGGAAATAGTTTTAATTAATGAACATCCCGTCATACCTATTATACATACTTACCTATTTACTTATCAAGTTTGATCACAGAGTGAAGTCTCTTACTTACGAAGTCAAAAGAACGAAGTCACGGGCGACCGCTAGTGCTATAATAACAAGGATCAATTTCCCATATCCTTATCAGTTGAAGAGCCTGATATAGTATTATCAGATAATGCGTTCATTAAAAATGTTAACCATATCTGGCAGGCGACACTTATGCCGTGATTTTATATTGATTTTAGCAAAAGCTTTGACAGCCAAGCTTCATTTAAAAAGCTCACGCCAATTAAAAATAGGCTACGGTTTGGTTGGAGATATAGCTTATTCCGATATCTTCTAGGGACATTTCCATACATAAGTATTCCCCGGGAAGCATTCCCCGGCTTATTCCACTATTCCCCGTTGACAATCTCCGTCAACGGGGATTAGTGAACTTTTTGTTCACTAATCCCTGTTAACTCAAATTGGAGCTTAGGTATAATGGGGAATAATGAATTTTTTGGTTCATTATTTTAGTTTAACATAGCTGCACTCAGGAGGATTTGATGTGTGCTGCTGACAACGCCACTATTGTGGCGGAGTTTTGGGCTGACACTGTGTAGGTTTGTTGTCGACACGAAAAGAAGAAGTTCATTATTCCCCATTATAAGCTCCAATTAGCGTTAACGGGGATTGTCAACGGGGAATAGTGGAATAAGCCCTTCCCCCGAGTGGGGAAAATGGGAGTTTTTGTTGCGTTTTCCTAGAAATTTGGCTATCCAGTAATCCCAGTGGATTGGGAGAAGATGGGAATGCCCTTTGACTGGCTTTTGCTACCAAATAACAGAAACTGAACTGTCTCAATGACTTGTAATACATATAGGTCTTTCATTCATTCTCTCTTATTATACTCTAGCTAGAGTTTAAGGCTGAGTTGCATCACCTAACTTTAACGGTAACTATGACGATAACCGGTGCTTTTTTTTTTGGTTTGACAGATTTTTGACGTTTGTTAAAGTTAAAGTAAGATGGTGCAACACAGCCCAAGATAGACGATACTGTTAACTAACCTATTTTCTTAATTTAGGTCATTTAGGGACTAGTAAGTTTCCAAAGTGAGAAAAAGAGATCGGACCAACAAGCATGCTAGCATTATAGATACGGTGCTCTTAATTTGATTAGAAATCTTTTCAGATGGAGTAAACAAAGCAAAAGAAATAACAATGAAGCTGTTAATTCTATTAACAACATGCCTCTCCAACTGCTATCTTATACAATGCCAAGAAAACATAAACAAGATGTTCGAAGATATCAACAAAAACGTGATTAAATTCAATGCTATCGCCGCCGACGTCGCTTGGCAGTCAACAATTGACCCCAGTAATCCAGAACTACAAGGCAGAACTGCCAACTATCAGAAAAAATGGATAAGATGGCGGCAGAGTACGTGCAAGCAGTTGGCAGCACTGCAAAAGCATCAGTTGTTGAATAGCACGCAGCGGAGGCAGACGTATCTTTTGTGTAGAGGGCCGAAATTTACTGTGAAAGAAGCAAGGTAAGTAACACACACTCAATAGTGTAAGAACAAATCCTGTGTTCTGTTTGGTTAAAAGCTGCCAAGAAATCGTTAATCATCCTCATTTAATTGCAAAAGATTTAAGATAGTTGCGATCTAGTAAGAAAGATAAGCCTGCTACATTTATTTGTTAAAAGATTTAGAAGAACCCATAGATCTTATTTCAGGGATTTAGGATCTTACGTTACATAGGTAGTTTAAAGCGAGGCATATGACTAATAACACCTCATGTATTAATGTAGAATATTAGGTAGAAATAGTCAAAACCACAGGTAGAAGTAAAATGGAAAACGAAAGCACCTCTACACACCTTAGGAGGCCCATAACGATACCCAATTCAAAATATTGAAAAGCAAAAACGCACTTGAGTCTATGCTTGAGTTCGATGTATCGAGACCATCTCGTAATTAATAAAGTAGTAAACAAATTTAGTACTTACGTACTTAGAAAAATTAATTTAAAAACAATTTTTCTTCGCTCATTGGACAAGCACAAGTAGGGTTTCTGAAAAGCAAAATTCTTAATAATTCATTCATCTTCAAATGATCACATCTGAATGGTATCGAATTATAAGGTTTACATCGTAATTACTCGAACGGCTTAATTTTTTATCGAAATCAATGTTAATTTCAATTGAAAAGTACTTAATTATTTGATTCGACTCGTTTCATGTCTACTTCGTTTAATAATTTCAATAATTAAATTGGCCTGAGGTTTGCGTACAGCTGTACCTATTTAGATGTCTAGCGTTTAACTCAGCCAGTGCCTGAGGTATAAGATCGGCACGGGAGGGTGTTTTGGGACTTCAAACATCGGCGAGACTTGAAATGTGCTTCAGATTTGTATGTTCTGTCACGTCATTTATTTATGTCAATGACGGCTATCGTTTTAGCGCTCACCAGTTAGCGCCACTGTAGAGTAAGGTCCTGTCACTTGCTAGTAGCGAAGACAGTGGCACCAACTGGTGAGCGCTAAAGTGGTAGGAGGACTATCGCATCTGCACTCATCAAGATGGCGCCACTGTAGAGTAAGGTCCTGTCAATCGCCAGGGGTGCCAACTGTTAAGTATAAAAACGATAGCCCTCATTTCATCCCTCCCGTGCCGCTCCCATACCACGAGCACTGAGTGAGTTCAGCGCTAGACTTATAGTAGCAGGTTTGAATCCAATTGGGGGCCATAATTAGTAACACGAGTATACTAGTTATTTAAAGTGTTTACTAGTGTACAAATAACTACGAGTATTTTATATTACAACCAATTTTCCTAGATAAGGCAACATTTGTGAAAGATTTAATTTCGAAATGGCTTCATGATTGGAATTACATGTACGTGCTACTTACGCCCGTATTCACAAACATTACTATGAGGTTTCACAGGGCGCGTGGACGCACAGGGTGACATACGGACCAATCACAGAGCTCTATCAACGCTGTGCTTTCGATTTACTGCTTCACTTAAGCAAGCATGGTTTGTGAATACGGGCGTTGGTCTAGATAGAGCCCCTATACAGTTTTTTAGTCGTAAACCCCTATTGGCAAAAATAATGTTTTGAACTTATTATTTTGTTCAATTTTCAGAGAAACTTTGAATCTGTACGACGAACTACAGTCCCTTTACTCAAACGTAGAAGTGTGCATACCAAGACAACACAACTCAACCATCATCAACTCTACAGACGCAGAATCCGCCATCTTGGATTACCTGTCAACTGTCAAAAAGCTTTTGAAACTGGCAGATGGCGTAACCGTCTCGGCGAAAGTCGCGGCAGATGCTGAGTTGGAAAATGGAGGGTTATGTTTGAAGGGAGAACATGATTTTGAGGATATGATGAAGGGGAAGAATGAGGAGGTTTTAAGGTGGATTTGGTCTTTGTGGAGAGAGAAGGTGGGAGGGTCGATGAAGGAGCCTTATAAGAGATTGGTGGAGTTGGAGAACAGAGCTGCTTGGAGAAGTGGTAAGTCACAACTTTTCTTCATCTTCTTCTATCACACCTAGTGTTATCGTGTTAGCAATCACTGTGTTATCATATTATCAGCCATCGGACAGCCAATGACTGATGAGCAATGAACAGTCACTGCTCAAAGAGAGACACTCAGCTACTGCTCGCTATCTTCTCGAGGTCGTCGGTCTATCAAGTAGTAGGTACCTAAGATGTACTATACTGAGTTTGGTTGGGTTTTTATTGGCGGTCAAACATAGGAGTTGCAAGCGGTTCGAACGAGAGGTGGGAATAGTCCCGTACCAACACTGAGTCTGATGAAACGTGGTGACGTGACTAATGAGACAGTTTACTTCACCTTCCACCGGTTTTATGGTGAATATTTCCCTTGATTCATTATTGATGGAGGTTGTATTCCTATGATGAAAAGAGACGGAAGTTCCTTTACTTTTATGGAATAAAATGGTAATAATCACGTCTTATTTTCAGGATACACCGATATAGGAGCCTCATGGCGAGACGAGCTTGAAATGCCGAACTTACGAAAGCTTAGCAGAAGCCTCTACAACGAAATACGGCCTTTCTACACCCTCCTTCATGGGGTGGTCAGGTTTTACTTACGAAGGCAGTATGGTGACGTAGTACCGAGAGCTGGACCTATACCAGCTCATTTGTTAGGTAAGGAAATAGTCGAAAGTGTAAAAGAGAGAGATCAAGATTTTAAATCTTGAGTTAGGCCAGGGTTTCTCACCACCACCGTCGGACGGGAACAGCTGTGTGCTTCCAGCTGCTCCTGTCGCCCCCCGTCCTGGGGGGCTTGTAGGGCCCGCCGTATAGGCGGGCAATCGTCGGGAGGGGCTGTAGTAGTGAAGGCTTTGTCCGGAAACCCACAGTTTCCTCCCACTTAGGGCGAGTGACGGAGCACCGGGGTCTTTTTAGTGGGTATGCCTCGTCCTTCTGACTTGGTGAGCCCCACATAACCTACCCTGTCCCCGCAGGGTAGGTATGCAATTCAAATCAAAGCATTAAAAAAAAGGGTTTCTCAAACTTTCGGCTCCACGAACCCCTGTTAAAGTTTTCAGGTGACAGCGAACCCCTTAACAAATTAGCACCTCCGCCTAAAGAAGATAATAAATTGACTATTGAAAAAAAAAGGTTTTACAATAAATTTCAAAATATTTATGTGATGGGGTATGCTTTGGCCGTGTGGTGACGGCAGAGTAGAATACATTTGTCACCAACCCCTACTCTTCCCGCGGGTGTCGTAAGAGGCGACTTAGGGACTACATATCAAACAGAGAATGGGCAGCAACGCTCTCTGAAAAACATCAATCTTTTAAACTGCGATCTCCAACCCGCCTGCCAAGCGTGGAGATTATGGCAAAACCCTCCATTATAGTGGAGGAGGCTCATAGTCCAGCACTGGACTGTAAACAGCTGTTGATGGGGTATGCTTGTTTCTTGACGCTAATGGAGTCAATTTTAATTCTGCCACCTTTGCGTAAATCTTGTCGCGAACCCCATGCCCTCGAATGGCCTCTAGGGATTCGCGTACCCCACTTTGAGAAACCCTGATTTAGGCTATTAAGATGAGAATTTTTTTTAATAGGGTAGCAGGAAGGCACTATATTCTGGATGCAGGCTGCTACCAACCGTGTCATATGGAAATCATTGGGAGAGGCATATGTTCAGCAGTGGACGTCCTGTGGCTGAAATGATGATGATTAAGATCATCCACCGACGATGCATTATGTAACCATGAACAATCATCTACATAAACTTTCTTTTTAGGTAACCTTTGGTCCCAAAACTGGGAAACCAAATTGGATTTGATAACTTCGAAGAAGTTGAATCTGGATGACAGCATAAAGAAACTTAACTGGACTGTAGAGCACATGGTAAGTAACCCTTAAACGGATATTATAGCATTCATCTTGGACCTCAAGGCAAATGAATAAGGTTAAAAATAAGGTGGGAACTATATTCCCATTTTTTCATTTGCAGGTAAAGATCTTTAAAGAACCAAACCTGAGACCATTTACATTTCTGGTAGGAGTGGACATTCCATTGAGATACTTACGCCCGTATTCACAAACATTACTATGAGGTCTCAAAGTGTGACGTGGACGCACAGGGTGACACACGAACCAATCACAGAGCTCTATTCAAAGCTGTGCGTTCGATTTGCTGCTTCACTTAAGCAAGCATCGTTTGTGAATACGGGCGTTAGACATTTTCATTTTATTTCTTCTTCTTAATTGTTACGCTGTTGGCAGAGCGGTCATGTTTACGTTGAGGCGTTGTTCACATCGGTTGTAGAGGCGGATACAACTCTCCGCACGATCTCCCTCCATCTCTCTCTGATGGCAGACTGTCTGGTGCAGTCACATATGCCGTCTCCCACTGCCGATTTCACTTGGTCGGTCCAGCGCATTGGTGACCTGCCACGCGATCGGGTTCCTTCGACTTTTCCTTGGACAACCAGTCGTTCTATGGAGTTGTCATCCCGCCTTGAGACATGTCATTTTATTTAATACATTGTTTTATTTTTATTGTTTCAAGGTAAAAAGAGTTGAAGATTTCTATCAGTCGATGGGGATGCCAGCAATGACTGAGGCTTTCTGGCGGGAATCTGTTTTCTCGAAGGAAAATGGCAACACTCGATGTCACGGCACTGCAGCGGACATGTTCAAGCCAGGCGATTTCAGGTATTGCCATTTATGATTAAGTCTAGGCGCAGACCACCAACTTTTAGTTGGCCGATAGTTGGGTCGGGCTGTTAATCAGTAAGAAGATATTGTATGAAAGTGCGCACATTACACCGATTCGGTATCGGCCGATTCTTCATACAATTTAAAATCAAGGCCAACTATTGGCCAACTAAAAATCGGTGGTCTGCGCCTAGGCTAATTATTTTAAGACCCAGGTTTTTTCAAACCTGTAATTATTACAGTTCAGATTTTAGTCCATATTAATTAGAGTTTAACTACAACAGACTCTAGTGTTAGCTAAATATTCCCTTTTGCCTCTGGTAAATTAGAGAGCGCCATCTAGCTAAGGTGGATACTACATGACCTTGATGATGATGAACTACTACTATTTGTGATATGAAACCAGGGACGACTGTCGATCTAGGTAGGTTACATCTTTTACTTAATGATTGATGATTTACATGCTTTTTTCATATTTCAGAATGATGTACTGCACTGGCACAACTTTTGAAGACTTCTACGTACTTCACCATGAATTTGGGCATATCCAATATTACATGGCTTATGAGAATCAACCTGGACTATTTAAAGTAAGTTTAGAAAAACACAGCTTTAGTAAAAAGCCATAAGATTTTTTATCTTTACTCATTAGCGTGAGCTAACGTATAAACAGTGTCATCTATTGGTAGCAAAAGGAACTCCCTGTTATGGAACATTCATAAGCTGCAGTATACTGTTAGTCAAACCAATATTTTAACTCTTCATATTTCTTTCAGCAAGCAAACACAGCACTCCACGAAAGTATAGGAGACGCGATCATGTATGGAGTGATAACTCCTCAACATTTGAACCGGCTAGGACTCGTAAACGACTCAATTTTATACGAAAACAGCTCAAAATCCTTCTCAAAGCGAGCGGATTCTGAAACAAAACACCATCTGGGAATTAATTTAGAAGATGGCCGGTTAGCAAAAACAAATGACAATCTAGAAAACGCTCCATGGAGTTTGTCAAACAATTTGAATTTGGAAAGCGATATGCATGACATGAGAGAAGATTCTAAAACAAAAGTGAATAGACTGCCATATTTAAATGCATTTGAAACAAAAGAAGACAATTTAATTGAAGTTAAAAACAAAGTTTCTTTTATCAAAACAAAAGAAAGTGATATGAATGAGGATACTATTTTTGATGCTACGAATAATTTCGAAAATGATTTGACTACTGATGAAATGCTTTTACTGAGACAGGCTTTGAACAAAATACCTCAAATACCTTTTGCTTTGGTTATTGATGAGTACAGATGGAAGTATTTCGAAGGCAGTATAGATAAAGATAAGTTTAATAAAGAATTCTGGGGTTTGACTTTAGAATTGCAAGGTATTGCTCCCCCTGAAGACAGGGGTGAAGAGTATTTCGATGTAGCAGCCAAATTCCATGTGCCCGATCATACACCTTACATACGGTAAGTAATATTAGAATTCAATAGTTACTTCTTAAAGTAAAGATGACGAATGTCCAAAAGGACATGAAAGTATTTTAACTCCACAAACAAGACGTTCAGATATAATTAATGGTGGTGCATGATTAAGAAAGCCGACCGCGTGTAACGGGATTAGGCGAGGCAGAAGAAGAAAGTACTTCTTAAGAAAGCTTACATTTAATTTTGTAATTGCCTATTTCGAGAAAGAAGTTAGATACATTTCATGGCAGATTACCTCTTACAAAACTTAAAAGTCTTGGCCATTATGATTCTGAACTAAAACACAGTCTTGCCATCCTTTTTAAATAGTTTTATTTAGCTTGGTCTGATTTTTTTCGCAACGATTCGGGCCATTTTCTACCTCCTTGCAATTTCTATAACGAAAAAACTAGAAACCACCTGTAGTATTATTGACCGGCAACAAACAAAGCCATAAAAAAGCCTTACCTTCTTCAGATACTTCCTGAGCAGTTTCATCCAGCACCAGATCTTCGAGGCGCTCTGCAGGGCAGCTGTCTTCGGAAGGCGAGACGTCACTGCCGATATACCGGGCAGCATCAGCTTGAGTAGGTGTGACATTTACGGGTCTAAGGCTGCGGGGAAGCTGCTGAAGTGAGTGGCCATTTTGTCTTGGTATGGATTATGGTTGATCCCCCGGAGACAACCGTTATTTCGTTTTTTTTTTGCAGGATCCCATTAGTGTAGATGTGTTATAATACTCGTACAAGCTTTTAAGGCTCTCATGTCCGTGCCGTGCGGCAGCCCGACTGCAACTGACCCACCGCGCCGTACCAACTAGTCAGTGTTGCCATAGCGCAGACTCTTTAATTGAATAATACTACGTGACATCTATGCTTGTTCGTTTTTTACCATAAATATAAGTTTATTGGCTTGAATTTGGAAAATATATTTCTTTTCAGAGATTTGATGTCCAGAGGCCACTCTCAACACTGGCAAGAAATCCTCCAAGAAACAACTGGCAACACAGACATAACAGCTGATTCTCTGAAGCGATACTACCGCCCTCTATTTGATGTTTTGAGGCGTATAGTTCAGAAGCACCAAATCCCTTTGGGGTGGTAAAATGTTGGTTAAATATTTAACGGTCTAGTCAAAATGTTCCTATAATAATTTTATATGATTAAATCACTGCTTAAATTTTAATATAAATCTTCAGTTAAATATTTGTTTTATTTTTGACCCTAATATCCCAAAACGCATACAAAAGTTATATAAGGTAGGTATCCTATGAATCAATTATGATTCATGAATACAAATACGTATAGTTTCTTCTCCTTTGACTATTTTTAACAGGGACTGAGTAAATAAAAGACAAGGAATATTAAATTAAAATTATGAGGGCTCTCTAAATAACTATTTTGAATAATGTAATAAAAATAAAACAAGGTTTTAAATTAACAATAAATACAATTTATTATCTTATCAATTTAAATAATTGGTTATTAATTAGCAAGTTTTTGTTCTGGTAAACTTAGGTCATAATTTAATGTAGTAATTAAAATAAACCGCTCCAATTCTGAACTCAAATGGAATAAATTAACAAAACTGGAATAATTTAAAGCTTTATGAATTAGAACTTATTTACAAATTGGTAAAAATGTAAAAAAAAAACTTTTAAAGTAAGTATCTGTACAACTATGTTAAAAATATGTACAAAATGCTATAGGCACTTATGAATATTTTCCTTTATTTTTATATCGACTTTTGTGTTTTCCAAAATTGTTCTCAATGGTTAAAAATATGAGTTTCATAACGATTATCACAATTGTCGTCAAAAACTTAAAATAATCCTATACATCTGGTAATAAAAAATGGATTTAACAGTTTTTTTCTCTCTCCCACATAGGGATCACAAAAATATTAAATAAAATCAATGAAAATAAAATTGCAAATTAATATTTTCACTTCAATGTCCAAATGATTAAATTTATCATTCTGACTATTAAGCATTCTTAAAATTATTTGTTTGGCTTTGTATAAAAATCGTTTAAATTAATAATTTAATATAAATAATAACTTTTAATCAGTCATTTGATAAATTTAATCAAAGTAATGTTATGAATTTCAAATTCATAATTTTGTAGAATGATAATAATAATGATTGATCAAATAAAAAAGTAACTTAAGGTTAAAATAAAGTAAATTGTGAGTCAAATAAAAAATACTTGACTCAATGACAATATTATAACATTGTTTTGGTAAACAATAAGACAAATCCAGTAATAGCTTGTACTTTATAAAAAGTATATTTAAAGCTTTATTTCAGCATTCAGGAAACACTAGACGTAGCTCCCAAAGCTGGGTTTTTAAAAGGCTTCATTGAATTAACAAAGTCCTATAAACAAAAATCAAGTAGTCTTTGTAAGAAAGACATTATTTTGATATCAAAGATTACAGGCCTTTTTAGATGTTTTTTTTTCGTCTATTTCTTATTCATTTCGGAAACAACAACATTAGAGATTCTATAAAATCACCAAATGTTTTTTATCTCCATCAATCGTCAATTTTACAATTAACCAAAATGATGTATTGACTTTTTCATTGACAAGTTTAATGTATTTTTCACTCTTTTTGAAACTTAGCATGTGTATTACATAAAAATGTAGCACAACATTTAACTTTTACATTTTCTATTAAGAATAGTGATTCAATTTAAAATACATTGTCATAGATAACAAATGAGCCATGATAAATAGTGGCCCAGAGGGCCTAGTCTGAGTTTACATCAAATGACATTAAATGTATGACGGATTGTACAGCGCCCTTAGCGGGAAACGTTCAAAAACTTAAAAATGTATGAAAATGCGTGTTTGGTATAAACTCACAGTCAGCCCACAGGTGACCCAGGCTAATTCATTGGCTAACGAAACTGCTTTGTTAACCAATGAATCATATACGATACATGAAATAGTTTACCCTATTGAGCTTACATGAAAAATGGTGTAGTAATTTTGAAGACATTTAATAAAAAGATGAAAGAATCTACAGTTTTTTGTAATACAAATGTCTATAATTTTCGAAATATTGTGTCACGTTTTCACGCATTCGTCGTATCGATTCAATTTCAAATCGTTCAGAGATTGAAGAACGTATCAAATCGTATTTTATTTCGAACTTTTCGGAGTCTCGAAGCAGCTTTAATACGATAATGAGTGGTACCTAATCGAGCTTTATACAGGGTGTTGATTTCAATCCTCGCCATATTTATTTAGGTGATCTATTATGACTTATATAAACGCATTATCCACCAAAAAAAAATTAAAAACGAAAGTGGAATTTTTAGCGAATATATTCCGTGCGAAATTAACTGTCTACTGTGGCTCGCAATACTGCAATAATTTGCATTGCGGCACCATTGAGCTACGCGGATCGCTCGCTTATCATGTCGGATAGCCTACTGAAGGAAGCCACGTAAAGTAGGTAGTGTAAATAGGTATTAGAATAACTAAAGTTAAAGTTCGTTTTAAATTTTTTTGGAAGTAATTTTTTTTACTGATTCGTGATCAGAATAATCAACTCCCTAAATATGGCGAGTATTGAAATCAACACCCTGTATATTTATAGATGACGACGCTTTTTGGTTTTCCAATAATGAATTCAAAAAACATACGTCATGATTTTGATGACGCATCAAGTTGTTCTTGGATGAAAACGCTGTGGTGTATTGAAGCATTTCATGATCAGATAATTTTCAAGTGAAAGTAAAGACGTTCATGCAATTTTTACGAGCTGAGAAAGATTTCATCAGTCCATTTTAAATACACTGATAAGAAATCATCCTTTTAGCACCTCTGATCTGCCTGATCAGAATATAAGAAAAAATCTTAAAAAAATATATTTTTAGCCAATAATAATGAAATCTAGTTTCACTTACATGAACGTCTAAACACTTATTGAAAATGTTTGTAATATCCTAAAATTTCACAAAGACAGTTTTTTATATCTTTGAGAACAAGTAAAGTCAGGTAATTTTCCTTTAATGAAATTATATAGCAATGGCAAGGAATTATGTTTGTCTCTGTCAACGCCCCACGGAGGCTGCAATATTTCATACCGATAATACTTATTTTCAAAAGATTGCCTTCAGATGTCATCTCCAATATGCGATCCCAAAAATATGATTTTTTAAACAAATATTACTGCTGAATCGATTCAAATTAATTACTTTGCAATTTTTGTTGTATATCACGAGATGCATCAAATCAAAGTAAATTAATTGGAAACCTTAAATTATTATGGTTAAATTCACGTGAATGGTGAACATTTCAGGTAAGTCTGCATTAACTGCACCGTAGCTGACATCCTAAAGCATCCTTACAATAACAATCTCATGTATCACACATGATACATAACCTATGTATCACATATGATACACGGTTTTTACCTACAAATCACATTACCGATGCTATGACAAAGTAGTCGCGTGGGAAATCCAGTCAACCGTATGCGCTACTCGGTGGTATATCCCAGGCTGGCCTCGACTGGCGCAGGAGTATCCAGCAGAGACGACTCCTATTAAGTACCATCTTCCAGAACGTTCTAGCATGAGTGGGCCCCCGCTGTCACCTTGACAGCTGTCTTTTCCACCTCCTTTGTAACCCGCGCACAGCATCTCGGGATATATCACTACGTTTATCCCTGGAATGGAGAAAAAAGATTTAGATTTAAAGAATGCATTAATCAGTAGACCCAAAATTATGTGTCTTTTTAGAGCGTTCCATCATTAATCATTGTTTAACTGTAATAGTATGGTTACATTTCGAGCTCTGTTATTGTCAAAGTAAAATGGTGCAACCCAGCCTAACAGTCACTTAAGTTGATGGTTGATATTGTTTGTAGGTTTGAATCAAATTCATTCCGATTTCGCGCTTGGCAAAGCAGGTGAAGCTGTAGATCCGATAAATCATTATCAGACTTGACTTGTAGGACATACAATCTGATACCAATGTTGTTAACTCAATATTACAAACCATGTGACAGAAGATAATAGATAAGACTCGGATTATACAGTACATTCTTCTTAACTGGTTCATATCACTAAAAAGTGCGTTACATGACTGCGTTAAAACAATATACTGACCGTTCGCCCGGTGCCACCGCTCGCAGACGCGGTTATCGAGCACCGGCACGTCGACCGCTTGTAGCGTGCGCGGGCGCAGCCGAGAGCCGGGACTTAGAGCGCCCCAGCCTGCCGCCCAGCCATACTGGCCGAGGAAGTCTGACCCTCGCTCTGGGAGGCAGATTGGAGCTGAAAGGGGGAAAATGTTTTATTAGTAGGTATTTAGTAAATATTTCAAAACTCTCAGAAGGTAGAAATTATAATTTCTAGCGTTAAGAGTCGCATCTCAAACAAAATTATAAATAACTTGGAAAAATCGAACTGCCTAAGGTGGGAATCGAACCCACGAAGTAAGTTTAAGGGTAAGCATCACAGGTAGTACTACCTAACATTGATGAAAGAAACGCTAGCCGTAACAGCATACTTTTGTAGCTCAGATGGAAGAGCAGGTCCGCCCGGTAGGTAAGCGAAAGATCATGGGTTCGATTCCCATCCTAAGCAGTTCGATTTTTTCAAGTTGTTTATTTTTAAATTAGGTTTAGTTATTTTAATTAAGTAGTTATTTATAATTCAGAAGGAAGAATCTAATACGGAGTAGTAAAGCTCCCGAGGGAGAAAAAAGTTAATCTACAATGTGGCCGTATCGTGTGATGTTATAGAGGTAGATAGATACAGCTGCCTCAAAGGAATCCGGTATCATAAGCTCATGCTTAGTAGGCATAAAACAATACCGTCCAGTCCTCAGTACCTCAGTCTTCATCTTTTGCGTTCGGCACTCTCATTGAGATTTGCATCTCAAACTAAATTATATAACTTTGAAAAATCGAATGTGGGAATCGAACCCACGAAGTAAGTTTAAGGGTAGTATCAGTAGTAGGTACTGCCCAACATTGATGAAAAAAAAGATGGTTTCGACGGGTTCATCCAGTGTCAAAGTAGCTCAGATGGAAGAGCATTCGCTCGGCAAGCAAAAGGTTCAATTCCCACCCTAAGCAGTTCGATTTTTTCATGTTATCAAGTTATTTATAATTCAGAAGGTAGGATTTGACACGAAGTAGTAAAGCTCCCGAGGAAGAACAAAAAACGTAGTTATATTAAGTATCCGTTAGGTGGGATGTTACAGATGGTAGTATCTAGTAAGTATTACGCCGCATTGCACTGCAGTCAGTCTTCTTCTTTCGTATTCGGCACTATACTCTCTTACAACCAAAACTATGTAACCAATCGCATTTCTTGTTGCCTTAGGCAGGTTTTCCCTACTTTAAGCCACAAAAGCATACAAATCTGTGGGGGCCATGGTCTGCAGATGGTCTGCAGCACGCGACCTTGCGTAGGTATTTTTTTATGTGACTGACATAAGCTCGGAAAGTGGTAGAGACATGCGAAGCTTTTAAAAATACAAAACTGAAATAACGAAAGCAATAATTCAAACTAATTGAGGATATTGATTCTTAATTACACTACAAATCAATGACTGATAAATCTTGCACATAAATCAACGATTGTACAATACGTACCTACTACATAAATCAGAAACAAAAAAATCCAATTGATTTTGAAATAGGTAGTTTGCCCTAGTTTTTTTGGGGCTGATTTTTCAATCGTCGGATAACTTTTAACTGAAGAATAAAGGCACATTGAAATAGTTTCAGTATGGGAAATATGTCAAAATTACAAGTTTATTCTTTAGTTAAAAGATAACTGACTATTCAAAAATCAGAGGTGGAATTGTGTAAAGCAATCGTAATCATTTGACAGTTCATAACGAACGATAAAGTCAGATAAACAAAGCGTTTCACAGAATAATCGTACGTTATGAATGATAACGATTGCTTTACACAATTCCACCTCAGCTCTTTATTCAATAATCAATGGCATAAAATCATCTACATAAACGTAGCAAAGACAATGATACTGACTATACCTAGACCTACCTACTAAAAAACTTTACGAATGGTTTAATAGAGAAAATCTAATATTTTTTTCTGACTTTATTAAACTATAAGTTAATGTTGATAAATTGTAACTTTCTCTATACAGATGCAATTAAATGAATGAATTACAGATTTCTAAAAATTAATTTGTGCCAATAATTTCAAAATTTATGTATATTTCGTGACACCCAAAGTAGCCAAACTTTCGCAATACGTCTAAGTTTGTATTGTCAACTTTTTGGTCACTTTGGGTATCACGAACTATTTTAAGCTTACTGTACAGGAATGTGCAACTAAGAAATTGCGTTATAATAATTTATTGTAATGTTTCTTTATTTTTTAAAACGTAGGCCTACATATCGTTAAACACCCATGTGTTTTCGACACCAAAATTGGTAAGAAATCAAAAATACTGACCTATATGAGGCATGTAATGTACATTTCTGTCCAAAGTAAGTACTGCGACGTCAAATCTGTCAGCTTGAGGAGTAAACTTGAACAGTGGATGGACCTGGAAGGAGAAAAAAATATATTATTACTTATTAAATAATGATAATTTAATGTTTATTAATTTAAAAAAAAATGCAGTTTTTGTTTTGTAAAAGAATATCTATACTTATAATAAATCTGTAGAGAGGTCAATTCTGTACATGAAATATATTTTCAAAATAACTATCAGGGGGTGATTAGTGATCGATACTGATGCCAAAAATGCAATCAGTAAAATTTTTGTCTGTCTGTCTGTCTGTCTGTCTGTCTGTCTGTCTGTATGTTCCTTATAGAAACAAAAACTACTCGACGGATTTTAACGAAACTTGGTACAATTATTCTTCATACTCCTGGGCAGGTTATAGGATACTTAGGAATTCCCACGGGAACGGGAATTAGCGGGAAAATCCTTTTGTATGAAAAATCTAAACCGCTTAAGTTAGACGCTTGAAATTTGGCATGCAGGTACCTTAGTAAACTTAAAGCTTAGTTACAACAGGATATTGCAAAATTCCCACGGGAACGGGAGTTAGCGGGAAAAAACATTTGTATGAAAAAATCTGAACCGCGTAAGATAGATGAAGGGGGGGTAAAACGAGATCCACGCGTACGAAGTCGCGGGCGGCCGCTAGTTAGTAATATTTTGTGTTACCCCTCGTACCAAGCAAATAAATACGAGTAATGCTTGTGTCACGAGTGGGCTCACCACAATCACAATAGTCGAGCGGCGGCGGGAATCGAACCCGCGTTCCTTGGATGACGAGTCGGCCAGTCCAACCTTCACCGTTCGGCTATCGTGGCTTCAAGCACCAAGCAAGGGGATCAAAAGATGATCGGTCTTAGGGAACACGTCAAACAGAATGTTAGTTTTAATTGGTATTGAACTCAGAATAAAGAAAACAACCAGTCTAACATGGAGGTGCTAATGATATCAGCATTAGTTCTATAACACATAAGATATGCCTCTAAACAATCATTTACTTAGTGAAAACTTCGTTTTCTAAACCAGTCTGTCCCATCATTAATCAGACGCCATAATGATCATCATCACAGTTCCTCATTGCTAGGATCATTATGATGAAAGTTGGGAGATTTCACAGTCGGCGGCCATGACGCTGTTATGTCATTTACATAGATAACAGTGTAAGAAACAAGTAATTCTTACTGTTTATGGTTGCGGATCGTTTTGATGGTGTCTAGGGCGCATTTTAATTTAGACTAGCTATTATAAATAAAACAACTATTGTTTTAAATAAACGGATCCATTTCTACCTCTAGTTCCCACCGGAACACCTGTGTATTAAGGATCTACAGCTTGACTGCTTAATTACATTGAAATCGAGCTTCTGGTACATTAGAGAGGGTCCGTGCTCCTGTAGTGGAGACTAAATGACCTGATGATCATCATTTCAGAGAACTTTGCTTCGTGCCAACAGAAAATAGGTAACACGTCAACTATTCTAGCTGTGTGGTTCACTTCAGGTACCGTAAAAAAGGGACCACCTCCACTCTTCTCATAGATGTCGTAAGAGCTACTAAGAGACGGATCCGCGAAGATTAGGTCTTCTCAATACATTGAGTACGGAGTGTAAGACACATCTCAATTTGCGGCCCCATTAGAGAGAATTGAGAATCTGCAGTGGAGACTAAATGACTGTCGTTAAATCATTTCATCATCATCATTTCAGGCATAGGACGTCCACTGCTGAACATATGCCTCCCCCAAAGATTTCCATAATGACCGGATGGTAGCGACCTAGCATCTAGTAACGTCCACCCACAAGGTGGACGTCCTACGCTGCACTTTCCGGTACGTGGCCTCCGCTCAAGAACCTTTCTGCCCCATCGACCGTCAGTTCTCCCATGAACATGGTATACAAAATATCAAACTACCCACCTTAATAGAGCGCACGCCGAACGTATAAGCCGGCAGCGGCTCCGCAGCCGAGTTGATGACGTAGTCGCCCAGCGTGACGCGCACGTGACGCGGTTGCGCGCGCGCAACGCAGTGCCCGGCCGTGACCACGTGACGCCGCGAGATCAGCGACCCGCCGCACCTGGAACGTGATATTTGTCACTTGAGTGGTCACACCTAGTATTTTTGGGAAGATGTAGTAGCCGTAGTTAGAACGTGATATTTGTCACACTTAGTATTTGTGCAAAACTGTCGTGTAAATAGTAGGCTTAGGCATCTAGGATGCAACCCATCACACCTGGAACGTGGTATTTGTCACTTGAGTGGTCACATCTAGTATTCAAGAGTTTTAGTTTAATGGAGTAGGTACTACTACTAGTACAGTACTTAGTAGGTACTTGGAACGTGATATTTGTCACTTGAGTGGTCACATCTAGTATTCAAGAGTTTTAGTTCATGGAGTAGGTACTACTACTAGTACAGTACTTAGTAGGTACTTGGAACTTGATATTTGTTAATTGAGTGGGCACACCTAGTATTCAAGAGTATTGTAGTTTATGTAGTACTACTAACTCGTATAGTACTTTGTTGATACTTGAAACGTGATATTTGTCACTTGAGTGGTCACACCTAGTATTTGATTTGAGCAGACCTGTTATGTAGTAACCATAGTAAGAACGTGATGTTTGTCACTTGACCTAGTATTTTTGGGAAGATATGGTAACCATAGTGGGAACGCGGTATTTGTCACCTGAGTGGTCATACCTAGTATTTTTGGGAAGAGTAGTGTAGAAAGTGGGCTTAGGCATCCAGGATGCGACCCGCCGCACTTTCGCGAAACTGTATTAGTTAGAACGTTATTTATCACTTGAGTATTTATACAGACCTGTATAAAATATTTTTATTTTATTAAAAATTTTAAATAATTAAACACTTATTTAAACCAGGGCACCTACTTAAAGAATCCACAAAATGTTTGCAATTTCGTCATTCATAATAACATTATCATTTATCACTTTTAATTGATCAAACCTAAACCTACTATTCGATTAAAAATTCCGGTAGCTTCTAGTTCTACATTAAAAATGCCTATTCCGTACATTATATCATTAATTGGTACGATTTCATAATACATCGTACCGTAACAACAATCATTATCACCAATTGGTTACATGATACTTATTATCCTTTGTTTCCTATAGATCATTATGTTTTAACTACCTTTACTATTACAACATGGAATTATTGAGAGGTTGTTTCGTGGAAAATGTACTTACTCTACACTAATATTAATAAAGAGGAAAACTTTGTTTGTTTGTTTGTTTGGTTGTAATGAATAGGCTCAAAAACTACTGGACCGTTTTTAAAAATTATTTCTCCATTCGAAAGCTACATTATCCACGAGTAACATAGGCTAAATTTTATTTCGGAAAAAAATAGGGTTCCGCAAAATATGTAGATAATGTAGTCCACGCGCGCGAAGCCGCAGGCGGAAAGCTAGTCTGTTATAAAGTAAATTGATTTGAATTCTTGGTAAGGACCATGTTGTTAAATTATAATAAACACTGGGTGGGGATTTTTTTTACCGTTCTGATATTTTTACAGGATGTTTTAACCATAAATATGAACAACTTTCACTATGGGACCAACTCTGAAATCACAAGAAAAATCTGGTTTCATAAAAAAAATCAAAAATCATAACCAGTTTAAGTAAACTATGTTAAAAACAGTATTATGTTATTAAGCATTTCTTGATTACTAGAGCCTCTTTTTGAAAAAAAAAACATTTTGTTTCTTTTTTATTTATTTATATTTTTTTATTATATTTGTTTTTATATTGAAGTAATTTAAGGAAATAGTTATATTATTATGTACTTACAATATACTTTTATTTACTTTACTTTCCTGTAAATATTACTTTTGTATGGTACCTAGTTAATTGTTAAATGTTTTTAAGTGTTTTATGTTACATTATGTTGTAACAAAGTGCATAATGACTGCGTAGTTACTTTGGTGATTAATGAATGATGATGATGATGATATAGTGATTCTATAGCGTGACAAAATCCAACGTAAGTTAATTAAATGATTAGTTTCTGACTTACATTATAAGGTTGTATATTTGTTATTTGTTTGATAACGTGATAAATATTTTTATTTTTTTTTATTCTGATTTATTATTATTTTATTTGCTTACCAAACATGACGAATTTTCTTAGTAGAATTTGAACTTTATGTCATTGACATATAATTCAAAATCTAATTAAAATTCGTTATTGACATGTTGATGTTACTCCCGAAAGTCAAATTATATTAAAACTACACTAAATGTAAAAATAAACATAAAAAAAGCATGCTGCAGTGGATATGTAATGATGCGTTTTTACAAAGCATTGAATCACATGCATAACTTACCCAGGCCGCTAGAAAAAACTGTATAACTCCAGAATTACAATAAAATATTTTAACTATTTTTATAGACTTAGGGAAGTAGCACACTTATTAACCCGGAAAGGAAAATCCATACTGCAGCGCACACTTATCCGCACCGTAACGTAAACGCCTCGCCTAGCCTTACGGTTGACAGCGCGCGAAAGGCGATACGGTGTTGATCCCTTTCCGAGTTGATAAGTCTGCTATGACCTTTACTCTCATAATGAAAAATTTGGATATTTAATGATTTGTAATAATTCTGGGAATAATGATAACAATAATGATAATAAGAAAATCTCCAATCACCATATAAATAAAAAAAAAAGAAAACAAGGAAAAACAGTAAAATTACATATATTTATATGATGGTTGGAGTGACTTAAAATGAATGAAGAGGAATGTGCGAAAAAGTTCGTGATATTGTATATTTCTTAATTTAAAGAAATGTATAAATATGTAAAATGAGACATGCGTAATAAAGTAAAATAGAATGTATCCCCTACATTTAATTTCGAATAGTTTCGTGTCAACATGCATAAAAATGCAAAAAAGACTAAATTACATTTATGAAATAATAACTTATATAATTTTATGTAAATTATACATTTATAACTTGTATACTTTTATAGTCAGAAGTATAAATAAATATGAAAAAGATCTTATAAATAATACAATAAGGAATAAAATGTTGTTTTACTATACAAATAAAATAGAGAAAATAAATATCATAATAAAAATCTTTAAACAAATAAATACTAATATTTTAAACTATTTATCATGCTATATGTATGTACTTTTACAATAATTTGAAAAATCCCAGTGTCGTTCCTTCCTGTTCCCTATTTCTATACTACGAGAGTAAACTACGAACGCCATGCTGTCTCTTTCGCACATTTACCTCTCTATCCAACACTGCTTCCATCCAATTAGCTCGAAAATGGACATTAACATGTTGCATCTGAAAATCAATGTATTATTATTATATTAGTATTATTAGTAGCACAAAATGTCAGTGTTACAGATTAACAGTAGCGGCGTAAGGGGGGGGCGGTGGGGGCGGTCCGCCCCGGGTGCCAAGCATCAGGGGGTGACAAAGTCGCGCAGATTAGTACTCACTGACGCATCTGCATGGCAAGGACGGTCGTGATGTCATGCAGGGGGGGTGCCATTTTGGGGTGCCGTAGGCTAATTTATATTATGACGGGGGGAGGGGGGGGTGCCACCCCGGGTGCCAACCTATGCTACGCCGCCACTGTACAGATATAATATTGTCTAGTATCTTTTTATTAAAATTTAAATAACGCTAAAGCTTTAATTATAAAAATATTAAAATCGTTAATGGCATTAGCACAACTATTTTATCAACAAAAAAGCACATGACCACTTCAATCATCAATCTTTTAAACTGCGATCTCCAACCCGCCTGTCAAGCGTGGTGTTATGGCAAAACCCTCCACTATAGTGGAGGAGGCGCATAGTCCAGCAGTGGACTGTAAAGGGCTGTTGATGATTGATGATTGATGACATAACCACTAAAATATGGTTCGCTTGTTGCCTCCGTCTGTACTTTGAACTAACACGATATTTCATGCAAAGCCAAAAAAAATATATGCGAAACGACTACAATTAAATTCATTTACCAATATTTCTAAATCATAGGACGAATAGAATATTTACATTTTGAAATAGAACTAAAACTTTTATGTAAAATACGTATTTCAGATATTTAGAAAACAGGCTTTATCTAAGCTTTAATAAATCACTTGAATTTTGACAAAAACATTAAAGAAATACATCACATCAGGGTTTAATAACTAGACAGTAGAATATCTGTACAGTAATGAGTGTTTTATACATTTTTAGGAGTTAATAATAACACAAAGCTTTATGGAATTATAAAGTTAAGTTTCAATTACGTAAATGCTCATAAAAATAATAATGATGTTGGTAAAGTAATGGTGGAATGTAATGACAATGATTTGTGTATAAGTGCATGATTATATACAAATTATACAGTAGTTTTTGTTCTAAACGATTTACAAATGATAATGTCAGTGAATGATATTTACAAATGATAATAAGTAGCGTTATGCATGAATTAGTGATTAATACAATTAAATGTAACAAAATACACAAAGAAGCGTGTTAATTTAACAATAAATGTAACAGAAGTTGTTGAATAACAAATTGTGTAAATACAAAGAAATTAATTAAATCTGATAGTTAATTAATTCATAGCAAAGAATTGTATGTAACATTTTAAAGCAAAAAAGTAATAATATTACATGCATAACAGATTTTTCTATCAAATGTTTGAATTCGTTGTTGTTATTGGTGAACCTAATGTTTTGAATAATACATGAATATTCATTTCTTAATCGACCTAGAAATAAATGCAAGTTATGAATTTTTAATAATTACTCGAAATATACGAAAACTATCGCAATTTAATACGAATAAATATCCTATTTCTCTCTCTACTTCATTAATATTGACAGAGATAAATATAAATGTATAAACATGTATAAAACATAATACAAGTTGATACCTACTTCAAATTGTTTTATGGGAAGAAGATTTTAAGCTACTACGAGTGTTACTATTATGAATCAACTACTTTTAAAGAAATGTAAGCGTTTTGACACTACATGGCACAATTTCAATTGAATAGTGATGACAACTGTATGAAAAAAAGGTACATAATTTTTACCTTTTTAATGATGTGTAAAAATTATGATTCTACATAAATTGTAGTATGGGAATCTCTCTTTTTAATACTGTACTTTTGGCTGTTCTTTATTAGGACATAATGATTACGCCCGTATTCACAAACATTACTATGAGGTCTCACAGTGCGCATGGACGCATAGAGCACACACGAACCAATCACAAAGCTCTATTCAACGCTGAGCGCTCGATTTGCTGCTTTACTTAAGCAAGCATCGTTTATGAATACTGGCGTTAGTATAGTAAACACAGACATCTTTTGCTTATAATAAAAATAAAGAGATCTTAGCTTTTTTCATTAATACTAAATTTTATCATCTCTATTCAAAAATTACATGTGCCATACTAATTTTGGTGGTGGCAAGCTAATCTGTATACATAACTAATACACAAAGTTGTATACAACCTTGACGAGCCTATCCGGATGTAGGCTTGCCAGGGGAACGTGCCGAAGCCTGCGTCGTCACCGCCTACGATCCTGCGTTGGGCGGTTTGCTTGCCCACGGCTATACCACAGCCTGAAACAAAAGAAATATGGAGTTAGAATGGTTTTTTTGTGTTTTTCTTAGCTAGTGAATACAAGTGTAAATTCTTATAGTTAAGGCTGGGTTGCACCATCTTACTTTAACTTTGACAAACGTCAAAAATCTGTCAAACTCCATACAAAAACACCGGTTATCGTCATAGTTACGGTCAAAGTTAGGTGGTGCAACCTTTTAGTTAGGATGGTTAGTAACATAGCAATAAATTTTTTTCAACTATGGTTTCAAAAGGTTTGTTGGACAATGCACATAATATTATGTACAATTATAAATAGTTAGTGTCAGCTGATTTATTTAAGTAAGTAAGTAAATTTAAGTAAACAGTATTTATTTGTCAACAAAGGGTTTACAGTCTGTTCTAGGGGCTACTGCACTAAGCTGTGCTTATGTCAATTTGGATCAATTCTGTAAGTTAGTCCCCGTTTCTTTTAAGTTTCAGAAAAGGTGTAGTGCTTTGCTGACAACTCTCATGGATTTTTTTATATTCATTTAGAATATAATGTAATGAAAAAACTCAGATATGTGTAGTTTACTGAATTCGCTTCGCTAACTACTGTGCTAACGGTATGTCGTGTCCATTAACCATTCAGCCCTTCTTCAGAATCAAATTCAGGCCATGTCAAGATTTATTTCTCTCAAACCACTGGACCATAGATTAATTTCCGGTAGCAAAAGCTAATAATATATTTTATAATATATGGAGGTTTCATATTTAGGTCGAGCCGCTTGACCGTACTCAGTGAATAAAATACAATATACATATTTTATTGACGTAGGTATATCACGCACTTCGCGTTGCAATTACCATATTTCAAATACAATAACAAAACATATTTAATTTTATTTAAATTATTCCTTGGGTAATAAGTTTCTTAAATACATAAAAATATACGCATAAAGAATTAGATCTAGGGCCAGCGCGTTGTTGAACTGTAAAGGCTGATTTACACGTGTTAAGTAGATAAGTAGGTAACTAATGCCCGTTTTCACCATCAATCCCTAATTTTTAAGTGACCCCTATGGTAACAAATAATATGAATTTTGTTTTCATAGGGGTGACTTAAAAATTAGTGATTGATGGTGAAAACGGGCATAAATTACTTAATTTTAAGTGATTAATTGAGTGTAAACACACAATTTAGTAGTAAGTTGCAAGTTAAAATTTAGTTGTCAACTAAATTTTAAGTTTCAAGTACTGTTTACATGCAATTTACCTAACAACTTAATACGTGTAAATCAGCCTTTATGGATAAATAGAGCTGTCAATTTGACATTGACAGTTGTTGTAAAGAAATAAGTACAGGATGTCTGTTTTAAGTATGGATCAAACAAAAAGGAATAATTGCTCAAATGCAACAATTTTTCAAAAGAGAAGGAAGTTCAAATCTTAAACAAATACTTTTCCATACAAACTATCATCTCATCACTAATCAGTCAATTAGTATAGGATGGTAATTTCCTTATTTTTTTTTAATTTTGTATATTGTTTCTGTAGGAAAATTGTTGCATTTGAGCAGTATAATCAATGATTTTTCTTTGATCCATACTTAAAAAGAACTCGCGAAGCAATTTTAGGATCAGTAACCAGTTTTTCAATATCTTGTATAGTTTAGAAATAATCGAGTGAGATCACTTATCGTTTCCAACCTGTATAGTTTAACAGCAGTAGTTACCAAGTGTAGAAAAGTGCATTTCCTTGACCCAACTAGAAGTCTTAGACATGATGCCTTTCTACATTCTATAACGCTACACTTGCGCTAGCAAGAAACGCTTGTCACAGCTCATTTTAAACCGACTACGCGGAGCATAAAAAACAACGAAAAGTTTTTGACGTTTACGAATTCGCACATTGAATTACTGAAATGGAGGTTGTCTTCAGGACTGTGGAGTGGAGTGTAGGTTAAGTTAGGCTAGTCCTGGATACTTAATTGGAATTGAGTTAATTAAGTTTGTTAAGTGGAGTGCAAATGGCCTGATGATGATGATTAAATGGACGCAAATTAGAGATTATTATTATTGATAACGTAATAAAAGTGATTTATATTATACATAGTCTCAATACATAACTTTGCTTTGTAAATACATAACAATATTTACCTTCAAAAGTATATTTAGTGTCCGAATCAGCCCGTTCAGTTTTCTTATTAATTTTACTCTTTTTAGATTTAATCTTCTTTTTACTGCTAACTTCCGCTATTAAAAGCATTATTAAAACGCATAGAAGAACTGTGTACTTCATTTTTAAATCCATTAACTCTTTGAAATCCGTATTTTATGTAATTTGAGTCTTCATTTGTTTTTCAATTTTACTTTAGTTGAAAACAATTAACTGTTACTCAATTCTGATCTTCATTTGTTTCCTTTCTTTATAGTCGTGTGTTTTCAGCCAGTTTGCAAATATGGTCACAATTCTGAAGTTTTTAGCTGACTTTAAAAAGGAGAAGATTCTCAATTCGTTCGGTATTTTTTTCTAGGTATTTTCAAAGATTACACTGAGATTTCTGGTCCAATTTACGCGATTTTTTTTGACCGATGCGGAATAGTTGTTAAGCTTTATTCAGTCAAGAATTTTACTGATTCAAATCATCATTATTTCAAGAAGTTCGCACTGTTTTGAACTGACTTCAACAAAAGGATTAGGTTTTCAATTCGGTTGTTTTTTTTTTTTATTTTAGAAGAATCAGGCTTTAGTAAATGCCTAAAAATATCACAGAACCACTTTAAACACACTGTCACGTCCACCTCACTTTAACCATAGTTACAAACTGGCACTTAGTTCGCGTGAGTTTACATAACGTTGAAGTAATGCTTCCTGAAAGGAAACCAGCGTAAGGCTGGCTGAGCACTTGATGGGGAGTTTTTATGAAGTCTCATTTACATCGATGTTAATAAAGTAGGTGTATGTTGCACAATTGCGAAAAAAAATAGGTTAGGCAAGATAAAAGACGCATTTATTTGAAAGTGGTCGAATAGTGGCAAAAATTAGAGAAGTTTGGTGGTGTCTGAGTTTTAAAAAATCTGTAAGGTTGGGTAAGGTTGAAGTTCATATTTGAAATGGTCGAATAGTGGCAAGTAAGAATGGTTTGATGGTGTCTGAGTTTTTTATGGTGCTTTCTCAGCACTTGCCAAATGCTTGTTTCGAAGCGTGGTAAGGGAAAAAAATTGATGAGGCATGACAGGCTCCTTATTATAATAAGCAATTATCAATTTCATTTACAATTTTTAATTTAATTGGTCTAGACAAATAAAACCATCTTTGATTTTGATTTTAAGGATAATTATTGAAAGATGCATTTTGAAAGTGGTAAAAAACTTAAACGTTAAAAATATTTCAAGTTTTTTGTTAGTAATTGTTTCGTAATAGTAGTGACGTATAAGTGCCCTAGAAAGGGCCTATGTACTAAACAGATTATGTGAATTTGACGTATTTTTTGCTACGTTTGTGGCCAGCCTAACTGACACCAAACTCGATTAAATCGCACGTTACGCACTCCTGACCCGCGCATAAAACTGCATGAGCCACTTTCCGTTGCTACATAATATTGACTTATCATCTTCCTAAAAAGGCAGCTTATGTTATGACTGGCTCGTTTACTAAACGAGTTTAATTGGGGTTTCCTTAAACGGTCACCAGTTGGCGCCACTGGCGAGAAAGGTACATACTGTCACTTGCTTGTGGCTGTAGACAATAAGACAGTAGCGCCATTAGACCCAATACACTGAACTGTCCCACCAAACTCATTAATAGGGGGACGCCACCGTCAATACCGGATCGCTGGTTTTTGTCATGTTGAAAACTATATAACTACAGGGTGGAATTTTGTAATGCCACATGGAGGGAAAGTACTCTTAGTACTGTAGATAGAGAATTTTACTCAAAGAAAACATTCCTTTATTTTTGAAAAGAAATAGAACTGCATTCAAATATTTTCAAAAATTTGCTTGCCATACCCAGGAATCGAGCCAACTTTCATTTGCTATAAATTACACCCTGTATTTTTATTGCAACGATCTTTAGGTATATCCGAAACTTTTAAATCGGTTTCGGTTACGGTCACGGATATTTTTTTATTTCGGATATCCGATAGTTTCGGTTACGGTTACGGATATCCATAACATCCCTGGTATCCACTGTAGATGTTATGGCGTAGGCATCCGCTAAGAAAGGATTTTACGAAACTACACCCCTAGATCTACGCGTACGAAGTCGCAGGCGGTCGCTAGTTGTAACTAATTTTAAAATTACAAAACGAAATTTAAGTTACATTATTGATTAAAATCAATATAAATTTTATAATTATGATTATTTATAAAATATACGAGTACCTACAGCCGATTATGAAATGCCTTTGCTGAAGCGTGAAATCTAAACCAATAAATACCTATTACAAACACGAACTTTAAATCTGCCATTTATTTACTTCATGAGGATGTTATAATTATGTAATTTGCTTAAATTTTTTAATTATTAATAAATAAAACGTTGAATAAAGAATAAGATCATCGAACTTAACCGTTTAGGCACGCAAAAAGTGATTTAAACAGACAGAAATACACACACTAATATTGTTAATGTAGATAAATGTTATTTCTTTAATGCCGTTAGTTAAAATAATAATAATAACTTAGCAATATCCTTTAAAAATAACTCGGAATTGAATAAACATACTCATGCATATAAAAGACATCAACGCGTTAGAACCACTATGCATGGAACATTTAATTTTTGTTACAGTGATTAGAAAATTCGACTATTTTTCGTAATCGTGGCTTCGATTCCAATACAGGACACAATAAAAATACTATTCCCACCTCTCATTCACACAGCTGCAACTCCTGTGTAGATCTACAGCTTGACCGCCAATAAAAACCCAACCAGTGAAGGCCAAGTTTGTCCCGGGGGAAAGTTAAACTGTCATTGGACCCACAACGAAATTAATCAGAAGAACATAGGAAGAGGGCATAATAAGTTAAATGGTAATAAATAAAATAAATAAATTATTCTTTATTTCAGACAATTTTAAAAGTCCATATTAAACGGGTTCAAAAATAAACATATACACAAACAATAACAAATTAAAAAAAACTTGTACCCTGTGCAGAGACGGTAATGTGTTAATTATTTACAATTTATTTATCCAGGAACCTAATAAACTTTAAAACTTAAAAACTTTTATTGTACTAAGTGATAGAATAACCATTTTCCATGAGAAAAATTCTAAAGAAACCGTCTAGACACAAAGCAGTAATAAACCATATTGCATTTCATTACCAACGACAAAGCGGCAGGAAATCGTGTCGTGACCGCAGCCGCAAAAGAAAGTTCATGTCAACGATATCGGGTATTGTTCGCTGGTAAAATATACGAGTGTGTTTCCGCAAAGATTAACATTTTATTTAATTAATATAAATACATTAAACTAAACTTTTTTTTTATCCACAACGAGGAAGCTCTTGGCCTGTATCTCACCTGATGGTTAGTGACGATCAGGCCGAAGGTGGAAGCGAGCTTCACCCGGAATGCTGTTAACAATGTTGTTATGGCGACAGACTTAGGTAAGATGGTGGTAGCTAGCCAGGCGGACTTAGAACAAGCCCTACCATCAACCAAACCGAACAGAAAAATCTGCTCCCACTGGGAATCGTGTTCCCACTTTCGAATCGTGTTCCCTCATGTTCCCAATCCCACGTGCAACCGGTACTGAAACGTGGTCGCTTACTATGGGCCTCATAAGAAGGCTCAAGGTCACCCAAAGGGCACTAGAGCGAGCTATGCTCGGAGTTTCCCTGCGTAATTGAATCAGAAATGAGGATCCGAGAAGCGTTTTCCGGTACATGCCTTCACTCCAGAACCTTGCTGCCCCATCGGCCGTCAGTTCTGCGTACTATGTGCCCTGCCCATTGCCACTTCAGCTTGCTAATCCGTCGGGCTATGTCAACGACTTTAGTTCAGTCATTGGTGTCATTCTATAGAATTTAAATTACACCCTCATTCGTTCGTTCGTTTCAGCCAAAAGACGTCCACTGCTGGACATAAGCCTCCCCCAAGGATTTCCACAAAGACCGGTCCTGCGCCGCTCGCATCCAGGCGCCTCCCGCAACCTTCACCAGATCGTCGGTCCACCTAGTGGGAGGCCTGCCCACGCTACGTCTTCCGACTCGTGATCGCCACTCAAGAACTTTCCTGCCAGAATTTAAATTACACCCTCATGTCAATCAAAAATTGACAATTGACAATACCGAAAACCTTCATTTCGGGGTCACACATTGTCAATCATAGGAAGTTACATAAGCCACTAACTTTATTTATTACAGTGTTCACATCGCAATAGGACGCAAGGCTTATCATTTCATGCGTTGTAAGCTCGGATGGCGGACGTTATGTCGCCATGTGAATGGTTGAAGGACTGTTTATTACTAAGATTAGTCGCTGAAATATTGCCTTGGATTTTGGAGTACGTCTATACTTAATATCTAATTCGGTAAGGTAATAAACCTTGTACCCTCCTATGTTCTTCTGATTAATTTCGTTGCGGGTCCAATGACAGTTAACTTTCCCCCGGGACAAACTTGACTTTCACTGGTTGGGTTTTTATCGGCGGTTAAGCTATAGATCCTGGCTACACAGGAGTGGCAGCGGTGGGAACAAGAGGTGGGAATAGTTATACATGAAAAGGGGCATAGACTACGTTTTGAAACGTAAATAAAATGAATGAATTTTCATTAAAATGCTTTTAACCGTGTCTTACTATTTTAGTTGAAATGGAACGCGAAAGTTTAAAATCTTAGGTCTTCTGGTAGGGCCCAAAAGATAAGGAGACATGTAAAGTGCCCCATAAGGGCTACCTTTTCTTTTTTTATTATTTTCTATTGACGTTCATAAGTGCCACTTGTGGTCTAAACTGAATAAATAATTTTGATTTTGATTTTATAAAATGGTTTTGTTTCTATGATGAGCTTTTAGAATATGCCGTTATCAAAACCTACTGGCAACATGATGTGGTGGTTTGCATACTGGACTACAAATATCTGTTTAGATTTTAGGCAAATGTGATGTACAAGAGTATTTGTACCTCTCAACTCAAGACTTGTTGTCTCTACTCAAGATTGTGAAGATGCAACTTCGAAAATGCACTTACGTTTGGAATGCACCGAGTAATTTAAAGAACAAAACAACCGGAGGTTCTTAAATTTCGTTGTTACCGTTTTATGTATATTGTATACATAATCGTTTCTCCGGAGCGTGGATGACACACGCCAAAATAATCCTGGTGAAAGTTGGCGATTGCGTTACGTAAGACTCCTGCATTGGACGATTATCGAAGGATCAACGGAGTGTTTAAGAAGCTTGTCGTGTTATTTTATATGCAAGGATTCCGATTTGACACATAACGAAATACATAATCACTAATTGGAATGTTAGAAGTAAAAAATTATGCCGTTTCAGACTTCAGGCTGCGCAATGTAAGCCCAATAGAAATCGATACTAAATAGGCTAAAATGGCAAAGTATGATGAAGAAAATAAGATATAGTTTACCATGTATCTTCTGAGATACATGCAAATAAATGGATACTCAATCTCAATTTATTTGCATGTTAATTAATAATAATTATTAATATTAATATTAATTAATATCCTTAGACATTTTACACTGCGCTTCTAGTCCCAAACTAAGCAAAGCTTGTACTATGGGTACTAGACAACGGATATAAACATACTTAAATACTTTTTTTTTTTTGTAAATACAGGTGAGACACAGGCCAAGAGCTTCCTCGTTGTGGAAAAAAAAAAAAAAAAAAAAGAAAAAATACATACTTATCATACATAGAAAACATCCAATCCAATACAAACAAATATGTTCATGCACACAAATGTTTGTACTGTGCGGGAATCGAACCCGCTACCTCCGGAATAGTAGTCCGTTTCGAACCACTACACCAAACGGCCGACGGTGTAGTGGTTCGAAACGGACGAATGTAAATCCTTATTTGCAACTTCAAAAACATGTGCTTGCTGCGCACCTCGTGACAATTTCACCAACTAATAATTATGAAAGTGAATTACTACTTTATACTTTAAATAATGTAGTAGTACCTACACGTGATGTGATTACGCAAAAACTACTGGATGAATTAATGAAACTTCACTACGACATAGCATCAGAATAGCAAAGGCTACAATTAATCATACTCATTTTTTTCCCAAATCTGTAATCTAAAGATGCGGGCAGAAGCTAGGGACAAAAATTTCCCTCCCCATACACAATCTTGGCAATCCTCCACAATGTCGACAGACCACCATCGATTTCCATGCGAGCTGAATATTCGATTACAAATAGGTACAATCTTAACACCAACTCACTCATACAAATTCATGAAATTACATAACAAGGAAGTGAGAGAAAGAATTCTAATTGACCTGAAGTAGGTCGAGCATGAATTATGCATTTGTAACGTTTCCATGTCCTTGAATTTTAGTAATATTTTCAAGGACACTATTCAAATATTTGTTTTATTTAGAGCATTTAGGTATTAAATGCTTAATTCAGTGTAATTAAACAAAATAAGTATAAGTGATCTGCTTAATTTCATTATCATCATCATTATAGAAATCTCTGCAGACAATATATCTAATTAGTTCATTTATCCTATAGCTAGGTCGTTCGTTTCAGCCAAATGACGTCAAAGGCCTCTCCCCCAAGGATTTCCACAATGAACGGTCCTGCGCTGCACGCATCCAGGCTCCTCCCGCGACCTTTACCAGATCGTCGGTCCACCTTGTAGGAGGCCTGCCCTAGTCTTTCAGCCCGTGGTCGTCACTCAAGACCTAAACTTGGTCGACCTTCAAAAAATCAGTATCCAAATTTTCAGGATCGACTCAGAATCAGTAACTTAATTGATTTACGTAAAGAAAACAAAACTTTTTTCTCCATATTTATTTATTTTCATCCGCTGCGCGCGGTTTCCAAATTGACTCACGTGGAATATTTGCTTCGTTCATGGAAAAATACGTACACACAGTTAACTGCAAAGCTTAATAGACATAATGGTGAGCGAAAATAAGCAATAACCTTTAAAACTTAAGATATGGGCACCCGCGGATTAGACTTTCAATATTTTTTTTGCGAAAAATACCACAGTTAAAAACAATTACGATAAAGTTGTATTGTCAAATTGTTCTAACGAGCTTATTAAAATTTGGATACTGATAACAAAGTCACCCTGTATACGAGTAAATTCGCGTTATCTTAAAGAAAACTTAGGGACGTGAACCTTGGTAAAGCATTCAAGTCTTTCAATGGAAATTTTGTTATAATCTATTTAAACAAGTACAGGTAATCCTTAATTTAATAAAGAATCCCACCACTTCTCCTTTGTCACTCTTTAGACAGGTCGCTCATTCATAAATGGTAAATGAAAATGTCTTCTATCACCAAACCAGGTCATGCGTTCCAAATTTAGTACAAATAAACTGCGTAATCTATGAATTCCTATCGATGCCCATCACAATGCTTAACTAACTTGACACAGTAAATAGTGTTTGTCTACGTGAGACAACTTCAAATTATACGCATAATGCCACTGGACACACGGGTGTAGTGTCGTTAAGTCATCAAAATGTCGACAAATCTACGATAAATTTATTTATCGATAGAAACTTGGAGTGCAAGTGTGGTTTTGTTCCCCAGTCGACGAGGCACATGATGTCGTGCCCTGCGTGTCCAAACAACTGCACGCAGGAAGATTTAATGAAGGCTACCGACAACGCCTCTCTTGTGGCGGAGTTTTGAGCCACTGTGTAGGTTTGTTGTCGACACGACAAGAAGACGATAGAAATATATGATTAATCGAAGTACCCTTATAATAAAATAATGGACATGTACAATGATTTCCAGATTGGCCGATTAGTCATACAATAAAGAATAATACTAATATACAGATTACAATATTGTCAAGCAGCAAATTACAATCTCTTAGTATATAAAGAATTTATTATTTCTTCTAACTACTTTACAAAGAAGAGATAAAATGAAATAAAATATAAACTAGTAGATGATTTAATATTGAACTCCAGACAAAATTGTCGATCACAGAATTTGCAATAACAGATAATCTCAACGGATCTGAAATAGCAACCACTTCTTCAACAATAAAGACAATTTATTTCTTAACAAAAACAAAAAAACGAAAACAATACAATTGACAAACCCATAACAATAAAACTTATCGAAACACAATGATCGAGTTAGACATCACTACGTATTATGTCATAGAGAAAGTGCAGAACCTACTTCGGTCTGACCAACATATGAAAAATAGGCTTCTGACATAACAAAAGACGACCGGTTATGTCAATTATGAATTTTACACACTTCTGGGTTGTGTTGACCGGAACGGAAGAAATGAGAAGGTCAATTGAGTTGGCCAATTGTTTGCGGAAGAACGACTGGGGTTTGTAGTTATGTGTTTGAATGTACCACTGACATGGTTAGCTGCTTGTGTATTTAGCACAATCTTTACTTTAATTACGAATGTCAAAACTGACACTAATTGGGAAGTTTACTTTAACTTCGAACTCCTATGTTCTTCTGTGTGCTTACCATGAGTTTACGTTAGGTGAGCTCGCTAGCGAATACGTCAAAAAATTGTATGAAGATTTTATTTCTTGAAAGTAGCCGCTAGGGGTGCTGCACAATATGTCACACATTTAAATGTCATTTTTTTACGCAGTCGCTAGCGAGCACACCTAACGTAAACTCATGGTAAGCACACTGATTCAATTCGTTACGAGTCCAATGACAGTTTAACTTTCCCCCAGGGACAAACTTGACCTTCAATGGTTGGGTTATTGGCGGTCAAGCTGTAGATCCTGGCTACACAGGAGTTGCAGCGGTGGGAACGAGAGATGGGAAAAGTCCCCTTTTGACGTGAGTGAGACCTGCCTATTTTAGGCTACCTTTTTATTAATTCATTCAGATTTTTTAGTCGGTCACCCATCCAAAACATGCCACCCGCAACGTTGCTTAACATCATTAGAACGACGAAGCGACAATGGTTAGTATGCTTACACACAACTTGGCGTGTTGAGCCTTTCGCAAACTGACTTTACGTCAGTAGGGATGTTGCACACTTGCAAGCTTGCGTTTGTGTGAATTTGTACAGTCGACATCACATCAGGCTGTACATTTTTGTTGCGAAATGTCGCCATCTATATTTATACAGGGTGTGCCAGAATGGGTGAATCAAACTGCTAAGGGAGGTAGCTCTACTAATGTACTATCCCTAAAAAATATGAAAAAAAATTATGAGTTCGGATTTTTTTTTAAACAAAGTGCTCTAAACGAAAATCTAGTCATTATTTTCAAAAGTTTGTTTACAGTTAAACGAAGCGATCATGTGAATACAGTTAAACGAAGCGATCATGATCAATTAATATTAGTAAGAAAAAAGTATAAATAAACTCAAAACGCAGCAATTATAGCCAGATACTTAGGCAAAGCTGATTTATTTTCACTTTTTCAAAAAAAAATTTTTTGTTTCCTTATTGCGCTTTATTTTTTTTTTCATATTTTTTAGGGAGAATACATTAGTAGAGAATAGGGATAATACATTAAAGATAATACATTAGTACCCTAGCAGTTTGATTCACCCATTCTGGGACACCCTGTATAAGTGAAATTGACTGACTGACTCACTCACTCATCACGAAATCTCAGAAACTGCAAGTGCTAGGAGTCTCAAATTTTACATGGAGGTTCCTTTTATAACGTAGGTGCTCAATAAGAACGGATTTTATGAAACTCCATCCCTAAGGGGGTAAAACGGGATCCACGCGTCCGAAGTCGCGGGCTGCCGCTAGTTACAAATTATTTTCACAATAAATTAGTAAATTGTGAATTTGAATACGTATAAAGCCGGAGGTAGATTCAACTCTTCAAGGCGAGAGTGAATAGGTACTTACAGGGCAGATATGTACCATCCTAGACTGCATCCCACTTAACATCAGGTGCGATTGTGGTCAAATACCTGCCTTGTCATGCATAAAAAAAATTGTTTGTTGGAAAAAGGAAAAAATCTGCTACACTAAAAACGGCAAACTAAAAATTGATTGATTTAATTTGCAAAAACTTTACGGCACCCTATTAAAAATACTGGTTATTCTAAGTACAATAGTTAAAGACAAGATGTCAGTCACTGACAGAATTTAGAAAACATCCAATCAGTTTTAGAATTCAATTAAAATAGCATCTCTACGAGAATATTTCGCAACGAAAGAACATCGTACGTTAGAACAATAGAATAAGAAGAAAGTGGATCTGATTATTTCGGTATTGTAGACTCCATTGAAATAATATGTTAGGTACAATGGTCTATTATATTTTTTATAAGATGATACCAATAAAGCTGAAATTTAATAGAGATTAAACAATATCCGTTTCATCCTAAATCTTACTGTTGACCTACGTGTCTAACGTCCGTATTCACAAACGATGCTTGCTTAAGTGAAGCAGCAAATCGAACGCACAGCGTTGAATAGAGCTCTGTGATTGGTGCATGTGTCACCCTGTGCGTCCAAGTGCACTGTAAGACCCCATAGTAATGTTTGTGAATACGCGTTATTTACATTCCCATGTGGGTATCTTAATGTCCTTCAATCTGAAAACATTATTCGAAATTGCTACAATTTCGAACTTTCTTTTCAAATAAAACGTTTTTCGACAAAATTCAAGAGGAGGCGTGTGTTTTGGACTGAACAAAAACGAAAGTACCGTCTCAAATTGACGTCATACCCAAATATAGTGTCACAGTTACATTACTGTCTATCTCCTTCCCACGTTCCAACTAAATAAGGATACAAGAAAGTTTGTCTGTTATATTGGAAAAATCATTTAAGTTAAAGTTAAGCCTAATTACCTACTAAAATCGAAAAAAAATCAAGCACAATGCAGTATTAAAATACAAAATAAAAACTCCAGGTGAAGCTCTCTTCCACCTTCGGCTTAATCATCACTTTCCACCAGGTGAGATGCAAGCAAAGAGCTTTTTTGTTGTGGATTAAAAAAAAGCACTAAACACTTTTTTTGCTCTATGATATTAAATGTGGACCACTCGCTGATAAAAGTAAATAAGCAAGGTCGGAAGACTTAGTGTGGGCAAGCCCCCCACTAGGTGGGCCGATGATCTGGTGAAGGTCACGGGAAGTACCTGATTGCGGGCAGCGGCACTGCTGAACATAGGCCTCTCCAATGATTTCCACATCGCCCGGTTGGTAGCGGCCTGCATCCAGCGCCTTCCTTTATGAGGTCGTCGAAACTCACTTTATCATAGACAAAAGTCACCATAATATGACTCACCTTACTGGGACTTTATTATACAAAACGGGACTATTTCCACCTCTCGTTCCCACCACTGCAACTCCTGTGTACCGCCACAAAAACCCAACCCTTGAAGGTAAAGTTTGTCCCGGGGGAAAGTTAAACTGTCATTGGATCCGCAACGAAATTAATCAGAAGAACGTAGGATTAGTTCGAAATAAAGGTTCGACTTCCCTCCATTGCAAAGCAGAGCTTTTATTATACAAAAGTCACCATAATATGATGGGTATTACGAAAACATGACACATTAAACTTTTACCTTCGTTTGAAAAATCGCTTAAGAATACTGCCCTTGATTACGTTTCATATAGACGCACCGGAAGCAGTGGTCGAGTGCACACTAACTTTGAGCGGGTGGGACGAGGCATAAGCGGAGGCGGGGGCGGGAGCGGATTGCCCGCCTGAAAGTAAATAGGACAGACGAAAATATCTTAGCTAGAACTCCATACTATTATAAATGCGTAAATATTCGTGTAATGACACCTACTCACGCTTAAACCACTGAATTAAATTAAATGAAAGATGAACAGTAGGTTGTTTGAGACTGAGGGATAGTTTAATCCCGTTCTTTTAAAGGGACACTCGCGCGATTAAGTCTTCAAGTAACAGTTTTATTTATTTGATATCCCTTTCTGCCTTTTGCTCTGACACACACATTACATACACTAAAGTGGCTCAAGAGGTCTGCAAAATGGACACAATTAAACAAATGTCCTAGGATTTGAATTTTGTTTGAGTAAAAAAGGCATTTGTAAACGGGACCATCAAATATGATTTTACAACTTAGAGGTTTAAGAAATCGTTTTTGTGTAATTTTTAGCACGTAATGTCACTGTTCTTAAATAAATTATCAAAATTAAATCAACCCCGCGACCGCTCATGCCTCGTAACACGCACCCCAGTAATCGCGCTCGGCGACGCGTGTATTCCGCGGTCCTTTCACTTTGTTTACATACATTCTTACGACGAATCCAAGAACGTATTGAACCGAAAACGACACTTAAATTGAGGAGAAATCTGAGAAAATCACACTAATACCTTTTGTTGGTTTTGAGAGTATTTTTATGGTGACGCGGAGGATGGTTGTGATTTTGGCTTTTAGGCTCGTATTGTATTTCACAACACAGTTTATGGTTCGTATTTTTTAAATAATACTTAATTAACTAATATTCGATTCCAACTCAAATGTAGCATCAAGTCCTTTTATGGTGACGCAGAGGATGGTTGTGATTTGGCTTTTAGACTCATATGGTAGGTAACGTATTTTTGGACAGGTTCGATTCCCACTCAAATATAGAATCAAGTTTGCGATAAAAGCTCTATTCCCTTGCTTTCATACTCTTCTAAATAATTAATAAGTGCAAAAATAAAAAAGTTTACTAAACTGAAATATAAAAGAAGATAAGTACCTACTTAAAGCTTACTAAATTAGTAAGAAAAGAGTCAGCTTGTGATTGATGTTATATTCGTTGTTTTTATTTATTATTTGGCAACAAGAGCAGAATGGATAAATATTAAAAAAACATCTCTATCTACTTTACTACTACAACTCTCGTGATCTCTCTCTATTATGGATTCAAAATTTACCTTTCCAATTTTCTATTTTCTTTGACAGTTCAGAAAAATAGAAAATAATTATAAATTAATTTATAAATTCAATCGAACTGATAGCTTTTTCAAGCTTTCCGAAGCACGGGAATCATTTATTTGAAATTTACAGTCATGAATTTTCTCTTTTTGTACCATTCAGGAATTGAATTGACCTTGAAAGACTTCAACTCTTTAAATCAGAACATGGCAATGCTGGAGGGATATAGGTAGTTTTGTCCTCAGTCGACGAAGCACATGATGTCGTGCCCTGCGTGCCCAAACAACTGCACGCAGGAAGATTTAATGAAGGCTACTGACAACGCCACTCTTGTGGCGGAGTTTTCGGCTGACACTGTGTAGGTTAAAGTTTGTTGTCGACACGGCAAGAAGAAGAAATGATTTTGTAGCCCACAAATTATGTACCAGTTACCTTTTAAAATGAGGTGATTCAAGGCTTCTCTTAGCTAATTAAGAGCCTAAAAGACTCATTAAGTAAATATGGACAATCCTATTTCATACATAATATTACCAAATATGAAGTCCGGCTCCGGTCTTTGTAACCCAGATAGATAGGCTTTAGCAATACATGAGTCATAGTAGAGTCCAATAGTAATATACCAGGAAAATCCATTGCCAAAAACTTTTGTAATAGTTGGCTTAAGATCCCAATTCTTCAAAGGTGGTGTGGTAACCTCATATAGACAAGAGAACATCAAGCCAAGCACTATGGTATCTTAAGAAGTTCAAATAAGTACTATTTTTCAACAACAAGTTTAGTCTGACGGACACTATACTTTAGTGAAGCAAACTATGGGTTTTCCATATTAGCTTTTGATCAGCTGTTATAATAAAACCATGACCTAAATTCAATTCGCAGTTTAAAAGATTGATGTTTTTCAGAGAGCGCTGCTGCCCGTTCTCTGTTTGATGTGTAGGAGGCTCATAGTCCAGCAATGGACTGTAAAGGGCTGTTGATGATGATGATGATGAAATTCAATTCTCGTTTTATACTTTAATTTGTTTATTATATGCATTGAAGGGAAGCGCTGGACGCAGGCCGCTACCAATCGATCAACATGGAAAGCATTGGGGGAGGCCTATGTTCAGCAGTTGGACGTCCTATGGCTGAAATGATGATGATGATGATGCATTGAAATTAAAATATGTCCAAGTTATTAGTATTTTCTTGTAGGAATCTTAAGCAATTAGGTATCTAATACGGATTTTTTCTTAATTGAACTAAAACTTTGTCTTTGAAATCAAATAAAATACGTTTATTGCAACTGTATAAAAATACTGACAGTGGTCTTAAATCTAGACTACCTAGTTACAATTTTTCTCAACAAAACAGCACAAAACGCAGATCCAAAAATCATTAGGTTGACTTATAAAGGTAGCAGGAAGGCGCTGGATGCAGGCCGCTACCAACCGGGCGATGTGGAAATCATTGGGGGAGGCCTATGTTCAGCAGTGGACGTCCTGTGGCTGAAATGATGATGATTGTTGACTATGTTGACTCAAGAAATGCTGTATTACCACACTGAGTTACCCGAATCTATGTCAGCGCATTCGAAAACGCTAAATCATTCAAGTTTGGTGTTGGATGAGTCATTAATAGATTTGAGAGGGCCATAAAATAATCGTTTTTGGTTGCATACGTAACGGTTGCGTTTGACAGAAGATGCTTCCGTAAAAACAGAATGGTACAGTCAATAGCACATCAGACCACATAAAGATTTATTATGCAGTTTTGTTTCTAAAAAAGCTCCTGTTATAACTTTTTTTTTGTATCTTCGGCACTTTTGCTTTTACGATTTTGGTTAAAGTACCTAAAATGTGCTCACAATTTATTGAACTTAGGAAGTGCTGAGCTCAAAGGACTTAAGCTCAGTCTACTAATGGATACAGTCTTCTACCAAATGTGAATGAGAGAGATCTAACATACATGCTAAGTTTTGTTCAGGTAGCGGCCTGCATTCAGCGCCTTCCTGCTATCTTTATGAGGTCGTCAGTCCACCTTTGGAGAGGCCTATGTTCAGCAGTGGACGTCCTATGGCTGAAATGATGATGAAGATGCCACACAGTTTCTCTCATGATCTGAGGTTTCTCTTGATGTGCAATTGAGTAGCGTTTCGTTTCTTGGTGACTTAATGTAGGATTTTATTTAAATACTGCTAAAAAAGCTGTCTTTTCTTAGTTTTCACATATTTTCAGGACATAAACTACTTTGCGTTTATCAAAAAATTCATGAATGGAAAAGAGAGAAAGAAAAGTGTGAGAAAACTTTCTTAAATAAAACTTGAATCTTCAAATGTATATTGTTACTGTATGTAAAATTTACAAGACATTATTTAAAGCACTTACCTGCACCTAAAGCAAGAATAATAGCACACAATAAATAGTTAACGATGAAAAATAAACATAATAATGATAAGTAGGGTTATATGTATAGTTAGTATTTTATATAAATAGGTAAGAAAAGCAAGACATAGTTAGGATAGAGCAGATGTATAATGTATAGTAATAGAATTGTATAAATAAATAAACATTTGCTATGTACAACTTTATATACAAGGTTACATGTATACCTGATGACGTCACTGCTTTCAAATTCTGGATGCTTCTATGTTCCTAGCTATGTCTTGCCTCCGACCTCCGAGCTCGGTTAGTCGATTTTAGAGAGAATTCAGTCATCTATCACACCGAAGAGTAACAAAAAGTAAATAATTTTGGATTTTAATTATCATTTTCAAATGAAAACTGTCATTATTAAATCTAGACCAATATTTGGCACTTAGAATGACAAAATAAAAATAAATAACAAAAAAGATATTTAAAACTTGTACGCTGAATTAAAAGTGACATAGTTTTCGAACCAGTAAGATATATTTTTGAATACACAAACTTGAATACTATTTTTCGTTACGATTGATATAAATCGAATCGAATTAATTATGAAATTAGATTTTCATGCTAATTGCGAGTAAACTTTCAATTACTAAAACAAATAAATTATTAAATTGTTAGTGAAACGTGCTAGCAAATTACTTCCTTAATAACCGATTTGATAACTGAAATTGTGAACAATTACATACTCACTCGTGCAAGCCGTTACATAAGTTGCAAACTACCGTTTAAACTAGTAATAACATCGTAAAACTAAGTCAAATTGCTCCAAACTTAACCTCTGATCTGTGCATGCATTACTGATTACCATAATAGAGCGCTTATGTGACTGTTAGGTGTTACGCAACGGTGTGACAGTGTGACCGACTCAGCTCACTTACTTTGGTCGTTAATAACAGGCCCGTAACTGGTTTGCTCGATTGGCGTGTAATCTATGGTATTTGAATCCTGGACGCCCAATATGCCTGCTTTGGCGACTCTATGACAGCAGCCTTTGAGCAGACCACCGCAAGAGCCTTCTAGCAGACCGCCAACCATCCAGCAATAGAAAAAGAACTCGCAAGTCCCGCCTTGGGGGCACTTTTTCTCGTCATTTCTGTCTTCTTTCACTTCTATTTTTTGAGTCAGAGCTTGCTTCGTTTGCGCATTACTGTCTATAAGACGCCCGTGCCTTTTCCGAGGCATTTCTTTGAGTATTTGACTTATTCTAGCCATCTGCTCGTCCGATATGGGCTTAAACTTTGGCAGTACAGTGGCTGTAGCGTTCGGGAATAAATCGTTCCGTTTCGCCATTCTGGACGTTTGTATGAACATCGGTTTTAATGTCCTTTGTGGGACCAGAGCTCGATGGAGGCCGGTGGCATCTGTTAGGACGAAGAAAAAGATGGTGAAAATTAGGAGACAGTATGTACAAAAGTTGAATAGAAATGGAATGGTTGTAATGGAGTTATAAGAAGGTTTTACATGGTGATGTTGTTATTATACAATGATTATGTTAAAATGACATAAAATATAAGTAGTTTAGTGACACAACTTATAAAGTAGACTGGCAATAACAAAATTATATACAACTATCGACCGCCCGCGACTTCGTACGCGTGGATCCCGTTTTACTCCCTTAAGAGTTGAATTTAGCAAAATCGTCTTAGTGAGCACAATTTTAGACTCCTAGCATTTGTAGTTTCTGAGATTTCGTCATAAGTGAGTTAGTCAGTCAGTCAATCAATGACCTTTCGCTTTTATAGATTATTCAAACACAAAACATGTTGGATTTAATTATACCTATTAGCAGTAAAATTAAGTACAACATGTAAGTTTTTTTTTAAATAAATTGTTTGTCGGTTTAATTTTTAAAATCCAATTTATTAATTCAGCGAATACAAATTTGCATTTACTTGTTCAAACAATTTCATTTCTAATACAATATATAGTCCAGTCATTATAGTAAGTTCACCTCGGAATTCTAGATACCCAGCTGTAAGTCTGTAAATACGTGTATATTGACACCCTAAAAGTTGTCTCAAAACCTACATATGGTAGGGTGTAAGCAACTATTAAATTTCAAGGTCAACGGTCACAAAATCACACAGACGGACAGAATTCTATACATGAAATATATTTTCAAAATAACTATCAGGGGGTGATTCGTGATCGATACTGATGCNTTAGGAATTCACACGGGAACAGGAATTAGCGGGAAAATCCTTTTGTATGAAAAATCTAAACGCTTAACGGAAGTTAGACGCATGAAATTTGGCATGTAGGTACCTTAGTAAACTTAAAGCTTATTTACAACAAGTAATTACCGAAATTCTCACGGGAATTAGCGGGAAAATCCTTTTGTATGAAAAACCTAAACCACTTAAGTTGACCTGAAGTGATGCAGTGACCGCGCGCTCTCCGCCCTCTATCTCGAAAACGGTTCACCGTATAAAAAAAGTTTTTAAACAAAATTTGTAGAGAATTTAGTATTCTACAATATTGATAATAAATACAAATAGCAAAAAACCCATAGGAAATGAGATATTTCCAAAAAAAGCGCAAAAACCCGATTTTTGTGACCTTTGACCTTAAAATTTAATAGTTGCTTACACCCTACCATATGTAGGTTTTGAGACAACTTTTAGGATGTCAATATACAAGTATTTACAGACTTACAGCTGGGTATCTCGAATTCCGAGATTCTTACCTAATTTAAGCTTAAATGACTGGACTATACAGTGTGTCCGGGCATGTAGTGATCAAACTTTAAGGGCGTAATCTATGGACAATTTTATCGGTGAAAATACTTTGAATTTGGGGCTTGACCCATTTCTCGCATATTTACAAGGATTTCAGTTTTTAATTTTAAGTTTTCACCTCTTCCTTCAAAAACAAGTGATAGCGTGGGTAGTTTAACATTAATAAGCAAAAATTTTATATCATGCGATAGCCAATAAAATTATCTATTAGTAGAAGTAGAAAACAGATACAAGTTTCATACATTTTAAGGGTGTAAGAATAGATTTAATTAGAAATAAACACGATTTTTTTCATATCTTTTTCAGTTATTCCCCAACTGAAGAAAAACCAGGTCGTTAAGGTATGTTTTATTTGCATTTTATTATTAGTATTTGAGCTATTCTACAAAACGAATGTAAATTTATTAGTCTTAGGTCTATTAGTTTCGACGTAATTGTTGAATAAAGATACCCCTTCCCAGCGGTTTACACAGCGCACGCGACATGCGAAAATGCACTGCCTGAAAGAATCACACAACCTATTCCGATTACTATGGAAACCGCTGGGAATGGGTATCTCTGTTCAACAATTACGTCGAAACTAATAGACGTAGACTAATAAATTTACATTCGTTTTGTAGAATGGCTCAAATACTAATAATACTATGCAAATAAAACATACCTTAACGACCTGGTTTTTCTTGTGTTGGGAAATAACTGAAAAAGATGTGAAAAAAATCACGTTTATTTCTAATTAAATCCATTCTTACTCCCTTAAAATGTATGAAACTTGTGTCTGTTTTCTACTTCTACTAGTAGATAATTTTATTGGCTATCGCGCGATATAAAATATTTGCTTATTAATGTTAAGTTACCCACGCTATCACTTGTTTTTGAAGGAAGAGGTGAAAGCTTACAATTAAAAACTTAAATCCTTGTAAATATGCGAGAAATGGGTTAAGCCCCAAATTTAAATTATTTTCACCGATAAAATTGTCCATAAATTACGCCCTTAAAGTTTGATCACTACATGCCCGGACACACTGTATAATGCTATCAAAAGGAATTAATTAATTGGAATACATCAAAGAACATATTTTTCGATAAAAAGAACAAATATTTGCAGAACGAATTACTTTTTGTTGTTTTCAGTACTAATATAACACTCATTAGCGATTGCATAATTAATTTAAGTTATTTTTTAATTGTATTGCTTAACAACATCGTAACAACTTCTAGAGAATATACCTAATATTCATTATCGATTTAAATTTAACTTCGAGTAACTAAGGATCGTAGTAAAGCGATTATTACTCGATTCTTTTAAAAATCAACTTATAGGCAAATTATTTTTTAAATAATTCTGGCATAGTGATTGGAAATACATACCCCTACACCCACCTTGTAATTTTTTCTAGTATCTAAGAGCGAAGGACCCTGCCAAAAACTTAACTGCAGTCTCCTTAGGCCAGATTACCCTCCCTGGCCCAAAAACTACGCCCATATTCGCTAAGAGCGAAGGACTCTACGTAAAAATAATTATTTGCCCCACAGCTTTTTTTTATGCATGAGAAGGCAGTTATTTGACCTGGCTTCGCCAGTATTTGGCTTGGGCCAGACTGCCCAGACTTGGTACCCCCATATTTCACTGCGAGCCTAGGGTTTCTACCTCTGGGCTTCAGCTTGACACTACTTTTTGGGATACCCTGTACCTTACATGAGGGATCCTCTATTGGGATGATATGGGTGAGGTTTTTTATGAACTTCTAGGCTTGTATGAGACTCATTTTTATATGCTATCTGTGTTAAACTATAAAGCTGTTTTCCAAATAAAGAAAAAACTAATAAAATTAAAACAAGGCAGGTATTTGACCGCAATCGCACCTGATGTTAAGTGAGATGCAGTCTAGGATGGTACATATCTGCGCTGTAAGTGCCTATTCACTCTCGCCTTGAAAAGCCCGGATTATAGTGTTCAGGGAATTAATGGACAATTAATATTTAACTATGAGAAGACAATTAATAATACTAATTTTAAGCCACTCAATCCCACAGTTTATAACTTAATACAACTATTAAATAAAATTAAACCTAATTGAGTCATTGGCGAGAAAGCTTCACTCTTGAGGTCATAATATATTTAATTGCCATATAAAATGAATTAGTATGATAAGGTTTAATGTGGTAGTAAACATTACTACGCAATTTGTTTTGCGAAATTGTATGAACACGATCTAAGTCTTTATGTAGGCACTAAGACGCATATAATACAATTCAAATTCTTTATTAGTTGTTACACATTGTGTCCCACAAGTGGGCAATGGAGATCTCTTCCATAACGATATAATTAACTATTACGTAAGGGTATTTTGAGGAATTATTGATATATTTACTGTCTTCCCTAATATTCCCACAGTCTATATGTATACTCATACCTAAAGATAACTTAGGTAATACAAAACCTACTCCTTGTTAAATAAACTAAAAAGGGCTTCTTTAAATAGCTACGTTAATTAATAACCCTACGTCAAAACATCATTTATTACTAATAATAATAAACAGTATTACAAAAGGGCCTAAAACAAGTTGAAAAGAACTTTGAAGAGCTTAAAATAATAATTAGTCAAGTTTCCTTTGTATGGTATATATTATGATATGAAACAGCATCGTTTATAGTTTGTAACTTCCATAGACTCGAAAATAGTAGTGCCTCTACTATCATAATCGACCAAGAAAAATCTTTACATTATAATATTATGGTTTTCTACATGGTTCTGGCAGAGTACACCACACCCACCCTTCCCGTGGATATCGTAAGAGGCAACAACTTATAAGCACATAATAAATACTAGTCTTACACCCGTATTCACAAACGATGCTTGCTTAAGTGAAGCAGCAAATCGAACCCACATTGTTAAATAGAACTCTGTGATTGGTTCATGTTAGACCCTGTGCGTCCACGCGCACTGTGAGACCTTATAGTAATGTTTGTGAACATTAGGTCACAACAACCCGTCCCCGTCCCCCGTGGCCCGCAGAATCGCTAAAGGGTCATTCCACCGGCCAAGAAAATCACGTGTCCGGGCCCAAAAAGTACCCGAATATCATAATATTTTACTAACAAATATTTTAATCTAATAGTATAACTTTGGTTCTTGTTGTTAAACCACAGAGATAGTTAATAATAGTTAATTAAGTAATTTAAAAAAAATCGTAAGTCGTCAAAAATTGATTACCACGACGTGTCCGCGCTCCCGATTTCAGAACAAATTTGCTCGTATACATTAATCCGTTATTATTACCGCTTTCAATGCTTATGTAATCGATTACTGATTAAATAAACATTGATAAATTAAATACGATATAACTATATGACTAAAAGGTTTTGTAAAATAACTATTTGAAGTTGTGTCCGGGCGTTAACCGTGATTACCCCNGATTAATTTCGTTGCGGGTCCAATGACAGTTTAACTTTCCCCCGGGACAAACTTGACCTTCACTGGTTGGGTTTTTAGAAGATGAAGATGAACTTCGAACTCCTCTTATGTTCTTCTGATTAATTTCGTTGCGGGTCCAATGACAGTTTAACTTTCCCCCGGGACAAACTTGACCTTCACTGGTTGGGTTTTTATTGGCGGTCAAGCTGTAGATCCTGGCTACACAGGAGTTGCAGCGGTGGGAAAGAGAGTGGGAATAGTCCCGTAATTATAGAAGAACAGTCAATTCTACAAAAGTTTGTGTTAATTTAACCAAAAATATGCTAAAAATTAACTGATTTTGCGTACCTATAATACTAGAAACGGCAAGTTTATATTATTATCTGTCATACCCTGACATACAAGCAGTTTGTTATTAATATTAATAGTCGTAATATCACGTGACGAACAGACATACATGCAACGTTTAGTAGTACGTTGGCATCGCTAATTGATATTTAACTGTCGTAGATATACATCTGACTTTGCTTATTATGCGCTCGGTTACTTTCTTTGTATATTGCAGTTACACTTTAATAGTAAAGCTTACTTGTTATCAGTAAATTTAACTATTTTAAGTTATGCTCCAAGTTCCATCTTATTTTTAATCCATTAGCCCATATCTATTCGTAATTAAAGGGTCACAAAGTTGTTCAAAAGTTCGTCATAAATAAACAATCCATAAAACACCAGACTACTACATTTTCATTCCAAAATCTCCCCTATTGCAACTATGTAAAGGTCACAATGTTTACCTCAATGTGCTGTCGTCAATACTCTATCAAAGAACTAAGTAACACTCTCCTACTTTTAAGTCCCAAATATTATACGAAGACATAAAAATAATAAACATCTTGCCATTACATAAGCCTGTTTTTCTTATACCCGCTAAGTGGACCGGAGCGTCAGCAAAAAAACGAACTGATTGTTTTAATATTAGTTTACGTAATACTTAAAGATAGGTGCTGATCAGAGATTGTACGCGATTCCGATTTTATTGGCTAAAGAAGTCGTTAATAGCAATTTTATGTATTTTTAACGGTTTAATTTAGCTTGTTTTATGTCATAAGTTTAGTAAAGAGTCATAATGATTATTAAACCGGTACTGAATAGTTCACTATTTATAATTTCTGCCGATTGTCAATTTCCTTCTGTTAATATTTTTTGCATTTCATTTTTTTGCCATTTTTTATAAACACAATTTTAAAAAATCTGTTTAAAAGCGAATTAAATTAGAAAGTTAAACCCGTCTTAGTTATGAATTAACAAGCTTCTGAAATTGTTACCATTTACAGCTTACACATATTAATAAAACAAAAATTATGAACCAATTAAATAAAAAAAATACATTATAATAATTCGATGCTTAGGACAACCTGTAATATTGAGATTACATGAGTGACCTCAATCACTTTAATAGAAAAAAATCATAATTCTTATCAATATTTTATTATTATCAATATTCATAAGAAATAACTAACACTATCCTAGCACCAGAACTGTTTTGAACAACAAGAAAATGAAAAAAGTTGGCGATTCATTAAAGGCTGATTTTTCAATTGTCGGATAACTTTTGACTGAAGAATAAGTTTGGCACATTGACAGTTTCAGTATGGGAAATGAAATGTCAAAAATACAAGTTTATTCTTGCAACAAACGCAAACCTAACTAAACAAAGAAAAAATAAAAAGTAATGCGTCTGTTGTAAAAATGACTGGTTTTTTTTTATACAGGACAAGGTAGGTATTTTACCGCAATCGTACCTGATGTTTAATTTTATAATTTGTGAATAAAAATCTAGAGGTTATTATTCAGTTAAAAGATATCTGAAAAACACGTTTTATAGATCAATGCGGCTTCTTCTCAGCACTGGCCCATTTATTATCCTGAAGCAGTGGTAGGGTTAATACTGGGACGTATAAAAGTGCTTTTTAAAAGCCTACTTGCATAAATAAATGAGTTTTATGAGTTGTTTAGTTATTTTATATGTATAGAAAACAATAGTATCTAGACAAACCTCAAGAGAATTTAAGACACTATTTAATCAAAGATGTAACGTTTAAATATAATATGTACTAGATCATTTCATCCACGAAGACGCGCCCTACCAATGTTTGGTTTCGGTCGCGCGGGGTGCGGGGAGTTTGATCCGAGCAATCCGAGCGTCATTATTGTAGTGTGCGTGTGCACTCATGAATAATTTAACGTGTACCGATAACACTCAAACATTAGCGGAAGAATGGTGGGGCGCGTCTTCGTGGATGACACGATCTATAATAAATAAATAATATCCACCCATTTTTCTGCTGACCGTACCACCTCGCTTCACTTTCACATTCGTCGTGCATTACGCCGCGATGTTATACAATTACAAGAAAGAAGAATTTGTGTAATACTTGACTTTTAGCCTGACCTTACTTTGGGATGTTGGTTTAAGAAATGTCAAGCGAGTTGTTATGTTAAAATGGCATCAGTTGTTAGTTGATTATCAAGTGTATTGTTTATTATTACATCGTACTGATAGCAGTAGGTAGAAATATGGGGAAGGTCGTTAGAGAGGCACCTGGATAAAAGCAGCGTAGATCCAATCATTATTCCAATCATCGTCCAGCGGTGGACAAAGCTTCCAGAACAGACGATATAAAATAACTGCTGGAATGAAGAAACAATGAATTTAGTTCCAGAGGAATCAAAAAGATGAATTTGCTCACAATCGAATTTTTTTATTTGAGGGTAAGCAGTGGTCATCTATAGTTAAGTTTCCGTTTTACAATGTGTCGTATTATGGAAGTTTTTTTTGTGAGTGCCCACCAATGTAACCTTGTTGGTGACATAAATAAGTAGCCCTTCAAACACTTGAATAAAGACACAATTAAAGAAATCAGTTGTTACCGCGGTCTCATGCGACCACTTAGGGTTTCACGAGATATGATTAGGCATATCCATAAAGTATCACAATACAGTGACCGACCAGACAGTTTACCTTAAATAATCGCCTATTCACTACAATGAAAGAGAGCCCATTGACCATGGTGGCAGAAGAAACACGCTCATGGAGTGTAGGAGCATGTTAGATAGGCTTAAATTCTCTGATCTCTAGCTTTATTAGTCTAGAAAGTCTGCTCGCTATCTGGATTTCCCTAGTTGAAGAAGGGAAAAAAGACAAGGGTCAGTTTCAAGGGTCCAATCCAACCAAACTGAATTGGCCCGCGTAAATTTCAGTTTAATGCCAATGTTACTCGGGAATAATGTAGCATTCTAATAATGAAAGAAGTTTTTATATCGCTTCAGTACTTTTGAGTTCATTCGATCCAAACATACATAAATACAAGTCTTTTCTCGTATTAATATGAAATCGTCGAGCGTTCCAAGTCACGTACGAAACTTATTAGAAATTACAAAGTCTATTAAACATTTCCTCCATATGGAAAAACGGTTAGAATCTAGGAGTCAATGACATAATACAGGTAGAGCGAGACGGAAGAACAAGTAACATGTGGGTGAGAGAGATAGAGCTATGTTTGTGTGCTCAGTGCATGCCATTGCGCATGGTAGTGAAATCTCTTTTTAAGGGGAAGTTAGTTTTTTGAGTGAATTATTTTAATTACGCAGTATTAATTTAGAAACAATAAAAACTATAAGTACTTTTTTAAAGTTTTTTTTTGCTACGTACCTAATTCCAATTACCTACTTTATTTAAAGTGAGTAATGTAAATACATAATAGCCCATCATTATCATCACCGGCAGTCTACTGTTATACCATATTAGACAGAGGATAAAATATTGTCTTCCACAATAATTAACCTTTAAATAAATAGTATAAGAGAACGAATATAGTTACTGAATTCATTTACTTTTTGAAAATATTCTAAACCTAAGAACTAGTACCATAACTTCAGACATTTTGACTTTACGCTGATTTATTGTGTCCAATATTTGGCACTTATGACATAATTGTGAATTTTCTTGTATATTTTTATTTTTTTGGATCTTCTTTATATTTTTAATATCTTTGGACAATTTAACACAGCGCCATAAGTATAGTCCCTAAGTAAGCAACTTGTATTCTTGTGATATCTTAAGCTACATAAGTGTGCTAGCTTTGTCAAATAAAGATTTTCTATTTTTATATAATTAATCGAAACAATTTTCCCGCCCACGAAGCCACGGGTACAACTAAGGTATTTTAATTTAATAATAATCACATTAGTATAAAAGATCTTCCCCTTAAGTTGCATCGGGTATACCGACGCATATATTAAGTTTGACACCCATAAAAATGCACTGGTAACGGTAGAGCCGATGCGTTTATCCGGTTACGAAATAAAGCTCTTTCTGAGCTTCCATCTGACGTAGTAGTGATGTTTATAAATCGGTAAAAGGTGGAACCGCATTTTGGGACAAAGAAAGAAAGATTTTTTTTGTTTAGTCCAAAATCCTTATTATAAAGAAAATAAGAGGTTACATCGTAGTGATGTTTATAAATCGGTAAAAGGTGGAACCGTATTTTGGGAAAAAGAAAGAAATATTTTTTTATTTAGATTAAAATCCTTATTATAAAGAAAACAGGTGTTATTTTGGTGTTTTTTTTTTTAAATATGATGTTGAGTAAAAAGTTTTAACAGTTTCACTAAACAATTCAAAAGTAATTTAGTCTGCCTTTTTTGTGCCTGTTTTGTCTATTATTTTTATTTTTTGTTAGATTCCATCAATGTGATTCTCTATACCAAAATTCATCATTTATTTAGTGGTTAAAGTCGTAGGCCAGGCAAAATTAAAAAAAATAAACATTTTGAAATTTTGAACACAATTATAGATTTTTTAGATCTAACTTACTAAAATATTTCGTTCGAACGAACTATTTTTGTAAGTTTAAAACAATAATTGAGTTATACATCCATTATTCAGTGATAACTTGACAAGTGTCTTCTATTAACGTATTTACGACTTTATTAATAAATTTACAAATCGCATACATGAGTATCAAATCTATAAATTCTTTAACTAAATATTTACACGAATAGCCTTATGCAGGTCGATAACCAAGAGGCGAAGAAAATCGGTAAGACTTGGAGCGAGATCAAACGCGAAGCTCAAGACCGAACGCGATGGAGGACTGTTGTGGACGCCCTCTGCCCCATCTAGGGGACATAGGACATTAACTCAAGCTGACCAAAAACTAAGCTAGTTTAGCTTCACTCGAATATCTGACGCATTTTCCTATATGTTTGGTATAGCAATAGGCCTTCAAGGTGACCCGACGACCGCATGGAGGTAGCAGGAAGGCGCTGGATGCAGGCCGATTGGGGAGGCCTATGTTCAGCAGTGGACGTCTGTGGCTGAAATGATGATGAGGAAAACTGCATCAGGTCTGCGGTGTTTCCGGACAGATACGACCTGCAAGCTTTCAAGAAGAGAGCGTAATCTTCACCTTAAAGGCCGGCAACGCACTTGTAACGCCCCTGGGTCTGCGGGTGTCTATGGGTGACGGTAATCACTTACATCAGGTGATCCGTCTCGTTTGCCTCCTGTCACATGAAAAAAAGGTATGCTAGCTAAGGTGCCTAAGGTAATGTAACTTATTTAAGTATGCAACCTGCATAAAAATATTGTGCTAAATATCTAAAAAATACCAGTAGTACCAATACGTTGAGTGATATGCATACCGCGATGCGCCCGCATCATTATGGCTTAAAATACATATTCATCATAATATCATCAGGTCATTTAGTCTCCACTGCAGGAGTACGACCATCTCTAATTTAACAGAGGCAAATGGAGGAGTTGACCTACACTCCCCACTCTAGCCTAAAGGGGTTGAATTACCTTACATGGAAAAAAAACTTAATTTTTCAAAAGTTAGCACATGACATGGTAAAAACCGAAGATGAATAGTCTTAGGACATGAAAGTAAAGGAAAATACTGATAAAACCGGTTTTTAATAAATTAACCGGTATTTTTAATATTCATAACATCACTAACAACGGTTAAGTGTTGACCAATAACGAAAACATTAACATAATCAATTTAACATTACACATTATGGAAATTTTTCGAATGCAGCCCGGCGGGAGCTTAATATCAATTGGTTTTAAATTTTTAAATATCCAAATATCTTTTGGTCCATAACATTATTTAGCTATGTTAAAAAATACTTTAACTGACAATGGTAATGTTATTATTTATAAATACGTCGTAAATAAACCAAAGAACTCGTTAATGTTTTTCTTTCTCTCTGTCTTAATGTTAATTTTACTTTAAGAATGTGTTTAAAAATTGGCTCTTACCCACGGAAACATTCCGTTTTTTGCATGAACTGTTTTGGCAGGATCCCGTTTATGGGTATTTCTACGGGGACGACCGATCGACCTACTGGGACGAAAAAAGTACCTTTAAAATTGAAGTACGGACTTGAAAAAAATCACACGTATTCATAGGACACTTGACTTGATGGAGAGCATATTTAGAAGACCGCCAGGTTTTACATCTCGCCTTGAAAAAATCCGAAAGTTCAAAAACGGGCGAAATTTGGCCTAAAATGGAGTGTCCGGTTTCCAGAATTTACTCGTTTTTACTTCATAACTTTTGAAATAATAACTTCCCCATTATGAAACCTACATTCACAGAACAAGGGATAGTTAATAAAGCTATATAAATGAGTTTCTTTATTGTAAGTCCTTGGATTTTAATACAGTAACACATTTAAATTTTGTCCGACGTGTGTGCCTCAATTCCGTGATTTTTACTTTTGTGCTCCTATATCACTAACAACGCACAATACGAACACCCACGCCTGATTCCCATAAACTAGCAGTTGCACTCGAGTGGTCGAGCAGTATAAAAGAGGGATCAGTCGCTTTGAGCAGCATTTTTCAGAGGTTTGAAATCACTCAAAATTTTTGGTCACTGGTCATTTCTCAAACCGGTGTGCGATATTAATAATGTTCATGAAGTATTTAATGAGATTACTGCTGAATTAATTAAGTATTTAACTGATATCTGCCATTACGTTTGGTAGAAATCGTTGTAATTTATAATATTTTCGAGTAATTTGATGAAATGTGATTTTTCCTCAATTCCGTGGATCTCAATTCCGCGGAATATGGGGCATCGAATTGAGAAAACACGTACACCGAATTGATATTAAATGAAAATAGATACTTTTATTGTGCTATAAATTGTTTGTGTAACTTAAAATAATAATGAAATCAATAGAGCATAATAATAGGGTGAACTACCAATCATTGGACCGTACCAGTCATTGGACAGAAGACAATAAAACTAATTTTTTGAGGTTTCATTAAAAAAAATACACTGCTATTGCTATCTTATTAAAATAATTCTTCCAGGTTCTTCCCTCGACCTTCACCAGATCGTCGGTCTACCTAGTGGGGGCCTGCTCACTGGTCCGTGGTTTCCACTCGACAACTTTTCAGTCCCAACAGACATTATCTGTACGAGCTATGTGCCCCGCCCACTGCTACTTGATTTATGCAATTTTACGGGCTATGCCGGTCACTTTGGTTCTCTTGCCGATATTCACATTTCTGATTCTTATTAGGCTCATAGTAAGCGACCAAGTTTCACATCCATACACCATCACTGGCAACACACACTGGTAGAAGACTTTTGTCTTAAGACGCTGCGGTATTTCAGACGTAATAGCGAAGCTTCCCGATCGATGCTTAGCTGAGTTGAATTCAGCGATAGACCTCTTTCTCAAAGTTGGACCTAACTATCTGGACTCTTGTCCCAGGTATACACAATTGTCAACAACTTCGAGTGTAGTCTCCAACCTTCAGAGGAGTGGGTACAACACGGACATTTGACATGATTTTTGTCTTGTCCATGTTCATTTTGAGACCCACTTGTTGAAAGGCTCTTCGGAGGCCATGACTCCGATATCACCCCCGATATCGCGACTCCTTAGTCTTCTGTATAATCTGCCGTAGCGTACCTGTGTGTGTACCATAATACTAAAGCCTTTTCGGAAACAAGCTTGTTCGGAAGACTGGAAGTCGTCGAGTCTCGAAAACAGCTTGTAAACACGCCTCATAAGTGAGAAGAGTCTATAATGCTATCACCACACTTCTGTGCCATGCCGGAGGCGTTTTTTCTTCGAGAATGACAGAATTGAACTGCTTCTGTAGAGCCTTTAGTACCCGCGAAGCTCAGCTATAATGCCGTAACACTCCTGGTGCCTTTTTGTAATTCAGCTATTTGAGTGCCATTTTAATCGTGTACAAACTGACGTCCGATATAATATCTTCGGTATAGTGTCAGGTCAATCTAGCTCTTGGGTTTTGCAATATTTGTTTTATGTTTAAGGTTAAGAATAAATAAACAAATAGACCCTGTGTTATGTATTTATTTGTTTTATTTAAATAAAATTAAAATAATATATAAAAATTAAGAATTGATTATAGTTCCTTATAAAAAAATTAAACATATTGATTAGGATTTTTGTTTTATTCCATTGGTCTTTCAGACACATAAACCTAAAATGAACCATCTAACTAATAGACCAGCAATCAGATATCAAAACGTTTTATGTATTTATTATATTAATTATTGAAATACATTAGGTATTTCTTCATAATGTCATCAAGTTTGCGGAGCGATTTTTATATTTGGAGATTCATTTCTCAATTCCGTGATTCATTTTCTCAATTCGGTGCCCTCTCAATTCGATGCTTAACATTTCTCATAAACCACTTCACAATATTTAGTGACAATGCTATTTTTACATTCAGAATGGAGTAACATTTATTTTTTTGTATTGAAACTACTTAAAAAACTAAATATAAATTTTAGCACCGAATTGAGAAAAAATACACCGTACAGTAGAAATGCCCTTATGTACAAACATCCCGTTTGCAGTGTCCCGCAAAAAACCAGTCCGTTCAAATTTCAATCGCACACTTCTGTGCACACACGATACGAGGGCTGCACTAAAAGTNGTCCCGAAAAATTGGATTGGGATAAGGCCCTAAGATATCTTATGAGAGTCCATCTGGACTGTCACAGTCATTTATCGTGATTTGTGGCGTCCGGCAGTGGACCATTGACTGAATCAATTCTTTCTTGCCCTCAAAGTACCTATTAAGGTTCGGCCAAACCACGCGATCAGCCAGCGTGCAGCGATGGCGATCAATGCATTTAAGTCTGGTCGCCATCGCTGCACGCCGGCTGATCGCGTGTTATCGCGTTGGTTTGGCTGAACCCTTGGGAATAATCTTCTTGTGTCGACAACAAACCTACACTATGTTAGCCCAAAACTCCGCCACTAGAGTGGCGTTGTCAGTAGCATTCATTATATCTTCCTGCGTGCAGTTGTTTGGGCACGCAGGGCACGACATCATGTGCTTCGTCGACTGGGGAACAAAACCACACTTGCACTCAATAATATAAACTGAGTAGGTATAATGATCAATATTACATCATAACTTACAAACGACCGTAAGAACTAGTCAACTAGTCTTCATTGACGAGCCATAGAGAATTCATCTAACTCACAAACCATCGACAAAAAGTCAAATGACAATCGGACTGACAACAATGGCTGAAGGTTGAAGGTCGTCCATCTTGAGTTCAGTGGCTTTCGTTTTTCTGTCACTTTCTTTTAGGTAAAAAGTGATTTGTCACGTTTTGATTCGATTACTCTACTGTGAGTTTTAGTAGGAAATTGTGGAGACCATCAAGTTACAAAATATGTGTGAATGCATGATATCTGTCTACCACAAAGAAAAATTATCGCGTGCGTCCCATTATGAAAAAGCGGAATCAAAACTTTTATGTTTTTCTTCTTGGCAAAATAATGATTTATAAAAAGCTTCAACAAAAACACTCTATTTATGATGAAAGCCGCATGAAAATCCGTACTGTAGTTTTTGTATTTATTGCGAATAGACAAACAGGTGGAGGGCTTTTATGTTTTATAATCATCATCATCATTTCAACCATAGGACGTCCACTGCTGAACATAGGCCTCCCCAACGATTTCCATTTTGACCGGTTGGTAGCGGCCTGCATCCAGGGCCTTCCTGCTACTTTTATGATGTCGTCGATGCACCGGGGTTTATGTTTTATATTAAGTAATACCAATCAGTAAATACCTATTTGGTCACAGTACATTTATTGTCCTGAAGCAGTGGTCGGGTTAGTGAAAGAATACATGATTTTTGTGAATTTTTCACGTAATTCACGTCTGTTTAACAAAGGTGTAGGTAACAGTTATGGACAAGCGTTGTTAAAGACAAGATGTATACCTCCATGCAGTCATAATGCGCAATAGCAATTTCGCGCTACGGTCGGCGCAGATCCATGACCATATTTCTCGTTCTTGGCAACATTGCAAAACTACGTGTAACAATGATCATATCAAATGTTCCTACTAAGAGAATGTTAATGTGAATATTGATTCAATAAAATTTATATTAAAGGAAAGAATTATAAGAAAAATACACACTAAAGAATCTACTTTTGTATGTGCTACCCACGCGATAGGTCTCTGAAAATAAATAATAACAAAATGCACAAATAATTATAATTTTCTTTTGGTCTTACGATTTGGACTTAGTTGAAAGATGAATCTGCTTCTGCATTTAAGTTTTTTGATAATTTTATACTCATCAACAGATTATTATTTGATGTTGTAATGACATTAAATATGGTCGGGATGGTCACCCATCCCTTGCCAACCACAGCATATTAAGGGTCACTTTTCTGATCATCATCAGTGCTACAAGCTCCTTATTATGGGTATGAAAGTAGTATTATTTTATCTAATATGTAAGTATATTAACCAAACCGTCATATTTATTGCACCGCCTTAGTCTCTCTACTAAACCTGTGGTTGACTGGCAGAGAATACCACTTGGCATTAAGTCCGCCACTGTACATTTTTATGTGCAAAAGTATAAATAAATAAATAAAATAAATAAATGATTTTTTTTTTTTTAATTTATTTAAGGCATCAAACAGTCATGTATAGTTACAAGTTTTACATAAATATTAAGTTTTTACAATAAACCAAACAGTGCCTGTAATTGTACATTATTGTTAAAAATAAATAGTTCAACAGACGCGTATCAGTTTGCTAAACAAATAAAAATACAGAAAGAAACAAGAGAACAGAAGAATAAAACAGTAATATAAATGGGGTGAATTTAAGCAGGTACCCACATTTACCAATTAAACATAAATCATTAATTATGTATTAAATAAAAGTTCAAAATATACATATGTTTCCAAAACAAAAGTATTTATGTGCTATCAAAACTTTGCGCTAGAGTAAATTTTAATTTGTGTAGGGATATACAGTGTGAGTCACGTTAAAGTGTACATATGAAAATAGATGAAACTAGACCTATTTTTATCGACAAAAAAGAGGTCAAAAAATTTTTGTGATTTTTTTCAAATTTTTTATAGAATTTTTTTTCTTCAAATTACTTATTGTAAAGAAAACGTAATAACTTTTAAACTAAGCGGTATATCCTGATAAAATAAAAACAATAATAATGCTAAATAACAGGCGATACTAAAAAAATACATAAAATACACAAAAAATGCCAAAAAATAATAAAAAATGATACTTTTTGAAAAAAATCTGCTTAAAAATTCGTGTTTTTTTGGTAATTAATTTAATAAATTTCTCAAAAAAATGCCCCCATAACAGGTGGTTTTTATTACTTTGTATTATTTTCTATCGTATTATCTTTGTAAAACCAAAAATCGCATGTCTCTATCCCTATCACAACATTTGCTATGATCGTTTGAACAAAGGCCTGCCACAACATTATTCTCCGCTACAGGTAGAGACAATTTTAATTTTAACTAAAATGCTTATTTTACTTCGAAATCTTTTGTTTTTATTTGAAATCTAACTTGTCTTTATCAAAATTACAAATCTAGAGCCATTTTCAGTTTTGTTGTTAACGAAGCGTTGAATGGCGCGCCCGGAGAGGCTTAGTTCAAACGATCATTGCAAACGTTGTGATAGGGATAGAGACATGCGATTTTTCGTTTTACGAAGGTAATACGATAGAAAATAATACAAAGTAATAAAAACTACCGGTTATAGGGGCATTTTTTGGAGAAATTCATCAAATAACCAAAAAAGCACGAATTTTTAAGCGGAATTTTTTCAAAAAGTATAATTTTTTTATTATTTGTTGGCCTTTTTTGTGTATTTTATGTATTTTTTTAGTATTACCTATTATTTAGCATTATTACTGTTTTTATTTTATCAGGATATACCGCTTAGTTTAAAAGTTATTACGTTTTCTTTACAATAAGTAATTGGAAGAAAAAAAAATCTATAAAAAATTTAAAAAAAATCTCAAAAATTTTTCGACCTCTTTTTTGTCGATAAAAATAGGTCTAGTTTCATCTATTTTCATATGTACACTTTAACGTGACTCACACTGTATTAAGTATATCTATATTGGTGTATTCCTTATTGTAAGTGTTAGTGGAACGAAAAATAAATGAGTTACCTGTGTATTTTTTACGATAAAGCGGAGGAACAAAAAGTGGTAGGGAACGTGAGGAGCGCACCGGTAATCGAACACGCGATACGAAGGGTAGTTTACTAAGCAGCAACGAAGAATCGACGTAGTTGTTAATTATTTTGTCAAACATCTTCCGCCTGTCTCGCAAAGATAATATATTGTATGCTTTTAATGAAGCTGTATATGAATCATATGAAGTATGCTGGCGATAATTAAGAGATTTCACAAATTTTTTTTGGACCCTTTCTATTCTTTTTATGTGAACTTCATAGTACGGGTTCCACACTGTGCTACAGAAATCTAAGAATGATCGAACAAATGAAAAGTATAGAATCTTAAGAGTCTTTGATCTAGAAAATGGTTTACTTATACGTAATATATAACCCAGACTACGATACGCCGACGCCAACACATGATCGATATGATGATTGAATGAGAGCATGGAGTCCATGATAATACCCAAATCCCTAATAGTAGTAATCTGAAATCATTTAAATAATATCAACAACAAAAGAATGCTAAAAGAAGTATAAAGTTTTAGACCTTGATACTCCAACGCACAAATTGTTCAAAAAACAACAATAATACAATAATTTCTACGTCTCCACCGTGTGAAGAAGCGGCGACTGGAGAAAACGTTAGTTTCACTGATCCATACACAAAAACGCTGATATGGCGTGAGACTGCCTTTGTTTGTTTGAAAGTGTTAACCCGTGTGAAGATGGGCTTAAATTCAACGCAATTTAATCATAATAAAAGTTATGGGGGCTATAAAATAAATATTTATAGTAGGTTTGCTAAATGGATGGTTTGAGTCCCAATTGGGACACGGATGGTAACTTTTCTGACATAATAAAATAAGCGACCGCGAATTACGAGATCGAATCAGAAATGAGGAGATCCGTAAACGAACTAAAGTCAGTGACTTTAGTTCAGGGCACAGGGCAGACTGACAGGGCAGAAAGGTTCTGGAGTGGAGGCCTCGCACCGGAAAGCGCAGCGTAGGACGTCCACCCACAAGGTGGACCGACGACCTCATGAAGGTAACCACCAACCGGCCATAGTGGAAATCATTGGGGGAGGCCTATGTTCAGCAGTGGACGTCCTGTGGCTGAAATGATGATGATGATCGATGAAAAATATTGCGAGAAAAATTATACAAATGATTTTAAGGAACACGAATTTGCGGGCAGAGCTAGTACATTCTGATACTTATACATTGTAGAGTTTTCTCTTTGCACCAAAGGCTAATAATTTGCAACTCACGAAGGCGAGTGAGCTTTACTTGTGTGTGTACGTGTAGTACATGCACATAACGATAGTGTGATGTCTATCACAACTTTTGTAAAGCTCATTTGCCTTCGTGATTTGCAACAACTGTGCCTACTGTACTGTCTTTTACTGTGGCAATATCTCAGATCAACAAGTATTTAGTCAGACTGATCTTTTGATATATTTTCATCTACAACAATTTATTTTACGAACAATAGTTAACGCGTAAATGATATAACCACTTTAGGGTTTAATTGGCTCTTGTAAAACTATGAAAGTGCCATTGTTGGAGAAAATAGGTCAATCGAGAGTAAACGAGATGTGTTAGAAAATTTTAAATTGTCGAGAGACAATATTGTAAAGGAAAAATGGTGTAACTTGTAATTGGGAAAAAATATGGGTAATTTAGCAAAAGAAATAAAAAGATATTTCTAAAATACTTTGCTTTGAATTTTCTAAGCACTTTTAATGAGTAAGTCGTTTTTTTTAGGGTACGGATTATTTATTAAACAAAATAATACCAGATTTAACACAGCCAAGCTCATGCCTTGAGTACTTACTTTAACTTTGACAAACGTCAAAAATCTGTCAAACTTCACACAAAAAACACCGGTTGTTACTTTAACCAGGCCTGTTCATCTCCGCGAGTTTACATCGAAAACAAAACACGCACGATGGCCCACCTACAGGATACTATTCGACAAGGCCTCACATACGAGCGAACATTGACTCACGCACGCGTATTCTTGTGTATGATGGAAGAAAATAAAGAAAATGGTGTACTAAATACTGTGCAGTATTTAGTAAAACACAGAATGTACTTTTTTAAGTTGCCTCAAGACACTCAGAGGTAAATAAGTAGTTAATATTATTCATAATAATTCATGCTAAATCATGTATTTCCTCCGCCATTTTCCACAGTTTGGCACCTCACGTCACATCATTTTACCGAAGTCAGCCCTATAGCTTCGGCGCAGTGCCGAACTGCCGATCACTGACGTTTGTCAACAAAATGGTGCTTGACTCTTCAGACAGGCTAAATTACACCATATTGTTAATGACATTGAGCATACAGTTTTTAAATACCTTCGCGAAGTAAAACTTCTGTACGTAGTACTTATTATTATTCTGTGCTTTAACGTAACTATGACGTAGTCATAAAAATTACACGTTGACTTGACCCATGTTTCTCTATTTTAATGTTCAAATTCATTTATTTGTATTTTTCAAGTAGGCTTTTTAAAAGCTCTTTACATTTTTTTTTTAGAAAGTAATATCATGAAACAATACATACATATTTCAAAGCACAGTTTCTTTAAATATTTAAAAGAACTCGATTATTTAGCCATGAAAACCCGATTTCGTTTCAATTAACTGAAAAATAACCACTGTCAATGTCATGCATAGGACAGTTCAGTATTTTGGAACTAATAAGTTCTTGCAACTCACGAAGGCGAGTGAGCTTTACTTGTGTGTACGTGTACATGCACATAACGATAGTGTAATGTTTGTCAAAACGTTTGAAAAACGAACAGTAGCGAGCCACCACACATGTAAAGCTCACTCGCCTTCGTGAATTGCAACAACTACCTATACAGTGGCGGACTTAAGGCTTGGTATTTCTTCTAAAGTAGGTATTTCGCGCTGTCAAAATCTGCGCGCGCAATTCTTCGCCGAAAACAGCGCGTCAAAGAGCTCCCGCCACAATTTCCAGCTACACAGTATAGGAATACGCAGTTGGTTAGGTTAGGTTGACTTCCTTCCTTTCAAGCGTCACACTCACAACACTTTCTAATAGAAATCATATCCAAGTGATACAAATTAAAACACCTTTCAGACTTTTTGGGAATATATTCTAGAATCGAATAAATATAAAATATAACTGCAGAAGTAAACACTGTTCAAAGTGGCCGTGGCGTCGCCCGACCTTCTGGAAGTTCTGCGCCGGCTTAAAGAATTTCAAGATTACGTCACCCGACCTATCGGTAGGCCCTTGGGAGCTTGAGCGATTGGATTTTTTTTATATTTTAACTCATTGGTTTTGTCTCATATTTGAGGAATGTATCATGAGTAGAGTCTTAGTTTAAAAGGATGCCAACGATTTAAATTTCAATAGGTAGACAAAATTCAGAATTCTTAAATATCAAAAATTTTAGCTTTCTCCAGTAACACTGGTATTATTATACTGTGACTCATCAAAGTCATCATTGTCAAAAATATTGACAAATCGAGAACTGTCACGTCCAAAAAACTGGCACGCGTCCGTCCTCCGTAAGCGCCACCGCGCGACTGATTGAGATTGTCCAAGCCGTCATGGGCGATTTTTTCCACATTTTTTAACATAGTAACTAAATAAGACGCAATATAAAAATTTCATCCGTTAAAAGCCCTCAAGTTATTTCTGAACTTTAGTTTAGTAAAAGATTCAGAATCTCAAATCGCTTATTTTAAAAATAAAACCATTATTAGAAAACGAATAGAGGTAACTTTGGGAATTTATTCTATCGAGTCAACTTCATCAAATCGTGTTTCCATCCGTTAATAGCTCTAGAAAATATCCTCAACTATGCTCAAAAAAAATCTTAGCCTTTTATTTTACTGTTTAGTACCTCAAAAATGAAAAATGAAAACCTCATTTTCGCCATTTTCTCTGTTACCCGGCCTTAATGTCGGGTGGCACTCTCTACCAGTTAACCACAGTTTAATTAGTAATAGAAGTAAGATAGTCCGTTCCTCAATGATTGAGGATTCCAGGTGAAGTTCCTCTTCATTTTCAGCTGGTTCTTGAGCTTGGCATTTAGTAGACTGGCACCGACTCCAAAAATATCATCATCATCATCATCATAGCCATAGGCCACTGCTGAATCCTGCCATAGCGGGAAAGCGCTGGACGCAGGCCGCTACCAATAGGGTAACATGGAAAGCATTGGGGGAGGCCTAGTTAAAAATATCAATCATGGTTATGTATTTGTCCTAATAAATAAATAACGTAATTATTTTTATACTTTTTAGTGGACTTTTTTGGAGGCGGCTTAGTTTTTGAAGTCAGTTTTCTTAAACGCCGTTTTTTTTAACTTTTTAGTGTTTTAATAGGTTGTTTTGTAAACTACAGTAAGATTTTTCTATATAATAGATTGTTTAATGTCATGTCTAGTAATATCTAATCCCAAGAAACGGGAACGGAATTTTTAAAATGACTCCGAAAAAAATCTGACCGAAATTCATACTCAAAAAATGAAAACTACTTTTTAAACTAAATTACATTTTTATGTGTCCATTGCTATTGTGCCATTTGGTATTTCCTATCGAACAAAACAAGAATTATTCAAATCAAACGAGAAATCTCTAAGTAATCAGTGTATGTATAGGTTGTAAAGCTTTCTGGACGACATAATTGTCACGAATTACGACGACGCCGAGCAAATTACGACGTCCAGGTAAACTAAAAATGCTCATAAAATAAAAACTACTGAATCAAATTAATTCAAATTGGATCAAATTTTTATGGGATAAAATAATATTCCCTGTTTAAGCCTAATCTAAGAAATATGAATACGAATAATGTAAATACTAATACTTAATAAATACACAGAATAAATAACATACAACCTAAACCAAGAGAATTGTATTACAAGTTATACCACTAGATGGCGCTGTGCTTATTTAACTCGCGGTATCATTTGATTTTTCCCGATTAAATAAATACCGAAGTGAACAGTGGTACTATGAAGATTTGAGATCTAAGTCCCTATACTATTTAGAATTTTTGTATGTGGTCTTGCCGAATTGAGTAAGATCGCACTAAAAAAATTACCTTTTTTTACAGGCAATGTTCGTTCGTTCTACTAAATATCCAGATTTAAAACAATTGTATGAATTTGTAGATTTTTATCACAATCTAAACTCGGCCGCTGTCGGTTGTCAATCCTTACTAATAATATTATATTTAAATGACTCCGTAAAAAATCTGATTGAAATTCATAGTCAAAAAATAAAAACTACTAAGTAAAACTTTTTTTTTTTTTTATGTAAGAATTAATATTAATACAAATAATGTAAATACTAATACTTAATATAAATACACAGGATAAATGAATAACATACAACCTAAACCAAGAGAATTGTATTGTATTAAGTTATACCACTAGATAGCGCTGTGCTTATTTAACTCGCGGTATCATTTGATTTTTCCCGATTAAATAAATACCGAAGTGAACAGTGGTACTATGAAGATTTGAGATCTAAGTCCCTATACTATTTAGAATTTTTGTATGTGGTCTTGCCGAATTGAGTAAGATCGCACTAAAAAAATTCCTTTTGTTTAATACTTGATATTACAGGCAATGTTCGTTCGTTCTACTAAATATCCAGATGTATGAATTCGTAGATTTTTATCACAATCTAAACTCTGCTGCTGTCAGTTGTCAATCCTTACTAATATTATAAATGCAAAAGTAACTCTGTCTGTCTGTGTCGCTTGCACGCCTAAACCACTGAACCGATTTTGTCGAAATTTGGCATAGATAGTTTGAGTCCCGGGAAAGGACATAGGATAGTTTTTATCCCGGTTTTTAAACATGGACGCGCGCAATAAAGTTTTTCTGTGAAAGATAAAATTTCACGCGGGCGAAGCCGCAGGCGGAAAGCTAGTCTATAATATAAAAGCGAAAGGTCACTGACTGACTCATTCATCATGAAGTCTTAGAACACTTTTAAACTTCCAATTTTTCAGGTAGGTTCCTTATAAGGTGTAGACATCCGCTAAGAAAGGATTTTACGAAACTCTACCCCTAAGGGGGTAAACGGAATCCACGCGTACGAAATCGCGGGCGGCCGCTAGTTTGTGCAACAAATCTCAATTCTCGACGGATTAGCAAGCTGAAGTGGCAATGGGCAGGGCACATAGTACGCAGAACTGACGGCCGATGGGGCAGCAAGGTTCTGAAATGGAGGCCGCGTACCGGAAAACGCAGCGTGAGACGTCCACACACAAGGACAGACGACATCGTAAAGGTAGCAGGGAAGCGCTGGACGCAGGCCGCTACCAATCGATCAACATGGAAAGCATTGGGGGAGGCCTATGTTCAGCAGTGGACGTCCTATGGCTGAAATGATGATGATGATGATGACGACCAAATCTCTCTGGTCATGCTTAAAAGGTAGTATGTAGTTTATTGGGGACATTAGGGTCACAAGTGATGTGGTAACACTTAAATATGAGCCTATTACATGAGCCCATCTGGCACTAACCCGTCCTATATAGGTCTACCTCCATGTAGGACTGCACTATTATGTCACACGGTTACGTGCTATGACATAATGTATAATGTATCACGGAAATGTGGTTGCTATGTATTCGAATTCCTAGATCCAGACACTATGAGAGCTACTTAGGATTGTGATGTAATTTTACATTAGAATAGCTTTGCCCGTGACTTCATCATCATCATCATCATCATCATTTCAGCCATAGGACGTCCACTGCTGAACATAGGCCTCCCCCAATGCTTTCCATGTTGATCGATTGGTAGCGGCCTGCGTCCAGCGCTTCCCTGCTACCTTTACGATGTCGTCGGCCCGTGACTTCGTACGCGTGAAAATACATACAAGTTTGAGTAATATTTCCCGTTTTTAAAACATTTTTCTTTACTGCTCCGCCCCTATTGGCTGTAGGATGATGTTATATAGCCTAAAACCTTCCTCAATAAATAGGCTATCTGACACTGAAAGAATTTTTCAAATCGGCACAGTAGTTTCTGAGATAATCGCGTTCAAACAAACAAATTTTTCAGCTTTATAATATTTTGGCTAAAACTTGATAGTTCAAGCGGATGTTTTGGTCCAAACATTTCGTAACGTTCGTAGACAAATCAGCAGACAGAATATATCTCATATCTCATACATATCACCACCTCTTCCGCCTTTTATTTTGATTGCATCACCGTATTGAGGATGCATAGTTTCTTTTTAATGTAGCATTACGTAAGCCGATAATGTGCATTAAACTATCACGTGGTAGACATGGGTGACCTACATCATGACGTCACTGGTGAAAATGTGGGACAGTTGTTGTGTATTCTTCGTGTGTTTTTTTTGTGGTGTCATTCATTTGCAGTTGGATTAATAACATCGTCATTCAAGCGCTTTGTCGGAGGCAAAAATCTTAAGTCGTCCAATGTCATCTTACATACGTATTCACTATACTAGACCTATAGTGAAAACGTATGTAAGATAAGCTTAAAGGCCGTAGCACATTTCGTTCGTTTGTTTCAGCCAAATGACGTCCACTGCTGGACAAAAGCCACCCTCCTCCAAGGCTTTCCATTATAACGACCGGTCCTGCGGAGTGGGCGGGTTACCTACATAGCTCGTAAAGACGATGGCCGTTGGGGCAGAAAAGTTCTCGAGTGGCAACCACGAGCCGGAAGATGTAGCATGGGGGCAGGCCTCTTACTAGGTGGACCAACGATCTGGTGAAGGTCGTAGCACATTTATCAACCCGGAAAGGGATCGTAACCGTATCAACGCGAGGTGGTCAGTATTCTTTGTATGAAACTCCATACTGTAACTTAAACGCCTCGCCTCTATGGATTTTGTGGTCATATTTCTTCATGTCTGTATTGTCTCCAGTTTAAAAGAGATCGCTTCCTAGCCATAAAACCACCTAAATCGGTCGTTTCACATTCTGTATTTCTTGCAACTGACGATTTATTTATTTTGCAATAAATAAACTACCTATTACATCTATTTTTTTGTCAACGAAAGAAATTGGGGTCAAGCTTAACTTAAACATTCTAACTACAATGACTTTGTGGTCCATAATTGAACTCTTTTAGATGTTCTAGGTTCTAGAACTATTTTTTTTCTTTTCTTTTCTAGGACACCCATATGGAATTATGATTTAATTATGGTTTGTTACAGCATGTTGGCCATTTGGTCGTACCAAATACAAATATTTTCGGGATCAAAATAATGTTTAATATTGTATCTCATCTATTTAAGCAATGTAAAAACAATTTATTATTTTTTTAACACTTAATAAAAAATTTCAATGGTGGACACAAAACGCGATAAGAATTTTCTGTGTTATACCAAAACCAACGCGGGCAAAGCCACTGGCAGAAGCTAGCTAATTATCCTTCCGCATAGAGCGGGACGGAGCGACGTTCTCCGGCGAGTTGGAGCAGGACAGCATTATATCATAGTTACGCGGTCACCGCGTATTGCATAAGGCCGTCGAAAGTGGAAAGTGCACTAATGTCTAACGAGATTTGGGCTAGGGCTGCCACTTCTAGAATTCCCGGTTTCGATTCCCGGTCAAGTCAATTGTTAAGAAACTTGACTATATTTTTCTGTTATTTACTGTACAGTTCCTTGATAGGCGACTTTATGATTGTTATTAGTCAGACCCTAACATTTACCTTATTATGCGTAGTTTTATTCGTTCAAACTTAGGGTTTTGGGGCTAGGTGGGATTAGAAAGATAGATTTAAAATACTCTTCATTTCTCTTCAAAACAGAGAGAAAAACAAAAAATACTCGACATGTATTTTTCAGTTTTTCAAACTAATTAAAATTGAAAGAGTTAGGAAAGTGCATCAATGTTCAAAGGAAAAGACACGTGACGTCAAGGCGTGGCACACAAAAGTGTAGCACTTTGTGACGTCACGCGGAACATTAACGCTTCATAACTTCGTTGTTTGATTAAAAAATAAAAATTATTTGATAGTAAAATACTTGACGGGCAAACATTTTTTTTACGTTTAAGTAAATAATAAATCACAGCATTGTCAACCCTATGAGTAGGCATTATAAGAGCTGTGAATCAGTTCTATAGGACTCATATTATGACACACATTTGGCGAAAAAAAACCAACATTCGCAATCGAATTTGTTATTCATGAAGTATTTTGCATATTTAGAAACTATACACGCTTACATTAATGCCTATTATGACAATTTTTTTACTTAATTTTGTTTTCAAACGTTCTTTCTTTATTTTGAAACTTTTTTAGTTCTTGTAAATATAATTTGGATCTGTCTGAATCACCATTTAGTTTCTACTGCCGGTGAATGACCCTATAGATAATTCACCAGAGGCAAATGAAGGATTTGACCTACAATCCCACACTGTTGGGGAGACCTTTTCTCTGTTCTCGTAGTTTTCCCTTAAAAGCCTTTTACAGCATCCAAGGGAAGAGTGATAATGCATCATTTCAATCATAAGACACCTACTACTTTTTAACATTAGCCTATACCACTGATTTTCAAGCCTATTGGAAGCAGCCTGGAACCTCTTCAAGGTCATCTGTTCACCTTGTAGGTGTCACACGGTTTTTGGTCTCCATTTCATGGACTCCAGAAAAGCTCAATGCCAAAAATGGTTCATAGAACTGACAGCTAATAATTTGAAGTAAATAATCTAAAGGCAGTAAAGTTTTCATTAATGTTATTTACCAAAAGTATGACAGGTAGTAACTAAATTTTAAGGTTTGAAATCCCTTAGTAGATACATTTTGAAACAATAGCGTTTCATAGAACCATTTAACCGTTATAATTAAGCTGATTAAACAATACATTGTAATAACGACTTTACTTTCATCGTCTTACGTCACACATTACAATAATCAACTGTTCCGTGTGCAATACGTTTGACAGTTCCAACGTGCATTTTTGATAGGTATAGGAAATTAATTTGTGGTTTACGATCTTAAAAAAAATATCGGCTATACGATTTTGAACTGTAATAATGAAGTAATAGAAGTGAGATAGCAATCGATTGGAAAAACTCTCGTTTTTACTCGTCGCGTGAATGTATGTCGCGTATATTTAAATGAGTGAATACATTTTTGACGTCAACTTGCTCTTTATAATCTGTGGAAAAGAAAGGTTGACATTGACTCTACGTTAATTTAACAAACGGTAAAGTATGTTTGTTTGTTATTCTGTTGAAGTAGGTACGCCTAAAAATCTTTTAAAATAAAAATTCATTTTATTTTGCGAGTAGACCTTTATAGCACTTTTACACGTCCCAGTATTAACCCTACCGCTGCTTCGGAACAATAAAATAATAAGAAGATGCAGCGCAAGAGACTCACACCCGTATTCACAAACGATGCTTGCTTAAGTGAAGAAGCAAATCGAACGCACAGCGTTGAATAGAGCTCTGTGATCGGTTCGTTTGTCACCCTGTTCGTGAGAGCTCATAGTAATGTTTGCGAATACGGGTGTCAGTCACTATTACACCATAGGTAAATGAATATTAAACGATTATTGAATTACCTTTTTCTAGTTGTAAGTTATTTGCATATCAGTTGTGGTGATTTATGCAAACTAATTTCAGTCATCTTCTGTACCGCTTATCAACCAAACTAGTTGTGCCCGCGACTTCGTACGCGTGAAAACCCGTTTTCGCAACATTTTTCATTGTTGCTCTGCTCCTATTGATCGTAGCGTGATGTTGTATAGCCTATAGCCTTCCTCGATAAATGGGCTATCTAACACTGAAAGAATTTTTCTTTTTCTTTCTAAGAAATCGGACCAGTAGTTCCGGAGATTAGCGCGTTCAAGTGAACAAACAAACAAACTCTTCAGCTTTATAATATTAGTAGAAGTAGAAGTAGATATTATATGGATTTTGATTTAATTTGAGCGTGTATGAAATGAACTTGTATAAACGAAACTTTTTCTGAAGCAAGCAGCGTATGTCAACGGGAGTCGGGAAATCGTGCGCGTGCGTCGTTTTTGAGTGCATTATCACACAATTGAGTAAAAGTTCCATTGTGTGGCGCGCGTAGATGCGAACTTTACTGGAAGAGATTTTGGCGAAGTATCAAAACAGTTGTAAATATGTAGAATCCGATTATAAACGACGCTCAAGGGACGATTACGTCGTACTAAAGAAGTTATTTTTACGTTATTTCTAAAAAAAAATTAAAAATATTTTATTCAGTTTTGACCAATATTAGGCTCTTATGAACGTCAAAAACGAACGAAACGAATTATACAAAACGATAATTTATTGAAAATGTTATTCTGAATGAATAATAGTGGTCACTTAAAAATTAGAGATTGATGGTGAAAACGGGCATAAGACCATCTGTTTCAGACCTTGAGGTCCCGTGATCGAATCCCAGAAGGGGCAGTGTTTTAGATCCAGAGATACCGGGTTCGATTACCCATGGGGACATTTTGTACTCAGTTTGGTTGGTTAGACCTTGTTCTAAGTACCATCTTCTCAAGTCTTTCACCATAACAAGAATGTTAAGAGCATTGTTATGTTTCGGCAGTTGGAGGTAAGATAGCCCGTTACAGTTAACAGAATTTAACGTCCTGTAATCCAGTTGTCTTGCTATCGGTTATAGATACCAAATCGATCCATTCGTTTCCAAGTTTTGCGCTTCATCTATACTTATAATAAATCTGTAGAGAGGTCAATTCTGTACATGAAATATATTTTCAAAATAACTATCAGGGGGTGATTAGTGATCGATACTGATGCCAAAAATGCAATCAGTAAAATTTTTGTCTTCTGTCTGTATGTTCCTTATAGAAACAAAAACTACTTGACGGATTTTAACAAAAAATCTTCTTCATACTTCTGGGCAAGTTATAGTATACTCAGGAATTCCCACTGGAACGGGAATTAACGGGAAAATCCTTTTGTATGAAAAATCTAAACCGCTTAAGTTAGACGCTTGAAATTTGGCATGCAGGTACCTTAGTAAACTTAAAGCTTAGTTACAACAGGATATTGCAAAATTCCCACGGGAACGGGAGTTAGCGGGAAAAACATTTGTATGAAAAAATCTAAACCGCTTATGATAGATGAAGGGGGTAAAACGGGATCCACGCGTACGAAGTCGCGGGCGGCCGCTAGTATTTAAATATATTAACATTTTCATTACATAAACTAATTTGCTACTATTACGGACACATAACATATAATATAACCGATTGCATGGTGTACGCGTGAGTACGAACTATACGCATCAATACATAAATATACATAACAATAGTACATAACATCCAGTAAATAATACACGCTAGGAACTATGATTGTTAGTGATTGGTTTATAATTGAATTAATTACAGGCTTACTTTTTTAATTTTTCAGGCATTGATTGACGGACAGTGAAATAAAACAAACGTTTATTATTAAAAAAAACAGTAACAAAATACAACAAAATGGATAGACCAACTTAAAACACGCCAAAGTAGAGTCATTTTGAATTTATTTTAGTATAAAATTAATACGTATGAATTTTAAAAGTTTTACAATTTTGTCAGTCCATTGTCAGAGTACTCGCCAGTCTAGCAAAAGGTCAATCAATCAATAAGAAAATCAACCACCACATTTTTTCATGTGATCTCATATTTGAGAAACACTAGGCTATATCCAAATACATGTAGCATATTGGTAGATGACCAATCAAAAAGAATTGATTCTACTGCTCAAATGCTACAATTTTCCCCAAGAGAAGGAAGTTCACATTTTCCAAAAAAAAAAAACACTTTTCCATACAAATTGTCAGCATCATCATCAGTTGTGTCACTTTTTTTAACTTATTTATTGGTCATGACTCTTGAAAGACCTGAGAATCATCCTTTACAAAATTATAATAAATACATTTTTTCGTGCCACATCCAGCAAAGCTCTAACTTCTCGTAGAGATCGCGTGGCAGCCTGCGTTCATTGACGACTCCATGTGCAAAAGAAATTCAGCTCTACGTATTATTTCCTCACAATAACCTGCCAAATCTAACTCTAGACTGCGAAGTAATGGTTCGAAAGTTATTTTCTTAGCAGCTTCAAAACATTTTGAAAACACGAAAGCAAGCAATCTTTTTTGCGTCAGATTTAGGTACACTCAGAGTCAATTAGTTCGTGACACCCAAAGTGGCCAAAAAGTTGTCAAAACAACTTTATTCGAATTGGTGAGCTGCAACATTTTAGAGTCTTTGTATACAATATGTATATTTTTCTTACAAAAGTCGATAAAGGATCGACACAGTACCACAGAATACTATAAGTTAACAGTTCTTCAAACGAAGCACGTCAGGGATACAATATGTTACAAGGACTGTAACAAACGTCAAAAGTCTGTCAAACTTCATACAAAAACACCGGTCAATACTTAAACTGAGTTCCACCACCTAACTTTGATGGTAACTATGACGATAACCGGTGTTTTTTGTATGGAGTATGACAGATTTTTGACGTTTTTCAAAGTTAAAGTAAGATGGTGCAACCCAGCCTTATAGTTACGGTTAATGTTAAGGTGATGCCAAGCCTTGTGGACATGTATTAGTTATAACAGTTATTATTTTGCTCGAAAAATTGAAGCATACTTAGTGTAAAACAATGATTTTTATCAGATAGTTAAAAATGAACGTGAGAGTCAAAAAAGTGAATCAGATTTTTATGTAATCAAAATAAGGTTGGATAAGATCGAAATCAATTTTCTTACAATATTGGAATTAGTGACGGATTATTTGGAATTTGACACGCCGATGAACGCATGGCTTGGTGGTTTGAAAAACTGCTAGAAGCTGAGAGAGAACTGATTCGATTCCGGGTTTATTATAATATAATCTATTAAAACACTGTTTAAATCTTCTTTTTGTAGTTACTTTATACATAGATCATGTGCATTTTATTGTAATACACTTTAAAAATATACATAATATGAAAAGTTAGTAGAAATAAAGCAGTGTGACAATTGATTCAAAAGATATATTAATGTCAATTAAAATTTAAATAGGCATTTCGGACTAGACAAATCGGAGGGTCAGAGTTTAAATCCGAATTAGGTCACACATAGTAATAAAACACCTTGTGTAATTTTCTTTCTAATTCATTTACCATTAGACTAGGCGCAGACCACCGATTTTCAGCTGGCCGATAGTTGTGCCCGATTTTAATTTGTATGAAGAATCGGCCAAATCAAATCGGTGTAATGTGCGCACTTCCTTACATGCCCATACTGATCAACTGCCCGACTAAACGATCGGCCGACGAAAAATCGATGGTCGGCGCCTAGTCTTAGACAACTACGAGCGAAATTACAGGGTTCAATTTCCACGAAGGTCACTCGAATAAATAAAATATTTTGTGTGTTTGTTGTAGCTTGTTTAGAAAACGACAGTCATGTCAGATGTCATGTTATGCTCATGTCTGACACCGGGGTCATGACCTTAGTTGTTACAACACAAACTCTGAAATACTTATTTTCAGGTTTTTAATGAACGCGTAGTTTGCAAATAAAATTAAATAGAAGTACATACTACTCACTCATATTGTATACCTGCAAATTGGAAATAATACAATTTAGTATACAGCAGCTTCAAATAGTTCGTGACACCCAAAGTGACCAAAAATTTGGCAATACAACCTTATTCCAATAAGGGCTATCGTTTTAGCGCTCACCAGTTAGCGCCACTGTAGAGTAAGGTCCTGTCACTTGCTAGTAGCAAAGACAGTGGCGCCAACTTGTGAGCGCTAAAGTGGAGGACTATCGCATTTGCACTCATCAAGACGGCGCCACTGTAGAGTAAGGTCCTGTCAATCGCCAGGAGTGCCAACTGTTAAGTATAAAAACGATAGCCCTCATTGTAACGAAGACGTGTTGCGAACTTTTTGGCTACTGTGGGTGTCACAAACTATTTTTCGCAAACTGTACAAAGTTTGATAGAGAATACTTGAGCATTTTGTACACTATTTTGAGCCATATTGTGCACCAAATGTAGTGCAGTGTGTAAATAAAAATGCATTGTATGTTTGTTACGTCAACACACGAAAACTACTAGTCAGATTTGATGAAATTACATATCGTTACAGCTCATAATTACTAGGTGGACCGACGATCTTGTAAAGGTCGCAGGAGGTGCCTGGATGCGGGCGGCGCAGGACTGGTCGTTATTGAAATCCTTGGGGGAGGCCTTTGTCCAGCAGTGGACGACATTTGTCTGAAACGAACAGCCTATAAGTATACACATAGTTCACTTTTTATCGATATCTACAGAGACGAAGTAACGGGAAAAGCTAGTTTATTATATTCCGCTCTATTTATTTAAGAGATCAATGATGTATGTTAATTTGATTTCCGTTTATACAAAACCAATTATTATTGTTCGATAGTGTACAGTACATCAATTTATAATGTTTATTGAAAAACAAAACTTATTAGAAGTAAATAAGATGCACATTGTTTTGCTTAATACGCTATCGTTTATACGTCATCCATTATTTATTAATAAAATACTCGTAGCTGTGCCTGCGACTTCGTACGCGTCAAAATAGTTTGAATGATATTTCCCGGTTTTGCAACATTTTTCTTTAATGCTCCGTCCCTATTGGCTGTAGGGTGATGTTAATAGCCTAAAGCTTCCTCGATAAATGGGCTATCCAACACAAAAAGATTTTTTCAAATCGGACCAGTAGTTCCTGAGTTTAGCGCGTTCAAACAAACAAACTCTTAAGCTTTATAATACTAGTAAGTATAGATTGTAGAAACAATAACACGCAGTTTTTTGATACGAACAAAACTACGGAAAGAATGTAATCATTATCAACATAAAAAATTGTGATTTATCATCTGAAAAAAGTCTTCGTTAGATTGGCAATTAAATGTTATTTTTCAAGTAATCCTATTATTCTATTAGTTTCATAGTAGATTCAACGGCATATCAGACTATTTTTTTGTTGTTGTTGTTGTAAAATCGGACTTAACAACGATTTAAGTTGCCACAGAGTTGCACACACACATTTGTCCTTTAGGCCTTAATTTCGAACTCCGCCTATGTTCTTCTGATTAATTTCGTTGCGGGTCCAATGACAGTTTAACTTTCCCCGGGACAAACTTGACCTTCATTGGTTGGGTTTTTATGGCGGTCAAGCTGTAGATGCTGGCTACACAGGAGTTGCAGCAGTGGGAACGAGAGGTAGGAATAGTCCCGATTTGTCCTTTAGGCGCTTTAGGGCTAATTCTCATTTTAGCAACTGACTCACTCATGGACTACTTCTCATTATAGCCACTTCTCATTTTGGCTACTTCTCACTTGGGCTACCTCGCATAGAGCTATTTACTTTGACTGAGTTTCTTCCGCCAATTCTTTTCAGCACCAGCCCATAATGTTGTCCCGAAGTGGTGGTAGGGCAAGCTATATTTGGGACGTGTATAAGTGCCCTGGAAAGGGCCTATGTACTGAATAAACTATTTGAATTTGAATTTAATTCACTCCCAAAATCTATACTTATATTATAAATGCGAAAGTAACTTTGTCTGTCTGTCTTGCTTTCACGCCTAAACCACTGAACCGATTTTGATGAAATTTGGCATAGAGATAGTTTGAGTCCCGGGAAAGGACATAGGACAGTTTTTATCCCGGTTTTTGAAACATGGGCGCGCGCGATAAAGTTTTACTGTGACAGACAAAATTGACTGATAAACAAAGTTATTTAATTGAGTTTATTTAAAAAACAAAATCACGAAACCATTTTGCTAATACAATGTAAATCTTTAAGATTATGTAACAGAGAATCTATTTTGCGAGGTCCATCTTATTCTTGGTCCAGTAAAAGTCATAGTAAAAGTTGTTTTGTATATATCAGCTGATAATGTATAGCTAGATTAAGCTGAACAATCTGGCTTCTTATGTGTTGGCAATAAAAGCTATTTTATTACAAAAACTAGCTGTGCCCGCGACTTCGTACGCGTGAAATTAGTTTGAATAATATTTCCCGTTTTTGCTTCATTTTTCTTTACTGCTCTGCCTTTATTGGCTGAAGGGTGATGTTTAGCCTAAAACCTTCCTCGATAAATAGGCTATCCAACACACAAAGAATTTTTCAAATCGGACCAGTAGTTCCTGAGATTAGGAAACAAACAAACTCTTCAGCTTATATTAGTATAGTTTCAGACTATAGTGCTAGCTAGTGCTAGTAACTATCATGGAAATAAACAATTTTATAATCCAATTGAGTATTAGGTAAAATAAGTTAGAAGTTATCAAATACGTCTGGTATAACTTGTGTAGCGATTTGCTTAAATGAATAATATGAATTGCTTCATCAACGATCAGCTGATCGTAATTGTATACCAAGCGAGTATGAATAAAAGATAAATAAGCTAAGTAGAGAAAGTGGTTAATACGGTGGTAATTCTGTAAAAAACTTTACGTAGAGTTCAGTTAAAACCTTAATTATCATCCTGTTTTAATTGTAATCAGCCCAAAAAATGATAAGGAAGATTAGTCCAAAAATAGGTATCGTTTCTGAAAACATTTAACTCAAAATTGAGTCAAAAATAAGAGCAATAGGACCTAAATTGCGACCTTTATTATTTTGTTACCATCGCCTTAGCAACACATTCGAAATAATCAAGATGTACGAGTACGTCTACAAAAAATATTTGTGTCTTTTTGCTTCAGTTTATATTGTAATAGATCGTGATTTAAAATATTATTCAAAGTCTCGTTCCAAAAGCCAGTTTAACGTCCATTAATATACATTGTTAACCAATTAAATTGCCTTTCTAATGCCAACACCACTCACCTCTCTCCGTGAAGGCGTCGTTTCCCCCGTTGATGTCCTGCAACCCTTGCTCGTCCGTCCCCACGTCGTTGATGCCGAAGTTCTGATCACGAAACACCACATTATCGAACGCCCCAGGCCCGGCATGGGAGTTCGTATGGAGAACCGAATTCACACTATCCGAGGCGTATGGAAACACTACTCTGGGACTACGCGCCTTCCACCCATTGTACCCGCTGTACAAGCCATTCCTGACGGCTGGAGCGAACGACGGCTGATACGGATCGAAGCCGAAAGTCGGAGCGTACGGACGCGAAAACCTCCCTTGGTAGTAACTTGGAAAAGACTGATATGGCCTGAACCGAGGCAAGGGCTCGTAGAATCTCTCATTCCCTGATGGCGTCTCGTCCAATTGACTCTTCGTTGTAGTGTCACCGTCTTCTGGAGACGTGAACTCGTAGTCAGACGCATCATCAAATTTAACCTTCGAGTTCTTGTCCAAAGTCAGATCAATCTCCCCCCGTCCAAATGGCTGGTGGTTCTCATTGTCATCCAGGAATAGCACCCTGGATTGTCTAGAGCGGGTCCTGTACAACTTCCTGGGCACGAACATGACATTTCTGAACGGTTTTTGGTAGACTAGACTGAGCGCGCGGCTCGGCTCGCCCGCCGCCGCGGTAGCCGCGACCAGCAGTATTACTTTCCACGCGTTTTCGCTGTACATATTACCGCGGTCAGTGCACTGATTTCACTTTCATTTTCCACCAGAACAGCTGGACGAGAGGATCCTTGCCTTTGATGCGTCAGAACATTAGTGTATTATGTTTTTAAAAGTTCGCTTTCATTTTGCTGTGACCCGCGCGCGGTTTGAACGAAAGCTGCTCGAAGACTGGCGTTCCGCCGTCCCCACTGCGCGTGAGGCGGTTACATAAAGGTCCGATATAACCACAGTTTATGTAACCCCGGCCAGTTATACTGACGTAGTTTGACAGACGGACAAACAAATTACATGATAGATCTTCAGTTTTCCCCCGTTTTCGTGTGACCTACTAAGGTTGTGTTGGGTGCTGTTATGACAGTGATTGTAGGTTAAGAGAAAATGAATTTTAGGGCCGATCTTGAATAATAAATAGGTATTATTTGGTTTTAATTGTTTTTAATTTTAGTAGTTTCCGTCTATTTTTATACTTATTTGTAAATATATTTTTACTGTTGTTATTGGTTCTTAAACTCGTATTTTAATTTACCATTAAATTAACATTGAAATATTACAAATGTGGTAGAGATGTGTTATGTTATTATTATTGTAATATTATTACTCGTGATTCAGCATTTTATTATACATACGAGTATAATATACGTAGTATATTTAAATACAATTAGTAGTTAGTACTTTATGAGCGTTACAGGTCGCGGGAAGAGCCTGGATGCGGGCAGCGCAGGACCGTTCATTGTGGAAAACCTTGGGGGAGGCCTTTGTCCAGCAGTGGACGTCATTTGGCTGAAAAGAACGAACGAACGAACGAGCGTTACAGATTCAATTTTAACAGCTCTTGGATCATCATCATAACCATTTCAGCGACAGGGACGTCCACTGCTGAACATGGGCCTCCCCCAATGATTTCTACATCACCCGGTTGGTAGCGGCCCTGCTACTTTTATGAAGTCGTAGGTCCACCTTTTGGGTGGATAAGAATAAAACAATTTTATTCATAACTTTTACTTCATGATCTAGAAAGAAAGTTAGGCTGGGTTGCAACATCTTACTTTAACTTAAACAAACGTCACAAATCTGTCAAAATCAAACAAAAAACATCGGTTATTTTTAGCCTAGGCGCAGACCGTCGATTTTTCGTCGGCCGATAGTTTAGTCGGGCAGATGATCAGTATGGGCATGTATGGAAATGCGCACATTACGCCGATTTGATTTGGCCGATTCTTCATACAAAAATAAAATCGGGCCCAACTATCGGCCAAATAAAAATCGGTGGTCTGCGCCTAGTCTTATAGTTAAAGTAAGTTGGTGCAACTCAGCCTTAATGATTCATGAAGGGAGTCAAACCTAAGACTATCCATTCTCCAACCACCACTCTGCCTCACGACGTCATTACAGCCATCTATATTACATTACAAGTGGTAAACATTTCTTTCTACTTCCAAAGCACGACCGATGAATGCACGAAAAGCCTTTCACTGCAGTAGAAGTTTCATTCACTACTAATAGATGGCGTTATGTAGGAATTGTAATGTTCTCATCTGTATTTAAATGAAAATAATATTTGTAAATTAATTGCAATAAATAGGACTCACTCAGATACTGAATACCTGTATTATCATGACATTTGTTCTGAAAATAAAATTATTTTATTTGATTTGATACAGTCGATTAGTAGTAACATAAACGAAGGAAATAATAAAATTAATATTAATATTTATAGTATACTAGCTGACCCGGCGAACTTTGTTCCGCCTTAATGGCAATAAATAAGCAGACTTTTTTTTAATTTCGAACGGGATAAAAAGTATCCTATGTCCTTCTCCTGGCTCTAAACTACCTCCCGGACAATTTTCAGCTAAATCGGTTCAGCCGTTCTTGAGTTATAAGCGAAGTAACTAACACGACTTTCTTTTATATATGTTACGGTCAAAGTGATAAATGTGAAAATTATGAATAATCGCCGGTTATTATGAATAATTACCGCATGATTTGGTAAATGTGATTAATATGAGGTCATTTATGTGTGTATAAAACTAAATAGGCGGCTTAGGGGTGGCCCAAGGGCCACCCCCGCCGCACCTTAACCTATTTTTCACTTTAAAACAAAACATTATGTTATAGGCATCATGGAAAAGTAATATTATGCAAAAAACATTCCAAACTCATTATGCCAAATTACATTAATATATGATATCAAAACGTTCAAAAGTTTGGCTGTACACGAGCACGTACACAAGATGTTGTTCTCTTTAATGAAATTTGTTAGTACTAAGGTTGAATTATTAAATAATCACTGTTAAATGTGATTAATTTATCACTTTTACCGCGACTGTCGGTAATTATTCATAATAACC